>NC_042964.1:24255163-24620808 GCF_901001165.1 Salmo trutta | reverse complement strand
TAAAGTTTAGTAATGACGTTAGGTAAAGTGGGACTTTTTGTAAAAGTGCTTTATAGATGAAAACATACATTGCTATCAACCTACGGGACATCAAAAAGGGCCAACCAACTTTCTGGTAGAGAATGCAGAGTGATGAGCATTAAAATTGTCGCACGTAACAAAGCGCAATGAGCTATGATAAACTGCATCTAATGGCTTTAATGAAGTACCAGCTGCTTTCATATAGATGATGTCGCCGTAGTCTAGGACCTATAGGAATGTTGACTGAATAATCTGCTTTTTACTATTTATCGAGAGACAGGACCTATTTCTATAGAAGAAGCCCATTTTTATTCTCAGCTTCTTAACTAACTCATGAATATGCTTTTTAAAAGACAGCTATTCATCTATCCAGATACTTGGAAGCAGGGACACGATCAATATGGACACCATCCACAGTACATGTGCATATACAGTTGAAGTCAGAAGTTTACATACACTTAGGTTGGAGTCATTAAAACTCGTTTTTCAACCACTCCACAAATTTCTTGTTAACAAACTATAGTTTTGGCAAGTCGGTTAGGACATCTACTTTGTGCGTGACAAGTCATTTTTCCAACAATTGTTTACACACAGATTATTTCACTTATAATTCACTGTATCGCAATTCCAGTGGGTCAGAAGTTTACATACACTAAGTTGACTGTGCCTTTAAACAGCTTGGAAAATTCCAGAAAATGGTGTCATGGTTTTAGAAGCTTCTGATAGGCTAACTGACAACATTTGAGTCAATTGGAGGTGTACCTGTGGATGTATTTCAAGGCCTACCTTCAAACTCAGTGCCTCTTTGCTTGACATCATGGGAAAATCAAAAGAAATCAGTCAAGACCTCAGAAAATAAATTGTAGACCTCCACAAGTCTGGTTCATCCTTGGGAGCAATTTCCAAATGCCTGTAGGTACCACGTTCGTCTGTACAAACAATAGTACGCAAGTATAAACACCATGGGACCACGCAGCCGTCATACGCTCAGGAAGGAGACACGCTCTGTCTCCTAGAGATGAACGTACTTTGGTGCGAAAAGTTCAAATCAATCCCAGAACAACAGCAAAGGACCTTGTGAAGATGCTGGAGAAAACAGGTACAAAAGTATCTGTATCCACAGTAAAACGAGTCCTATATCGACGTAACCTGAAAGGTCGCTCAGCAAGGAAGAAGCCACTGCTCCAAAACCGCCATAAAAAAGCCAGACTACTGTTTGCAACTGCACATGGGGACAAAGATCGTACTTTTTCAAGGAATGTCCTCTGGTCTGATGAAACAAAAATAGAACTGTTTGGCCATAATGACCATTGTTATGTTTGGAGGAAAAAGGGGGAGGCTTGCAAGCCAAAGAACATCATCCCAACCGTGAAGCACAGGGGTGGCAGCATCATGTTGTGGGGGTGCTTTGCTGCAGGAGGGACTGGTGCACTTCACAAAATAGATGGCATCATGAGGGAGGAAAAATATGTGGATATTTTAAAGCAACATCTCAAGACATCAGTCAGGAAGTTAAAGCTTGGTCACAAATGGGTCTTCCAAATGGACAATGACCCCAAGCATACTTCCAATGTTGTGGCAAAATGGCTTAAGGACAACAAAGGTATTGGAGTGGCCATCACAAAGCCCTAACCTCATTCCCATAGAAAATTTGTGGGCAGAACTGAAAAAGTGTGTGCCAGCAAGGAGGCCTACAAACCTGACTCAGTTACACCAGCTCTGTCAGTAGGAATGGTCCAAAATCACTCAACTTATTGTGGGGAAGCTTGTGGAAGGCTACCCGAAACCTTTGACCCAAGTTGAACAATTTAAAGGCAATGCTACCAAATATTAAATGCTACCAAATACTAATTGAGTGTATGTAAACTTCTGACCCACTGGGAATGTGATGAAAGAAATAAAAGCTGAAATAAGTCATTCTCTCTACTATTATTCTGACATTTCACATTTTTAAAATAAAGTGGTGATCCTTTGGCTAAGGTGTATGTAAACTTCCGACTTCAACTGTACATTTTGTATCTTATCATTTTCTGGGCCTTTTCTGTTCCCATGACAACAGGTGTAAGTCTATCTGGCTGCCATGGCAACTAAATAGAACCCATGGGGGGGAAGTCTTGTAACACACACATACAAGCGAGTACACACATATATACACACACACACACACACACACACACAAAAGTGGATTAACAGCTAAATGAGAGTATAGGCAGTTCTGACTCGTCGTTGATCGGTAACCTTTCACTGTGTGCGTGTGTGTTGGCCGTGCGTCGCCCTGGGCTGGTTAGATAAGATGCAGTATTAATAAGGTCTGTTCATTAGACCAGGCAGGCTGAGACACTGTCTACATCCTGAAAAGCCTCCTATTCCTTATATCGTGCACTACTTTTGATCAGGGCCTATAGGCCTCTGGTCAAAAGTAGTGCACTATGAAGGGAATAGGGTGCCATTTGGGATGCACATAAGGCACTACACTAATAGGCCTTAAATCTGTAATTAGCTCTACAGTGAGAGGGAAGGGAAGAAAGAGGGGGGAAATGGCTATCGGGGAGAGCGAGAGCAATAAAATGGGGAGAAAGACAAGAATTTATGGAGCGAGCCAAAGATTAAGCAGGCACTCTGGAAGAGAGAGAGGGAGGGAGAGCGAGGGCCGTGTGTGCGTACTGTATTTGTGCGTGTGCTGCTATGTAGTCCAACAAAGCGGTTAGCATTCATGTCAGTAGGGGAGTGAAAAGTGGCACACGTGGCCTGCTGTAGGCCACACATTGACCTGTCTCTCCCCAACACACACACACACACTGTGTGCTTTCTCTTTTTCTTTCTTTCTTTCTTTCTCCCTCTCAATCACTCTTTCTTGCTGGCTTCATTCACACTTTCTCTATTCCTCACTCACTTGTTGTTTTTCCCCGTCCCTCTCCCTCAGATAGTCTTGCCCATGGCCTCTGGATGATCTCCCTCATCAATTGTTCATTTGTCTCCTTTCCTTCTTTTTCTTCCCTTTTATTTTTCTCTTTTTATTCACTGGTTGAAAGTGGGATGAGGAGTGTGTGTGTGTGTGTGTGTGTGTGTGTGTGTGTGTGTGCGTGTGTGCGTGTGTGCGTGTGTGCGTGTGTGCGTGTGTGCGTGTGTGCGTGTGTGCGCGTGTGCGTGTGCGCGTGTGCGTGCGTGCGTGCGTGCACATGCTGTTGTGTCTTCCTGAGCTCTGACCTGCATTTTATAGAGGTGTTTTTCACTTAAGTGATGTTTTCCATCGCTTCCTCCCTCCTCTATCCATCCCTTCCTCCCTCCTCTATCCATCCCTTCCTCCCTCCTCTATCCATCCTTCCCTCCCTCCTTTATCCATCCCTTCCTCCCTCTATCCATCCCTCTATTCATCCTTCCCTCCTCTATCCATCCCTCCCTCCTTTATCCATCCTTCCTCTATCCATCCCTCCCTCCCTCCTCTATCCATCCCTCCTTCTATCCATCCCTCCCTCCTTCCTCTATCCATCCATCCCTCCCTCCCTCCCTCCTCTATCCATCTCTCCCTCCCTCCTCTATCCATCCCTCCCTCCCTCCTCTATCCATCCCTCCCTCCCTCCCTCCTCTATCCATCCCTCCCTCCCTCCTCTATCCATCCATCATCCCTTCCTCTCTCATCCATCCTTCCCTTCCTCCTCTATCATCCCTTCCTCCCTCCTCTATCCTTCCCTCCCTCGCTCCTCTATCCATCCCTCTCTCCCTCCATCCCACACTTTCCTTTGATCCATCTCTTTTAGTTGCTGACTCAACCACATATTATGATGTATAGACAGACCTTCAAACACCTGTAGCTCATTCTCTCTCTATCCCTCCTTCCTTCCTTCTCTTGCTCTCTCTCTCGCTTTCTCTCTCTCGCGCTTTCTCTCTCTCCCCCCTCTCTCCAACTCTCTTCCCCTCTTCTCTCTCTGCCTGTGTTCCACCTCCTTTTACCTCGTGCTTTCTCACTCACGCTCTGTTCTCCCCCTGTCTCCCTCCCTCCTTCCCTCCCCACCCCTCTCTCTCTTTCCCTTCTCCCCCCTCTCAACTCTCTTCCCCTCTTCACTCTGCATTTTTCTCTATCATTATGATCAATCATCCTTTTCATATTGTAATAAACCATTGTTCATCACTGTTGTGTCTGTTAATGTGTGACAGACACAACATCCCCAAGCTTCACAACACACCACCACAGTAACCTCCCATTTTATTCCTCTCACATTATCTTCCCGTACATTTACTGAAGAAATGGAGGGGAAGGAGTATTTCATTCATTCATTGTCCCTCTTTGAGTCTCCTTTGTCCCATTCTCTCGCTCCATTCCCTCTGTCCGCCTGTCTCCCCCTCTTTTGCGCTCCTTGTTGTTGTCTCTCGCATTCTCTCTCTCTCCTCATCGCTCTCTCTCGCTCTCTCTTGCTCGCTCTCTCGCTCTCTCTCGCTCTCTCTCGCTCTCATCTCTTTCGGTGCAGCCGAGATACAGAGCTTAACGGTTTATGATCGTCTGGGGCGCACTCATTGTCACAACATCAACATCAGAAACATGATGCTTTGGCTTATGGCCACTGAACAAACGGTCTCTCTGACTTGGAGGAGCTCGGTCTCTCACGTTCAACTTAGTAGATGTACCAAAGACGGTACAGTTTGACGACAGGCAGAAACTGCTGATCCCATTAGAAATCCTGATCGTGCTCGTAGGCGATGTCGCGGCGACGTAGGCTAGCTAAGCTCATGCGCAGAAACGCGTCATCGGGTCAAACGTTTGTCTCGCGCCGAACTGCGCTCGTGCAGGGCGTCAAATCAAAAGGCGCCCTTTCGATATAAAGTTGTTTTTGATGAAAATGAAAACATGTCAGTTTGTCACTTTTCACTAGGTTGGAGTAATAACATGTTCAGCTACTTAATTAACCTCTTCGCTATAGGGGGCAGTATTTTCACGGCCGGATGAAAAACGTACCCAAATTAAACGGCCTACTACTCGGGCCCAGAGTCAAATATTTGCATATTATTCGTAGATTTGGATAGAAAACACTGAAGTTTCTAAAACTGTTTGAATGATGTCTGTGAGTATAACAGAACTCATATGGCAGGCAAAAACCTGAGAAAAATCCAACCAGGAAGTGGGAAGTCTGAGACTTGTAGTCTTTCAGACCATTTTCTATTGAAACTACAGTGTCTGTGGGTCAACTTGCACTTCCTAAGGCTTCCACTAGATGTCAACAGTATTTGCAAAGTTTTGTGTCTTCTATGGTGAATTTTGACCGAATAACAGCCGGTTCAAGCAGTGTACTGTCTGAGGTCATGTAGTTACTTCCTGCACGTTCACGCATGGATAGCATTTTTTATTTTTCTTCTGTAATGAATACGCTATTGTCCGGTTGGAATATTATTGATTGTTTATGTTAAAAACACCCTAAGGTTTGATTGGAAACTTCGTTTGACATGTTTCTACAAACGGTAATGGAACTTTTGAGCTTTTTGCCTATTGATTTGCGCCCCCGTCTCGTGCCTTTGGAATAGTGTTCTGGACGCGCCAACAAAACGGAGGTATTTGGACATAAATTATGGACTTTATCAAACAAATGAACATTTCTTGTGGGAGTCCTTCCGAGTGCATTCCGCCGAAGATCAGCAACAGTATAACAGTATTTTAGAGTTTTGACGATGCCGTGGCTTGACGGCTAACTGTATAGCTTGCATTGATGGCGGAGCTCTGTACTCAGAATATTGAACAATGTGCTTTCTCAAAGTTATTTTGAAATCTGACACAGTGGTTGCATTAAGAGGTTGTATATCCAAAATTCTTTAAATAATTGTTATATATTTTGTCAACGTTTATGATGAGTATTTCTGTAAATGAATGTGCACATTCACTGGATGTTTTGGAGGCAAATCATTTTCTGAACATCGTGCGCCAATGTAAAATGCTGTTTTTGGATATAAATATGAACTTGATAGAACAAAACATACATGTATTGTGTAACATGATGTCCCAGGAGAGTCATCTGGTGAAGATCGTCAAAGGTTAGTGCTTCATTTTAGCTGGATTTGGGGTTTTTGTGACACATCTCCTTGCTAGGAAAATGGCTGTGTGGCTTTTCTTGTTTAGGTGGTGTCCTAACATAATCTAATGTTTTGCTTTCGCTGTAAAGCCTTTTTGAAATCGGACAACGTGGTTGGATTCAGGAGAAGTGTATCTTTAAAATGGTGTAAAATAGTCATATGTTTGAGAAATTTAAATTATTAGATTTTTGATGTTTTGAATTTCACGCCCTGCTGTTCCATTGGCTGTTGGCTAGGGGTCCCGCTAGCGGAACGCCTAGATGCAAGAAGTTTTAAGACATTGGCTCGAATCTAGGCTGTGCCTTTAGAGTAAAATAAATAAATAAATTACAACTAAGGAAGTATTTTCCACATATCTCACTGACTTCACAAACCCCAAAACCTGGCCTGGTCTGTTTTGCAAGCGTTCCCGGAAGTCTCATACCAAAGAGTGTAAAAATGAACCCGGTGCCTCTCTGCTTGGCCCTCAGCATTAATGAGATAGATTTGGGGTAAGGCTAGTGTCCTGTCCAGGGGGTGTACTTGTACATTAAGCTGCCGTACACTCCAGAACAGGCTCCATCTTGCACAAGCCATTCTAGAGTAGGCCCACTGCATTGTCTCACTGGTTGTGGTTTACGTTCATACAACTGTCTTTTGATGGTGTAATGAACACGTCTACTTTGAGCGGGAATATCGCTATATAGTTATAAAAATTGGAATCTTTGATGACTAATTCTGTTTCTCTCTCTTTCTCTCTTTCTCTTTCTTCAGAGTCTTCAAGAAGTCCAGTCCCAACTGCAAGGTAGGTCACAACTCCCCCTTGTGTGCCTGCTTGCTAGTGCATGTGCATACTTGTGTGTCTTTGCTTTTGTTTGTGTGTGTCAGAGTCAGACAGAAGGTAAGGCGGGTTCCTCCTCTTTCCCTGTAGAGTATATTTCTCCCTGTAGACTTTCTCTCGCTTCCTCTCTTCTTTTCTCTTCCCTCATTCTCTGCTCGTCCCTTCTCCTGGATTACGCTCGTCTCTCTCTCGCTTTACACCCGTAGATTATCTATCTGTTTTTATGTCGAAAGACTTAGGTGATCTATCCTCTCTGCTGTAACTATAGATTTTTCCTACGGGCCTATACTTTTGCCTCTGTAGATTTTTCCTACATACAGTACTTTTTATTGATTTCTCTTATTTCATTTTCTATATCATATTTGCTCCCTTTCCCCTCTCTGTTGTTATCTTTCTTTCTCTCCCTCCCTCTCTCTCCTTCTCTCCCTTTCTCTCTATTTCTCTCTCTCTCTCTCTCTCTCTCTCTCTCCCTCCCTATATTTCCCTCTTTCTCACTCCCTCTCTCTTTCTCTCTGTGTCTCCATGATGGAGGGATCAGTGTGTGTAGATGACGTGTTTTGTGATCTGACCCCACAAGGGAAGATAGTATACAGGAAGGGAGTGGAGAGACTAGGGGTCAGTGTGTGTGTGTTTCACCTGTATGGTCTAATTTAAAGAGTAATGTTGACGTACGTCATGTTTTTCTTTCCATTTCCACATACTGTTCCAGTTTTTACCCACCCTCTGTTTCCATCCTTCTCTCTCGCCTTCTTTCTCTCATTTTGTCTATTTTGTTATCTCTACCCTTCTCTCTCTCTGCCTCTCTCTCTCTGTCTCTCTGCCTCTCTCTCTGTCTCTCTGCCTCTCTGCCTCTGTCTCTCTGCCTCTCTCTCTCTGTCTCTCTGCCTCTCTCTCTCTCTGTCTCTCTGTGCCTGTCTCTCTCTCTCTGTAACTATATCTCTCTCTCCCGTTCTCCCTCTCTAGCTCACTGTATACCTGGGAAAGAGAGACTTTGTGGATCACCTAGACCATGTAGATCCAGTGGGTGAGTAGTAACACACACAGTAATGTTGGATCGCCTACAGCACAGCTTTTCCACTGGGGTGTAGGGGACATGGGCTACCCCTTTATGTGATTCAACATCTAATAGACACACACACACACACACACACACACACACACACACACACACACACACACTATTGTTGATGTAATGTTGTCGGAAAATCACATCAACCCCCTGGCGTCTCGCTCGGGGTTGCTATGACGACAGCAGCTCACATTGGGGAAACACCCTCACCACGGGGGTGTGTGTGTGTGACGATGGGAGTAACCCTAGTGAGGGAGTGTTTTGATTATTTCACATTGACTTATACACACAGGACTACGATATCAGAACAACCAAATGTTTTTTTCTATGACACACACACCGGGACGACATATGGAACTATACATCTACGATACGCCAGAGAAGTATCAGGTCATTCTCGCCTGTTTTGAAATCCATACCTTGCTTTCTATAAGGTGTTATAAATGCTCATACACGCTCATGACAAGTCTAATAATATGCATTATAACTGTCGGCTTTAAGAAGTAAAGGCTTACCATAACTATCCATGTATAAGTAACGTCGGTGCTTTATAACTTGTCATAAGCATGTCTGAGCCTTTATATTGTCTTATAACAAGGCTTATAATATGTTATGTTTCTATATGAATAAACGTGGCTTTCATCAGAGGGCTCCACTTACATGTCGAATCTGGAATAGCACTTTAACCCTTACTGTTTGTCCGATATTTTTGTGTACTCTGTATTTTTGTGTACTGTGTACTCTGTATTTTTGTGTACAATGCAGGTTCAGTAGTGTGTGCGTGTGTATGAGCATGCGCATCTGACTATTACTCTCAATCTCAGTAACCAAATACTGTGCGGCTTGGGTAACAGAAACACTCATATGTAATATGATCTGTGTGTGTGTGTGTGTGTGTGTGTGTGTGTGTTGTTTTTCTGTGTGTGTGTGTGTCTGTGTTGTTTTTCAGTGTGTGTGTGTGTTGTTTTTCTGTGTGTGTGTGTGTGTGTTGTTTTTCAGTGTGTGTGTGTTGTTTTTCACTGTGTGTGTGTTTTTCACGTGTGTGTGTGTGTGTGTTTTTCAGTGTGTGTGTGTGTTTTTCACTGTGTGTGTGTGTTTTTCACTGTGTGTGTGTGTGTTTTTCACGTGTGTGTGTGTGTGTGTTGTTTTTCACTGTGTGTTTTTCACTGTGTTTTTCACTGTGTGTGTTTTTCACGTGTGTGTGTGTGTTTTTCACGTGTGTGTGTGTGTGTGGTGTTTTTCACGTGTGTGTGTGTGTGTGTGTGTGTTGTTTTTCACAGTGTGTGTGTGTTGTTTTTCACAGTGTGTGTGTGTGTGTGTGTGGTTTTTCACTCTGTGTGTGTGTGTGTTGTTTTTCTACAGATGGAGTGCTACTAATAGACCCAGAGTACCTAAAAGACCGAAAAGGTAAGATGTGTGTGAGCGTGCGTGTGAGTGATTACATATTTTTTTTTAAATAAAGTATTCACAATTTCACATCCCTTTATTTCTCTTCTCATGTTCCCGTCTTCCCTCTCTCCTTCTTCATTTTTTCCTACAATCTCTCCCCCCCCCCCCCCCCAGTCTTCGTGACTCTGACCTGTGCGTTCCGGTATGGTCGTGAGGACCTGGACGTTCTGGGGTTGTCCTTTAGGAAAGACCTCTACATCTCCACCTTCCAGGCCTTCCCCGCCGTCGCCACGGAGGAAGAGCGTAAACCACTCAGCCACCTGCAGGAGAGACTGCTGAAGAAGCTGGGCCAGCACGCACACCCATTCAACTTCACTGTGAGTTCTACAGACTGATCCCACTGCACCGCAAAACACACCGGTTTAAATCGACTTGTTTAGCGCATCTTTGCTCGGGTACAATTCTGTGTCTGTGTGCCTGTTTGTTGGTGAGCAGTTGTGTATTCATTCTGTGGCGTGACTGCCAAATATCTCTCTTTCAGATCCCTCAGAACCTGCCCTGCTCAGTCACTCTACAGCCAGGACCAGAGGACACAGGGAAGGTACAGAGACCGACCACACACACACACACACACACACACAAATACTGTATACACTCACAAAACTTTTTATTGAATATCTTCCTCTCCCTCTTCCTCTCCCTCTGCCTTCGTCTCTGCTCAGGCTTGTGGAGTGGACTTTGAGGTCAGAGCCTTCTGCGCCAGGACCGTAGAGGAGAAAATACACAAAAGGTACAATGTAGTCGAAGCTCCGCGTTTTGATTCAGCGATTCAGTGCAGATGGTTAAAGTGGTTGTGTATGTGATGTTTAAGGAACTCTGTGCTGTTGATAACCCTAGTGTGTGTGTGTGGTTTTGTTATATGACTCGCTTTTGTCATATGATATTATATATGTTGTTATAGGAACTCCGTGCGCCTGGTGATCCGTAAGGTGCAGTATGCCCCTGAGAAGCCCGGTCCTCAGCCCATGGTGGAGACGACGCGATCCTTCCTAATGTCAGATAGATCCCTACATCTAGAGGCCTCGCTGGATAAAGAGGTAGGACAGGACACACACACACACACACACACACACACACGCACACGCATGAATTAGTTAAAAGCGTTACGCGGACATTTGGTTGATTGGATTGGTTAAAGCCTGAGGTGATCGCCCGACCAACCGAATTCACTCCTCCCCCGTTCTCTCCGTCTCTTCCTTTCCTTCTCGGTCTTCCTCTCTTCCGTCTTCCTCTCCCCCCTCTTTCTCAGCTCTACTACCACGGAGAGCCTATCAGTGTGAATGTCCATGTCACCAACAACTCCACCAAAACAGTGAAGAGGGTGAAAATTTCAGGTAAGAGACAAACGTGGAATCGGCTGGCCCCGATTCAACCCCCCCCCCCCCCCCCCTCGCCCCAACCCTTCTTTTCTGCAGAGGCTCCGCCACTGCACTGCTGATACCTACCCAGTACCCTACAGATCTACAAACATCGAGGGGTTAGGCCCAAGGGGGAGAGTTTCGGAGCGATTTGGGAAAGGCTGTATCAGAGGAGAGACGCAACCTTCCCCATCTGCCACTCCTCTGCTCTCTCCATCTTTGTTGCTGTGTGTCTGTCAGTGTTTTGCCTCTCCTGGTGTTGTTAACCCTTTCTCTCCCCTGCTGCAGTGCGTCAGTATGCTGATATCTGTCTGTTCAGTACGGCTCAGTACAAGTGTCCTGTTGCACAGGAGGAGGCAGAGTGAGTACCCCTTCTCTCCGTAACCTCTCTCTCCATCCCTGTAAACCTTCTCTTCATCACGGTTTCTCTCGCCTTTGGCCCTCGGGACCACACTCTCCTTTTTTCACCTCTCCCTTTTCTCCTCTGTGAGAGGCTGTTGGGTGAATGCACACAGGTTGTGTGGCCAAGTAGAGACTCACTTTCAGTACTTTTGTTTTGTTTCATTGTTTCTGCATAACTTCTACCCTCATGTTGTACGACCCTCTATGCTCACTGAAAACGTTCTATGCTTCGACATCACTCCTGCCCCTCTCCCAATATACGAGACCCTGCAAACTCACCTTTCTTACTGGTACTACCGTTCCAGACTACCCCTCTCCTGCTCTCAGCTCAACACCTCTCCCGCCCCGCTACCTCCCGCCCAACCCACTCCGAGACCCCAGGCAAACACATCTCCTCCCCCATCTAGTAACATCACAGCCCCTCGTCCCCTTGTTATGACATCATGGAGTTGGTGTTCTCTCCCCCTGTACTGTAGTCTTACAGGTGACTGATGTAGTGCTGCACAGATGTGACACCTACAATAAGTCTGTGGGCCTCACCGCCGACTGGTAAGTAGAGAGGCAACAATGCGAATGGCTTAAAGTAACTATCCAGTGTTTCCAGATTTCTATCACATATGACCTAGAATTCGTTAATTAAGTATGTTAAAAAGCTGCTTTTCTGTGTTTTGAATGGTGTGGGCGTATACCGGTCATTCAACTGTGAATACGAGTCGATCGCTGATTGGCCAAGTCATGACATCATCCTTTATGAGGAAATAGCAAGCATTTTTGAAACGGTCTGTTTGAGATACAAGTTTGAGGTGGGGTTTTTGAAGGTTTTTTTTTCTTCTCCAATTTATGCTTTGGCCTCATACAAGTAAATGATGAGTCGTCAACGTTATTTGGGTATGAGTTAACCGAATATGAACTTTTAAAAGTGAGATTTTCACTGGACAGTTACTTTAACCCCCAGAATTCCCAGACCTAGACCTCCCCACAACCCCAGTACCTGGCTTGATTTAGGCTCACCAAAACTTCCCCTCATAGCCTAAATCTTGATCCCTAACCTCACATCGTGGATAATTATCCTTCTGGTCCCCCCTAATCCAGTCCTCTTCAAGAAGCCAATGGCCCCCAAAAAATCTCGGACTGGTACCCAACCTAGTCCCCTTCAATACTCCTCTTCCTCTCTGTTCTAATGGCAGCATCTTTAACCCTTTTCTCTCCTCTCAACTTTCCTTACTGCTTCCCAAGCGTTGTGGACGCGTGTACGAGAGTGAGTGATTTAAAAACCAACCACGTATGATGAAACAGAGAAACAATCAGTTCTTTCTCTCTCCACAGTGACCAGGTGTCCCCCAGCAGTACGTTCTGTAAGGTGTACACCCTGACTCCCATGCTCACCAACAACAGAGAGAAGAGAGGCCTGGCTCTGGATGGGAAGCTGAAGCATGAAGACACCAACCTGGCCTCCAGCACCATGTAAGAGACTAGAGAGAGAGACACGCACATAAAAACACACACACACACAGTACCAGTCAAAAGTTTGGACGCGCCTACTCATTCCAGGGTTTATCTTTGTTTTAACTATTTTCTACATTGTAGAATAATAGTGAAGACATCAAAACTATGAACACATCATGTAGTAACCAAAAAAAAACGTTTCAAACTATGTTTTATATTTGAGATTCTTCAAATAGCCACCCTTTGCCTTGACAGCTTTGCACACTTTTGGCATTCTCTCAACCAGCTTCATTAGGTAGTCTCCTGGAATGCATTTCAATTAACCGGTGTGCATTGTTAAAAAATAATTTGTGGAATTTCTTTCTTTCCTTAATGCGTTTGAGCCAATCAGTTGTGTTGTGACAAGTTAGGGGTGGTATACAGAAGATGGCCCTATTTGGTAAAAGACCAAGTCCATATTATGGTAAGAACAGCTCAAATAAGCAAAGAGAAACGACTGTCCATCGTTACTTTAAGACACGAAGGTCAGTCAATCCGGAACATTTCAAGAACTTCCTTCAAGTGCAGTCGCAAAAACCATCAACCGCTATGATGGAACTGGATCTCATGAGGACCGCCACAGGAATGGAAGACCCAGAGTTACCTCTGCTGCAGAGGATAAGTTCATTAGAGTTACCAGCCTCAGAAATTGCAGCCCAAATAAATGCTTCAGAGTTCAAGTAACAGACACATCTCAGCATCAACTGTTCAGAGGAGACTGCGTGAATCAGGCCTTCATGGTCAAATTGCTGCAAGGAAACCACTACTAAAGGACACCAATAAGAAGAAGAGACTTGCTTGGGTCAAGAAACACGAGCAATGAACATTACACCGGTGGATATCTGTCCTTTGGTCTGATGAGTCCAAATTTGAGACGCAGAGTAGGTGAACGGATGATCTTCGCATGTGTGGTTCCCTACGGGAAGCAGGGAGGAGCAGGTTTGATGGTGTGGGGTTGTTTTGCTGGTGACACTGTCAGTGATTTATTTAGAATTCAAGGCACACTTAACCAACATGGCTACCACAGCATTCTGGAGCGATACGCCATCCCATCTGGTTTGGGCTTAGTGTTTTTTTTACAGGACAATGACCCAAAACACACCTCCAGGCTGTGTAAGGGCTATTTGACCAATAAGGAGAGTGATGGACTGCTGCATCAGATGACCTGGCCTCCACAATCACCCAACCTCAACCCAAGTGAGATGGTTTGGGATGAGTTGGACCGCAGAGTGAAGGAAAAGCAGCCACAAGTGCTCAGCATGTGTGGGAACTCCTTCAAGCCTGTTGGAAAAGCATTCCAGATGAAGCTGGTTGAGAGAATGCCAAGAGTGTGCACAGCTGTCATTAAGGCAAAGGGTGGCTACTATGAAGAATCTTTTGTTTAACACCTTTTTGGTTACTTCATGATTCCATATGTGTTATTTCATAGTTTTGACGTCTTCACTATTATTCTACAATGTAGAAAATAGTAAAAATAAAGAAAAACCCTTGAATGAGTAGATGTGTCCAAACTTTTGACTGGTACTGTATATATATTTACAGTGCATTCGGAAAGTATTCAGACCCCTTGACTTTTTCCACATTTTGTTACGTTATAGCCTTATTCTAAAATTGATTAAATTAAATGTTTTCCTCATCAATCTACACACAATACCCCATAATGACAAAGCTAAAAGTTTTTTTGCAAATGTATTAACAGTAAAAACAAAAAATAAAATACAGAAATACTTTATTTACATAAGTATTTAGACCTTTTGCTTTGAGACTTGAAATTGAGCTCAGGAGCATCCTGTTTCCATTGATCATCCTTGATGTTTCTACAACTTGATTGGAGTCCACCTGTGGTAAATTCAATTGATTGGACATGATTTGGAAAGGCACACAGTTGACAGTGCATGTCAGAGCAAAACCAAGCCATGAAGTCGAAGGAATTGTTTGTAGAGCTCCGAGACAGGATTGTGTTGAGGCAAAGATCTGGGGAAGGGTACCAAAAAATGTCTGCAGCATTGAACGTCCCCAAGAATACAGTGGCCTCCGTTCTTAAATGGAAATAGTTTGGAACGACCAACACTCTTCCTAGAGCTGGCCGCCCGGCCAAACTGAGCAATCGGGGGAGAAGGGCCTTGGTCAGGGAGGTGACCAAGAACCCAATGGTCACTCTGACAGAGCTCAAGAGTTCTTGAACCCGATCAAACATCTCTGGAGAGACCTGAAAATAGCGGTGCAGCAATTCTTCCCATTCAACCTTACAGAGCTTGAGAGGATCTGCAGAGAAGAATGGGAGAAACTCCCAAAATACAGGTACAATGCCTTGCAAAAGTATTTACCCCCCCCCCCCCCCCCCCCTTGGCATTTTTCATATTTTTTTGCATTACAACCTGTAATTTAAATGGATTTTTATTTGGATTTCATGTAATGGATATACACAAAATAGTCCAAATTGGTGAAGTGAAATGAAAAAGATAACTTGTTTAAAAGAATTCTAAAAAATAATAACGGAAAAGTGGTGCGTGCATATGTTTTCACCCCCTTTGCTATGATGCCCCTAAATAAGATCTGGTACAAACAATTACCTTCAGAAGTCACATAATTAATTAAATAAAGTCCACTTGTGTGCAATCTAAGTGTCACATGATCTCAGTATATATACACCTGTTCTGAAAGGCCCCAGAGTCTGCAACACCACTAAGCAAGGGGCACCACCAGGCAAGTGGCACCATGAAGACCAAGGAGCTCTCCAAACAGGTCAGGGACAAAGTTGTGGAGAAGTACAGATCAGGGTTGGGTTATAAAAAAATATCAGAAACTTTGAACATCCCACGGAGCACCATTTTATATCCATTATTAAAAAATGGAAAGAATATGGCACCACAACAAACCTGCCAAGAGAGGGCCGCCCACCAAAACTCACAGACCAGGCAAGGAGAGCATTAATCAGAGAGGCAACAAAGAGACCAAAGATAACCCTGAAGGAGCTGCAAAGCTCCACAGCAGAGATCGGAGTATCTGTCCATAGGAGCACTTTAAGCCGTCCACTCCACAGAGCTGGGCATCACGGAAGAGTGGCCAGAAAAAAGCCATTGCTTAAAGAAAAGAATAAGGAAACACGTTTGGTGTTCGCCAAAAGGCATGTGGGAGACTCCCCAAACATATGGAAGAAGGTTCTCTGGTCAGATTAGACTAAAATTTAGCTTTTTTGCCATCAAGGAAAACGCACAAACCCAACACCTCTCAGCACCCCGAGAACACCATCTCCACAGTGAAGCATGGTGGTGGCAGCATCATGCTGTGGGGATGTTTTTAATCAGCAGGGACTGGGAAACCGGTCAGAATTGAAGGAATGATTGATGGTGCTAAATACAGGGAGGAGGTGAGGGCACTTGGAGTGTGGTGTCAGGAAAACAACCATTCACTCAACGTCAACAAAACAAAGGAGATGATTGTGGACTTCAAGAAACAGCAAAGGGAGCACCCCCCAATCCACATCAACGGGACAGCAGTGGAGAAGGTGGAAAGTTTGGAAGTCAGGAGGCTGAAGAAATTTGGCTGAAGAAATTTGGATTGTCACCTAAAACCCTCACAAACTTTTACAGATGCACAATTGAGAGCATCCTGTCGGGCTGTATCATCGCCTGGTACCGCAACTGCACCACCCACAACCGGAAGGCTCTCCAGAGGGTGATGCGGTCTGCACAACGCATCACCGGAGGCAAACTACCTGCCCTCCAGGACACCTACAGTACCCGGTGTCACAGGAAGGCCAAAAAGATCATCAAGGACTACAACCACCCGAGCTGCTTGTTCACCCCACTACCATCAAGAAGGTGAGGTCAGTACAGGTACATCAAAGCTGGGACCGAGAGACTGAAAAACAGCTTCTATCTCAAGGCCATCAGACTGTTAAACAGCAATCACTAACACAGAGAGGCTGCTGCCTATATACAGACTTGAAATCATTGGCCACTTTAATAAATGGATCACTAGTCACTTTAATAATGTTTACATATCTTGCATTTCCTCATGTATATACTGTATTTTATACCATCTATTTCATCTTGCCTATTCCGCTTGGTCATCGCTCATCCATATATTTATATGTATATATTCTCATTCCATCCCTTTACTTAGATTTGTGTGTGTTAGGTAGTTGTTGTGGAATTGTTAGATTACTTGTTCGATATTACTGCACTGCCGGAACTAGAAGCACAAGCATTTCGCTACACTCGCAATAACATCTGCTAGCCATGTGTATGTGACCAATAAAATTGGATTTGATTTTATATAACAAGCCACGATCCATTTTCGTGAACGGGGTGGTGTACCTAATAAACTGGGTGTATATGCATGCAGTTTTCCTCTTGTCTGTTTTGTCGGGGTTTCATTGATGTGTGTCTGTTTGATGTGTTCCAGAGTGAAAGACATGTCCAATAAGGAGGTTCTGGGAATCCTGGTGTCTTACAGAGTCAAGGTCAAACTAGTGGTGTCCCGTGGAGGGTATGTCACATCTTGGCTCATACACATGTATTAATGCTCTGTCTTACATAGATTCATGAAATGGTCCTAAGTAAACATTTCCACCTGGATTAAGCTGGAACGTTTTCATGAGTATTAGTTCACCTCTGCCTGATATCTGAGTGGTCTCCGACCGGGGACAAATTTAGTTGAATCGACGTTGTTTCGATTTCATTTGTCAACCTATTTGTGCCATGGAATCGACGTGGAAAATGCATTCGAATTGAAAAAAAAAAGTAGTCAACGATAACTGTTGTTTGAGGGTGAAATTTCAACCACAGGATTGTGTAATCATGGTAAGCAAATTTCAACATAAACAAACCGTGCATAAAATATGTTGAATTTGTACCTTTTTAAAACAACGACAGATTTTCAACGTTATATCCACTATCAGGAAGAAAAAAACAATAGGCTAGGCAGTACTTCCTACTGGAGAATTTCTATATCAACAGCTATCCTTAAGTCCCCCATCCAGGGTTTTAATCAAGCCCAGCCCTGTTTAGCTATGATATTTGTCATAGACTATTACCAATGTGCTATCGTGAGAATGAATGTTGAGAGATCTCCACTTATAAAGTAAATAGATTCAGTGTTGCTATCGAAGTCATTCCAAATGGTCGTTTTAACTTTGCATCTGCGCTGTTTTAAGTAAATGTGTTTTTGCAAAATTGTCAGTGGAAATTGTTAAAAGTCGTCCTTGTGAATCGAGTTGAATGGTTTGTTTAACTTCAATAAACGTTTTTTTGTTTGGCATACATTTTAAAGTCTCAGTATCATTCTGCTACCTTGGAATTGACCTTCTGCTTGGATAGTTTGGACTGCTTGGACTGCTTGGATAGTCTGCTTGGATCTGTGCACCTGGCTAGGTCTGGCTTGAATTCCAGTTTGTCTACAAATGTATAATTGATATGTTGTATTCACATCTCAACCAAAACAATGGTTGTTTTTGTAAAATGTTCAGTAGAAATTGTTAAAAGTGGTCCTGGTGCATAGAGTTGTATGGTTTGTTTAACTTTGCAATCATTGGATTTTGTTTGACATACATTTTAAAGTGAAAAATCTGAGTTTCCGTAGTCTCTGTTAGTGGAATTGCCCTAAATCTCCTTTAAGTGTGTTGACAACCAAACACAATTCAATTACACTTTTGAAGAACAATAAATAGCCTATTAACTTGTCTACAAGTTAACAAATGATATGTTGGATTCACGTCTCCATCTCGACCAAAAATAAGTTAAAGAATGGGATTAAGCCAGTGGCTCAGATGGAACTTTCCAAACAGCAGATACATATCCTTTAAACGTTGATTTTCGGTTGGGTTGTCAACCAAACAGAATTCAGTATTACTTTTGTAATACAGTAAATAACCTATCGTACAAGCTAATGTAACATTCAACTTGAAAATGAGTAACACATTTTGAAGTACCTGTAACTATAAATGTCGTCTTATGCAATCATATGGGGCGGCAGGGTAGCCTAGTGGTTAGAGCGTTGGACTAGTAACCGAAAGGTTGCAAGTTCAAATCCCCGAGCTGACAAGGTACAAATCTGTCATTCTGCCAAGGCAGTTAACCCACTGTTCCTAGGCTGTCATTGAAAATAAGAATTTGTTCTTAACTGACTTGCCTAGTTAATAATAAAAAAATATAAAGCGTGCTTGTTCAAGATCGCATGCATAGGTTGTCGCAGATCTTCACAATGTCTTAACCAAATATTACCCAATTGTCCACGTTGAAATGACTTGGTGTGCCCAGTGGGCTGGCATTGCTTTAACATTACTGTGTATGTCCTCTGTACAGCGACGTGTCAGTGGAGCTACCTTTTGTCCTGATGCACCCCAAACCCTCAGACCAACACATTTCCAGACCTCAATCAGGTACAGACCAGTGTGTGTGATCGAGAGAAAATATGTTTTAGAAATAGAAGTGTTTTGCAGTGATAGTTACGTGTTTTGCAATGTCATTACTTTCTCCCACAGCCGTCCCAGAAACTGATGCCCCAGTGGACACTAACCTTATAGAGTTTGAGACAAAGTAAGAGAGCGAGAGAGAGAGAGTTTCTCAGATTTCAATTTAACCTTGTTTGTTGTTGGAACACAATTTGAATCTCTTCCTCTTCCTCCATTCCTTCTCTCTCCCTCTCTCTCAGTAATTTCTCTCAGGATGATGACTTTGTGTTCGAGGACTTTGCCCGTCTCCGACTGAAAGGAATGAAGGACGACGAGGATGACCACTTCTGCTAATTCTCCCTCCCCCAGGACCAGGCGCCCAAACCTGGGGAGAGGAGCTAGGCGAGTCACTGGTCTAGTCTCAGCACCAGACAGTAGGCCCAACTCCAGAAAAGGGGTGCAGGAGCACTCAAGATATTTTTAAAAGCCTCCCCCCCTTTCTCTGCATATTCAAATTGTTCTCCCCTCTTCTTTCTCCTACATTTGCGATGGCATTGTTCATTTCATCTCCTTCGTTTTGTCACTCCTTTCGTTTGAGAAACAGAGATAATGAGAGAGATGGAGATATTTAAAGGGCGTGTCGAGTCAACTGTCTCTGTTTTTAGGAAATCATTCTATACGTTTTGGGTCCATTCGTTGATTCAGGGTTGATCTTATATGTTCTATAGGTCCCACTTTATAAGAAGTGGTCAGATATACGTTTATAATTTAAAAAACGTATTCAAAATCCCCAGGTTTACCTTAAATCCCGGTTAGATGATTCCGGATTTCCTGCTTATTCCCTTCTGATTCCGGCATCTTCCAACCGGGATTTCTGGAAAATCTGGGAATTTTTGGGGGGAATCTGGAACTTGAATGTACAGGGACTACATTGCTGCACAACTACTTAGAGGGAACACGAGTTTAATAGTTTATGCAATTGCATTATTACATGGTTATAACCTGTTATTACACTGTTATTACGTTGTTATTATCAGTGGTGGAGTGGAGGGTAAAAGCACCTAAACGACATTTACTCAGATTTTTTTTCTCGCCCACCTTTTGTGGGAAAATGCATTGAAAGTATAGGGAGCATTACTTTACTCACCGCGAATGGTGACCAGCGTTTACCCACCTATTTATTTTACCACAACATGACGGGTTATTATGCTACGTTATCATTACAGCTTTTCACTTACCCTTAACACACACTCACTACCCAATTTGTAGTAACTCAATACCCAATACTCTATCCATTATGGCAAGTGCAGAACGATTGCATATCGTCACCGTTGAGGGAGGGAGTGTGTAAGTGTAGTGCACTTACAGTGAGGACGGACGGGTGTGAGTGTAGTGCACTTACAGTACAGTGTGTTTTAAGTGCAGTGCACTTACACTGAGCGTGCGATTGTGGTGCACTCATCGTGACGATACAGGGAATCGTATGTACAGACAGTGTGGCCTTTTCTGTTAGGGACTACATAGGAGACTTACGGCATCTAAACCTACACACACATCCTACATGCAATGATTGCCATGAACACGATAAGTAACTATTCTTTCACATTTATGATTTGCCAAAAGTTTATTGTTTGACAAAGATCAGATGGCATGTCCTGGTTGCAGTTTGATTGAACCTCACAATCGATAAGATTAGGGCTCATGTCTAGGATGTACTGTACTGAGCCAGGATCAGCCCCCGGTCCCGTCCATGTAGTGCTATTCATTATGATCAACCTGGCTAAAACTGATTCAAAATCAGCCAAGGAGATTTTTTTTGGGAAAGTCACAAATGTGTGTTCAATGGCACACCTGGTGTGTGATAAGCAGTACTGCAGTCTTCTTGCAGGTCTCTCGAATATACTGTCGATTCTGGAAAGAAAGCTTGATGCAGGTTGAAGTTTTACCCTAATCACTGATACACCGATTAAAACAATCTGACCGTGTGATGGTAAAGGTTAGGGATTGATGGTAGAGTTATTTGATCCTAGATCTTTGGTTAAGGTGCATCTTCTACCTCAAATCTGCTAAATTTATCATTGACCAATCTCTCAAACTTACCAGCATCCAACATTGGCCTCAATCATCAGAATCACCAATGTTGGGAGGAGTGGAAAGGGCGATGGGAGGAAACAGGGGAAAAGCCAGGCAAGGGGGATGGGAGGTAGGGGAAATAATGGCGGGAAAAGAATATTTTTGTTGTTGTAATAATCGCCAGAGATATGTGTACTTAAATGTTGCCATTATTTTAATTTTATTCTAAAGACATTTTATTTTTCATTATCAAAAAGTGACATGATCTAACCTTATGATAATTCCCTGCTGTATTCTCTCAACTGCTGTAAATATTATTATTGTAAATGCAACTCAACAGCCAATAAGAGTTCACTATAGAACATTGCAGTCGAATCAGAGCACATTTTATAGGATAGTCAGACTCCCCAATCCAGGTTCTCCAGGACCTCTTAGTATGTTGGTTTTAGTTCTGAACTGGTTTCACAGTTAAAATTGTTTAAACTGAACTTTAAAAATTCTACATCAATTGAATGTCGGTTTCACAAGTCCACGTTAAGGTCAATAGATATGTTTTGTATAGGAAACCGGTATAACCAGGGACCCCTCTGGAACAGGATATGGAGAGATACAGTGAATCCCAAACCACCCCCTCGCCCCTACCAACTCGCTCTGAGGGCCCTCCGTTGTCACGTGTTGCTGACAAAAGTCTGAGGGTGACTTCCGGAGGGTGACGATGGGATAAGCAATAAACCCATTAACTTTGGGACACACTTGAATGAATAAAACAAGCATGAAATTCAAGTGAACAAATCCCCTCTGCCGTTTTACAAGATATAAACCTCAGTTAAACATTTAATTTGGGAGGTATTTAATCTTTTACGTGTCAAGTCTTGAAATCAGACAAAAAAACAAATGCATGTGACATATAATTAGGCACGCCTCTACATTATTTTGTGTGAAATTGCGCAAACTCCAAACATACAGCAGTACATGTTGGGATTGCACTTCACTCTGAAGCCTGCAACCTTGTTATCTGAGAGTCTAATTAGCCTTTACACCCTTGATAATTTTCACTCCCTCAGCTTTGGGACACTTGTGCAAATGTGGGAGGAAAGCGTGAACGCGCAAATGGAGTGGCGAGGGGAAGGGGGTGATTTGAGATTCAGCCATTGGCTACTGCTGTAGTATCTAGATCAGGGGTGTCAAACTCATTTTAGCTCAGGGGCCACATGAAGGAAAATCTATTCCCAAGTGGGCCGGACCGGTAAAATCATGGTATATATAACTTAAAAACAACAACTTCAGATTGTTTTCTTTGTTTTAATACGATCAACATAAAACATAAAGCTGGAGCCTGAGGACAGTGTGTCCACAATAGTACAAGCACAACATCACTATTAATCATAAAACACCAAGTTTATTTGAAAATTCTAAAGAAAAAGAACACACAAACACACAATGCCTCAGTGATTCACAGAAGTATATCACAGATCACAGAACTATATCAGGGTGTCTCATGCAGCACTTTAAGTGGGGTTGCATAGTTTATTTGACTCCTGATACCTGGCATCTTTTAGCTTTCACCAGCGCATCAATATCAGGCGTCACATCCTGAGTGGCAGCCAACTTCAGGATGTGATTCAAGTGCTTGTGCGTGAGCCTTGAGCGCATCTTTGTTTTATTTATGCTCATTACAGAGAAAACTTGCTCACAAAGATATGTGGTTCCAAACATGCACAACAGTTTTGCAGCGAGGGCTGTCAAGTTGGGGTAACCTGGCAAGAGATTCTGATAAAATGTGTCCAAGCCAGCTGCGGCAAATTTGCCCTTCATATCCGAGTCACACTGCAAGTCTATTATTTCAAGTTGGATGCTGACGGGCAGATCAGAGGGATTCACGGTGAATGGCGAGCAAAAAACGTTGAAGTCTTTCTCCAGTTCACCAAAAATCTGAAAGCGTTGCTCAAACTCCCGTAACAGTGCCGTTCGTTATTTTATCTTTGAACCGCTTCATGTCTGCCACATGTTGGGTCGCGCACACATTTTTCAGACAGGGGAAGTGAGCTGCATCACCACCGGCGAGTTGCGTCTCCCACAATGACAGCTTCAACTTGAAAGAACGTATGCTGTCATAATACTGCGTGACGACTTTGTTGCGCCCTTGCAGCTGTTTGTTCAAGTTATTCAGGTGCTCTGTAACATCCACCATAAATGCAAGGTCCTGCATCCATTCTGCGGAATGAAATTCTAACACTGGTTTGCCCTTTTCTTCCATGAACTGTTCAATTTCTTCTCGTAAATCAAAGAAACGCCTAAGCACAGCACCTCGGCTTAACCATCTTACCTCAGTGTGGTATGGCAGGCCATGGATGTGGTCTTTCTCTCTGAGAAGGCTGTCAAACCGACGGTGATTCAGGCTTCTGGATCGGATGAAATTAACAGTTTGGATGACCACCTTCATGACGTTATCCATCTTTAATGACTTGCAACACAAAGCCTCCTGGTGCAAAATACAGTAAAAAGTCCAAAAATCACGTCCTCCATTTGCAGATTGCACTTTCTCTTTGAACTTTGTCACAACGCCTGCTTTTTTCCCGATCATTGAGGGCGCACCATCTGTAGCCAGGCTGACAGCGCGGGACCAGTCCACTCCGACCCTGTCCAGCGCGCCAACAAGTGCGGTGAAAATATCAGCTGCTGTCGTTGTATCTGTCATCGGCACCAACTCCACGAACTCCTCGGTGACGGTCAATGTGTCATTAACTCCGCGGATGAAAATGGCCAGTTGTGCAACATCTGTAATGTCCGTACTTTCATCAATTGCAACTGAAAACCCAATAAATGACTTTACTTTTTGCTTCAACTGGCTGTCCAAATCCACTGAAAGATTGGAAATCCTGTCTGCAACTGTGTTTCTTGTCAGGCTGATATTTGCAAAAGCCTGGCGCTTTTCAGGGCACACAATCTCCGCTGCCTTCATCATGCATGTTTTTACAAATTCACCCTCACTAAATGGTTTTGAAGCCACTGCGATTTCATTAGCAATGAGGTAGCTAGCTTTCACTGCAGCGTCACTGATGTCTCGGCTGTGAGTAAACACAGACTGCTGTTTCTTCAGACCCGCCAACAGTTCATTCACCTTCTCTCTTCTCTTCTCTGCTGTCCTTGAAAGTTGTCATATTTGTCGGCATGAAGACTCACATAGTGGCGACGAAGGTTATACTCTTTCAGCACTGCAACATGCTGTGAACACACCAAACATACAGCTTTCCCATTCAATTCCGTGAATAAATAGGAGGATGACCATTTTTCTTGGAACACTGCACTCTGCGTCCACTTTTCTCTTTTTTGACAGAGACATATTGGGGCAATGAGGGTGCCATAGCACAAAATGTTAAAAGTAGAAGCCGTAATAATTATCGCGGGCAAAACAAAGTAGCTCATCTGGACTGGCTGCACTTGCTTGACCTACTTGCTCTGCTCCGGTATAAACAGTTTGCTTGCTTAACACAATTGCTATTGCGCCATCCAGTGGACGCAATTGGAACAGCAGTTTCTTTTATTGAAAAATTGCAGCTCATTTTTATACTTTACAAAATCATATCGCGGGCCGGATTAAACCCCTTTGCGGGCCTGATCCGGCCCGCGGGCCGGACGTTTGACACCCCTGATCTAGATTGTAGACACTTGATAGGATAGTACAGAGAAGTACATTGCGGTCAATTACGTGTGTCTATAATGGTGTGTAGGTGCACAACAAAGGCAGATAAGGACGATTGATTGATTGCAACTTGGCTCACTTATCAGATTGGAAATCACTGTGTTTGATCAGGTTATAGATTTATATAACGTAAAAACATAAGGTAAAGTATCCACCTTATGTACAGTTTCAGAAGGATAAGCTTCAACTACAGCAAGCCAAGAGTTACAAATTACTAAGCCAGCAAATGCAATGTAACAACAATGACCACCTCTTCTTATCAGATGTATTTTAATATCAGGGTAGAGGTGTGTTTAAATTGATTAGATTGTAACTGTCGCCATTTTGGTTCAATGACAAGAATGTGTTTTTTTTTTCTTAACATGTGTTGCCTAATTCAACAACTGTCCATGGTTAACAAGAGTTATTGGTCACGTTAACAAAACATTTTGTACATTGGTTGGTTTTTACACATTTGAACGCACCCAGATGATTGAGGTTGTAACAATTATAGAAATATAATTACTAGAACGGAAATCTGCATTCAAGTTAATGTTTTGCTTTTGTGTAAATATATTTCCAGGGGTGCGATGTCAGTCACAACACATTGGTTATGAAGTTTCACATGAAGGTTATGAAGGTTCATAAGAAGGTTACGAAGCTCATACTCTGTTCATGTTATGAATGGATCAACGCATGGCATGGTATTCTAACAATGCACTGCAACAATATGGAAAATGTTGTTATATTTGTGATATAGAACTTTTAGAACCTCCAGAAACTCTTAGGGACCATGTAAACGTTACAATGAGCTTTTTGGTAACTCTGTACTTTAAGTGGCATCTTACGAAGCGTTAGAAGGCCTTATGAACATTCACAGCACCGTAGAGGCTATAGAGGTTTATTAAACTGTGTAATTAAGCAGTAGGGCCGTTATATTGATAATATATCACAGCTAAGGCCAGGGGCCTCTTGTTTTGTTACTATATTATACAGTTACATGTGCTATGAATGTTTAATAAGGCATAAGACTTCATAAGAAACCACTTCAGGTAGAAGTGTTACCAGCTTTTTTTTGTTTGTAAATCTGAATGGCGATTGTCCTCATGTCTATAAACCAGTGAAGTGTAGAAAAACTTAAAGTAGAAGTTCAGTATTTTACAACTTAACAATGGATTACAGTTTCTCCTGGCCCATAGAATACTTTCAGGGTGAGGAACCATCTAAAATATTCAGTAAAATACTTAACTTCCCCTTTTTAAAAACAAATATTTTATTTTTGTTCCCTTCAATCTTAGTTGAGGTATCTATCCACGGAAACGCACGCAATCATGTCAATTTGTAGGCTTGTGTATTGAGTCAGACATTTTATTTTAAGGACAATTTAAACTACTACAAAACTGTAGATTCATAGAGAACTATACTTAAATGCTACCTGATACTTTATCTGTGAATTAATTAAATTAAGACAAAGTATATTGTTATCAAGGAAACCAAGATGCTGTATAAGCAATGTTATTTTACTCAATAAAATGGAACAAAATGACAATGAAAAAAAATGTAAAAGATTATAAAAAAATTACATTGGAGAATATATGTCGCTTCTTTATTTTGTACTGCATTTTAGAAAATGTCAAATAAAAAAAACTTAACATACAAAATGGTCTATTTGTAAGTGCGTGTACGTTCTGTGTATGCATGACAATGTAATGAAGCAGTAACTTTATTACAGAACATTGCCAGATACATGACTGATATCATATAAAAATAAGTATTTCAGTCCCCGCCTCTCTTCGGCAGGTGGTCCTAAAACACCACGGTGACGGCAAGCGATGGAAACATCCCCCTGCTGCGCTCTGCCGAGTGCCGACCATGTGCGTTCTCTCAGGGTTGTGGATCCAGCATGACTTCGCAGGTGCGTCCCAGCTCTCCCAGTTTGACCCTGGTGTATTCTGCTCGGTTCAAGGCCATTTGACAGTCTTTTCTGGCCGAGTATGTGGAGCCTTCGTGGGGCTGGCCTGTGGCAACCTACAGGGGACGGCGGGAGAAGGCAGTGTGGTGAAAGAGAGAAGTGTTAAGTGAATGTGGACTGTTCTGGCTGGCACAAGGCTACACTACTAGGTGAATGTGAAACATGCATAACTTTGATGTAGAAAGAAATGGAAACTGCATGAGAGCTATATCTACACTACCAAGTTACATATACAGTACCAGTCAAAAGTTTGGACACCTACTCATTCAAGGGTTTTTCTTTATTTTTACCATTTTCTACATTGTAGAATAATACATTTCAGATAGACATCAGATTTCCACCGGTCTAATGTCCATTCCTCGTGTTTCTTGGCCCAAGCAAGTCTCTTCTTCTCATTGGTGTCCTTTAGTAGTGGTTTCTTTGCAGCAATTCGACCACGAATGTCTGTTACTTTAACTCTGTGAAGCATTTATTTGGGCTGCAATCTGAGGCTGGTAACTCTAATGAGCTTATCCTCTGCAGCAGAGGTAACTCTGGGTCTTCCATTCCTGTGGCGGTCCTCATGAGAGCCGGTTTCATCATAGCGCTTGATGGTTTTGGCGACTGCACTTGAAGAAACTTTCAATGTTCTTTAAATGTTCTGGATGGACTGTCGTTTCTCTTTGGTTATTTGAGCTGTTCTTGCCATAATATGAACTTTGGTATTTGACCAAATAGGGCTGTCTTCTATATACCACCCCTACCTTGTCACAACACAACTGATTGGCTCAAACGCATTAAGAAGGAAAGAAATTCCACAAATTAACTTTTAACAAGGCACACCTGTTAACTGAAAAACATTCCAGGTGACTACCTAATGAAGCTGGTTGATAGAATGCCAAGAGTGTGCAAAGCTGTCATCAAGGCAAAGGGTGGCTAGTCAAGTATAAAATATATTTTGATTTGTTTAACACCTTTTTTGGTTACTACATGATTCCATATGTGTTATTTCATAGTTTTGATGTCTTCACCATTATTCTACAATGTGGAAAATAGTCAAATAAAGAAAAACCCTGGAATGAGTAGGTGTGTCTAAACTTTTGACTGGTTCTGTATACGTTTCAATTCACGGCATGGCACACTGTGTGAGGGCATGCGCGTGTGTGTCTGTTCTTTCTCCTACCTATGTGAGGTACTGATCTGGGACCTGAACTCGGTCTACTCTACACAGAGCTAGTGAATTGACCGGGCTGACTGTCGTGCATGTCTGTGTGTCCCCTCTAACCTGTGTGAGCTGAGCTCAGTCTCCACCCTGTTGACGGCCCCAGTAAACGTACAACTGTGTCTGTCTGCGTTACCTGTGTGAGGTATCTGATTTGTGAGCTGAGCTCAGTCTCCACTCTATTGACGGATCCAGTAAACTGGCTGAGCTGTCTGTCCAGGAAACTGGCGTTGTGCTTGTCTTTAGACAGCTCCAACACAACGTTGCCTAGAGGAGATTAACACAGAAAACAGAATTAGGCCGACAGTTTATGTATTTACTTACAGAAACTGCCATGGCTTGTCTTAAACAACTACAGACATTGAGAAAGTAGAGTGACAATGAATGCCCATTCCTTCTAGAGCTCTTTTCTATTACCATAAATGTGTGGCTAGGTACAGTTAGCTAGCTATGTAACGACACAGGTTCTACCGTTAGCTCTGGTCCAGGGTTAGCTCCGGCCCAGCTGTTAGCTCCGGCCCAGCGCTAGCAAGCCGCACTAACGCCCTGAATCAGAGCTAATGTACAGCGCATTCGAAAAGTATTCAGACACCTTCCCCTTTTCCCACATTTTGTAACGTTCAGCCTTATTCTAAAATGGATTAAATACGTTTCTCACCAATCTACACACAATACCCCCATAATGACAAAGGCGAAAACAAGTTTAGACATTTTTGCAAATATATTAAAAATAAACAAATACCTTATTTACATAAGTATTCAGACCCTTTGCTATGAGACTTGAAATTGAGCTCAGGTGTATCCTGTTTCCATTGATCATCCTTGATGTTTTTACAACTTGATTGGAGTCCACCTGTGGTAAATTAAATTGATTGGACATGATTTGGAAAGGCACAGTTGGCAGTGCATGTCAGAGCAAAAACCAAGCCATGAGGTTGAAGGAATTGTCCGTAGAGTTCCGAGACAGAATTGTGTCGAGGCACAGATCTGGGTAAGGGTACCAAAACAATTATGCAGCATTGAAGGTCCCCAGGAACACAATGGCCTCCATAATTCTTAAATGGAAGAAGTTTGGAACCACCAAGACACTTCCTAGAGCTGGCCGCCAAGCCAAACTGAGCAATTGGGGGATGAAGGGTCTTGGTCAGGGAGGTGGCCAAGAACCTGATGATCACTCTGACATAGTTCTAGATGGACAATCATCTCTGCAGCACTCCACCAATTAGGCCTTTATGGTAGAGTGGCCAGACAGAAGCCACTCCTCAGTAAAAGGCACATGACAGCTCGCTTGGAGTTTGCCAAAAGGCACCTAAAGGACTCTCAGACCATGAGAAACAAGATTCTCTGCAAGGGTTGAAACCAAGATTGAACTCTTTGGCCTGAATGCCAAGCGTCACGTCTGGAGGAAACTTGGCACCATCCCTACAGTGAAGCATGGTGGAGGCAGCATCATGCTGTGGCAATGTTTTTCAGCGGCAGGGACTGGGAGACTAGTCAGGATCGAGGGAAAGATGAACGGAGCAAAGTACAGAGAGATCCTTGATGAAAACCTGCCCCAGAGCTCTCAGAACCTCAGACTGGGGTGCAGATTCACCTTCCAACAGGACAATGAACCTCAGCACACAGCCAAGTCAATGGAGGAGTGGATTCGGGACTAGTCTCTGAATGTCCTTGAGTAGCCCAGCCAGAGCCCGGACTTGAACCCGATCGAATGTTTCTGGAGAGACCTGAAAATAGCTGTGCAGTGACACTCCCCATCCAACCTGACAGAGCTTGAGGATCTGCAGAGAATGGGAGAAACTGCCCAAATACAGTGGAGTCAAGCTTGTGTCATACCCAAGAAGACTCGAGGCTCTAATCGTTTCCAAAGGTGCTTCAACAGAGTAAAGGGTCTGAATACTTATGTAAATGTGGTATTTCAGCTTTTTTATGATGAATAAATTTGCTAAAATTTATAAAAACCTGTTTTTGCTTTAGAATAAGGCTGTAACGTAACAAAATGTGGAAAAAGTCAAGGGGTCTGAATACTTTCGGGAATGCATTGTATATCTAACTAGCTTGGTAGGCGTTTGTTATTACAATGTATTTGAACTCTTGTTGCTGCATCCAGGGTAGACGAACCTGCGCACTGCAGAATTGTTGCAATTTGATTCTCAACCTCTTCCAAAGCTCGCAGTCGGTCATTCGCCATCAGGATCAATTTCACACACTTGGAGTAATTAAAATAGACGATTCTTATCAGAAGCGGCTACGTACGGCACACTATCGTAGCAAATACGTTGTTACTTCAATGCATTTATCCAAAATGTAGCCAAACTCCTGCTTAATGCCAAAAACACTACAGAAAGCGAACATCAACAAAACAAAAAGCTTTCCGAGTAAAGGCGCATATAATTGACGTTAACATCTTCGTTGAATAACTACATCCGTCGCATTATTTTGACGTTTTAGCGTGGCGGAGTGGGACGATGGCTTTAACAGCGGCTTGGATGCATGGCCCCTCCAATATGCGACTAACGGAGGGTCTGGTGTCTGTTCTGAAAGAGCAGCGGCCCGAATATTTACCTGCACTTTTAGCGAATTACCGGGAGCACGGCGTGTTCTCGACACAGGTAAAACTGGCTTGCTATAATTGGAGTTGGCCACGCATGGCATCCCGTCTGCTTTCTATAATGTCGTTTTGCATCTAAAGTTTGTATAGCAGTGTTGATCGCCTGGTTGATGTCACTTCTCGCTCTTATCCCTCAGAGTACTGGAGCTGTCGGTGGACTCGTGGGACTCAGCAACGCCGAACTCGGCAACAGCAAAACCAAGTTCGAGGGGCTGTGTCTTCTCTCAGTGCTGGTCAAAGACAGTTCTAGTGATGTGTTCCAACAACAATGTCTCTCATGGCTACGGTCCCTACAACAGGTCATACAGGTAAGACACAGTATGAAGCTAAGACACTGTATGAAGACACCTGTAGACCAGTGCTTGACTTTGGCAGGAGCTCAGGAGGAGCACCACAAATGTTCTTCTGTTTGAGCTCCTGTTTCTCTTATAGAATATTGCACCTAAATATCCTGCACCTAAATATAACTGTACCAGCACCTATTTCAGTCCAAGTCAAGCACTGTTGTAGACTTTCACGATAAGCACACACACACACACACACACACACACACACACACACACACACACACACACACACACACACCGGAGACACATCTGTCCAAAACATTCACTGAGACAAATCCAAGATACACAAGACTGCAGGGCCAGACGGATTATCAGGACGTGTGCTCTGGGCATGTGCTGACCAACTGGCAGGTGTCTTCACTGACATTTTCAACATGTCCTTGATTGAGTCTGTAATACCAACATGTTTCAAGCAGACCACCGTAGTCCCTGTGCCCAAGAATACAAAGGCAACCTGCCTAAATGACTACAGACCCGTAGCACTCACGTCCGTAGCCATGAAGTGCTTTGAAAGGCTGGTAATGGCTCACATCAACACCATTATCCCAGAAACGCTAGACCCACTCCAATTTGCATACCGCCCATACAGATCCACAGATGATGCAATCTCTATTACACTCCACACTGCCCTTTCGCACCTGGACAAAAGGAACACTTATGTGAGAATGCTATTCATTGACTACAGCTCAGCGTTCAACACCATAGTACCCTCGAAGCTCATCACTAAGCTAAGGATCCTGGGACTAAACACCTCCCTCTGCAACTGGATCCTGGACTTCCTGACGGACCGCCCCCCAGGTGGTAGGGTAGGTAGCAACACGTGCTTCGCTGATCCTCAACACTGGAGTTCCCCAGGGGTGCGTGCTCAGTCCCCTCCTGTACTCCCTGTTCACCCACAACTGCATGGCCAGGCACGACTCCAACACCATCATTAAGTTTGCAAACGACACAACAGTGGTAGGCCTGATCACCGACAACGACGAGGCAGCCTATAGGGAGGAGGTCAGAGACCTGGCCGGGTGGTGCCAGAATAACAACCTCAATCAACAACAAACTAGAATGGTCCAAACACACCAAGACAGTCGTGAAGAGGGCATCTGCCATCCAGGACCTCTACACCAGGCAGTGTCAGAGGTAGGCCCTAAAAATTGTCAAAGACCCCAGCCACCCCAGTCATAGACTGTTCTCTCTACTACCGCATGACAAGCGGTACCGGAGTGCGAAGTCTAGGACAAAAAGGCTTCTCAACAGTTTTTACCCCCAAGTCATAAGACTCCTGAACAGCTAATCAAATGGCTACCCGGACTATTTGCATTGTGTGCCCCCCTCCACCAACCCCTCTTTTACGGTGATGCTACTCTCTGTTTATCATATATGCATAGTCAGTTTAACTATACATTCATGTACATACTACCTCAATTGGGCCGACCAACCAGTGCTCCCGCACATTGGCCAACCGGGCTATCTGCATTGTGTCCCACCACCCGCCAACCCCTCTTTTACGCTACTGCTACTCTGTTCATCATATATGCATAGTCACTAACCATATCTACATGTACATACTACCTCAATCAGCCTGACTAACCGGTGTCTGTATGTAGCCTCGCTACTTTTATAGCCTCGCTACTGTATATAGCCTGTCTTTTTACTGTTGTTTTATTTCTTTACTTACCTATTGTTCACCTAATACCTTTTTTGCACTATTGGTTAGAGCCTGTAAGTAAGCATTTCACTGTAAGGTCTACACCTGTTGTATTTGGCGCACGTGACAAATACACTTTGATTTGATTTGAAGACACACACCTGTACAGCACAATGCATAACCTAGAGAGAGGCACACATTTTATGAATTTGCTAAATCAAATGTGGATGGGGACATCAGAAAGAACTGGGTTAAATCTCTTGATATTTCTTATTTAAAAAAAAAATCTACTTAAGCTAATTCAAACCCTTTTTTTCCTCTCTCCCCCAGTCCCAGGACCCTCTCCCGTCCGTCCAGCTAGCGGTGGGTGTCCTCCAGGACCTGCTCCAGTATTCCTCCCAGCTACCTGAGCTGGCCAGGGAGGTGGGCCTCAACTCTGTCTTGGGGATCCTCACCTCCTCAGGTCTGAGGTAAGTTAGGGCTGGGGAATTGCTTGAATACAGTAGTAGTTAACTATAGAAGCTGGAGGATACTAAAAGCAAAAAGGTGGCAAAGGAAACACTAGTGATTCATTCTCTGTTGGACTTTTTATTGAGGAATACTAGAGCAGAATTCGGTAACGGTGTGTGTATGTTTAGTGTCACCTAGCTGCCATGGAGGGGATGACTGCATGTATGACTTTCTATCCCCGAGCCTGTGGCTCCCTGAGGGTGAGCATTACAACACACTCATTTACTACATTACAAATAAGATACTCTTTTAGTACATCATATTTGGGAGACACTGTGTTGTTGTTTTTATCTCTGTCTGACAATTTGTCTTCAACAGGACAAACTGGGTGCCTATTTCTTATCCAAAATGGACAGTGCCAACCCAAAAGTACAAGAGGTTTGTCTTCAGTTTATTTGTGACGCACCACCTGAATTCGGTCCTTAGTGAATTTTTTTTTTTTTTTTACATTGGATAAAAGTAGAGACTCCGATCTAGAAAATGGTATATCAGACACTGCAGTTGAGGAACAATGGGAAAGTAATTCTGCTTTGAAAGTTGATAAACTTGTAACCCCACTTTTGAGGAAATGGCCCGTGAACGTTTTGGTACACCTGCTGGAGAGCTCTTCTTTGTCAACGTGCATTCAGCATTGTTCACACCATCTTAAGCCTTAGTCCCACCCAACTCTTTAAGGATTCACAGTGTAGTAAACAACCAAAGATTTCAAGACTAAATGTGGTGAAAGTAGTAGCAAAAAGTAGTAGCAAAAATTCACTTTATCTAGTCCTTGGCCTATATCCTAATCTGATTTTGGTGCAGGTCATGTTCTTCACATCACCTGTCTCTGGTAAATGCACACTATATCAAATAAAATCAAAGTTTATTTGTCACATGCACAGGGTCCAGAAGGTGTAAACGGTACAGTGAAATGGTTACTTGCATAGTAGAGTCTTTGGTTTTGTCATGTACAGTTGAAGTCGGAAGTTTACATACACTTAGGTTGGAGTCATTAAAACTTGTTTTTCAACCACTCCACAAATTTCTTGTTAACAAACTATAGTTTTGGCAAGTCGGTTAGGACATCTACTTTGTGCAGACACAAGTCATTTTCCAACAATTGTTTACAGACAGATTATTTCACTTATAATTTACTGTATCACAATTTCAGTGGGCCAGAAGTTTACATACACTAAGTTGACTGTGCCTTTAAACAGCTTGGGAAATTCCAGAGAATGATGTCATGGCTTTAGAAGCTTCTGATAGGTTAATTGACATCATTTGAGTCAATTGGAAAAAAGATTGTAGACCTCCAAGTCTGGTTCATCCTTGGGAGCAATTTCCAAACGCCTGAAGGTACCACGTTCATCTGTACAAACAATAGTATGCAAGTATAACACCATGGGACCACGCAGCCATTATACTGCTCAGGAAGGAGACGTGTTCTGTCTCCTAGAGATGAATGTACTTTGGTGCGAAAAGTGCAAATCAATCCCAGAACAACAGCAAAGGACCTTGTGAAGATGCTGGAGGAAACGGGTACAAAAGTATCTATATCCACATAACCTGAAAGGCCGCTCAGCAAGGAAGAAGTCACTGCTCCAAAACCGCCATTAAAAAAGCCAGACTACGGTTTGCAACTGCACATGGGGACAAAGATCGACATTGGAGAAATGTCCTCTGGTCTGATGAAACAAAAATAGAACTGTTTGGCAATAATGGCCATCGTTATGTTTGGAGGAAAAAGGGGTAGGCTTGCAAGCCGACGACCACCATCCCAACTGTGAAGCACGGGGGTGGCAGCATCATGTTGTGGGGTTGATTTGCTGCAGGAGGGACTGGTGCACTTCACAAAATAGATGGCAGGAAAATTATGTGGCTATATTGAAGCAACATCTCAGACATCAGTCAGGAAGTTAAAGCTTGGTCGCAAATGGGTCTTCCAAATGGACAATGACCCCAAGCATACTTCCAAAGTTGTGGCAAAATGGCTTAAGGACAACAAAGTCAAGGTATTGGAGTGGCCATCACAAAGCCCTGACCTCATTCCTATAGAAAATGTGTGGGCAGAGCTGAAAAAGCCTGTTTAAAAAAAAAACTGAGTCTTAATGTATTTGGCTAAAGTGTATGTAAACTTCCGACTTCAACTCTACATGGATGAATGCTTCTTCCTCTCTGTCATGGATGCCCTTAGTTTGAAGATGTAATCTAATCCTCTCTGCTTCCACCGGGCATTCCACTGAATGGTCAACTTCCGTGACAACGACACCGTATCTTCCCCACCATTGTCATCAGAAGACTACAATGTCTGGTTCAATGAAGAATATTTTTACCGAAATCAAGGATTTCCTCATTGTCTGGTTAATTTTTCAGTCAGAGAGAGTCAGCATGGCCCTATCATCCTCCAGAAAGTAGTCCATCATACTACTGAGCTTTGTCGGTAGCGTTATTAACTTCAATGTAGAGAGCAGTAGCAGAAAATGTTTGTTCTTCATTATATCTTAAAAAAAAGCTGCAGTAGACAGGATTATCCACACATACCTAGCAGCATGTTATAGACAGAAGCATGCTACATGGCAGACCAATCTGATCTCCTCTCTCGGGCAGGTCAAGTCCAACCATTATCTCAGCCAATCATGGCCAGCGGAAAGGTTCCTGTATTTTTCCGTGGCTAAACCAACTAGGCACGTAATTTTAAATGTTTTATTCGCATTTACAGATGGTATACAAGTTTGTTATTAAGCCACATGAAAGTTAACATGTTCCAGAAGGCATTTCTGCAAAAACAACGTTCTGTCTTTTTTTGCATTTCCTGTGAAGTAGTGACATGCGACATACACCTCGTTTCTTGAAAAGGGTCACATTTTCTTCCATGTTAAATCTCTCTATTTGTATGCTTTATTTATATAACCTCATGTTTGTCAACTCCTTCACTTTTCTCCTCCATCTATCTCTCCATCTCCAGGTAGCATGTGAGTGTTATGGTCGTCTGACCTGTTTGGGCGGAGTGGTGGAGAGAGGGGGCGGCGGGTGCAGAGCCGAGGGATGGACCAATCAGCTTCACTGCCTGCTGGCCTCGGCCAATGCCATACTGGCAAAACTCTACCAGGGCTCTGAATCAGGTAGAGAATGCTTTTTCTTTCATAAAGTGTTTCAGAGTATGAGAGCTGATCTAGGCTCAGTATAGCCTTATAGATCTTAATGAATAAGATTACATGGTCAGGGGAGACCTGATCCTAGATCAGCACTCCTACTCTCAGATCCTTTCATGAATGATAAAAACATGAAAATTGTCTTCAGGGTTTTACAACCAGAATGATGCTTATCTGCTAGGGAGGTAATGATTCACCGAAACGCATCGGAATCCGGTTCAGATATGAGTGCACCGGTCCACGGGAGCCCAAACCGATGCAAATGTAGCATGAATCGGTCGGAAAATCGTTTCAAACGTAACGAACCGCCGATTCACTGACGTCTTTTACTCATCATTTTATTTCCCCCAATCGAAAATACCTCTTATCTTTTGTGACTGAATTGATGCGTCCTCTCCTTCAGTAGCCTATCTAACTAAGCACGTAAATGTGTGTGACAGTCATTGATCTCCAAGCCAGATAACAACTGTGTGTGCGCACAGAGCGCAGCTGCTCATGCCAACAAGAGCTAGGCATAGCCCCGATTAGGGATGCTCCGATAACGAGAGCCAATATTTTCCTTGCCAAAAAAAGATATACAAAAATTAGCTGCCTTTTAAGCATTCTAGTACAGTTAAATAGTTGAAACACACACACACTGACCAAAAAGTTATTTTGTTGGCATTTGCATATGTCCCCATTACCAGTAAAACATAATCAAAACCTATTTCTTTCACTTACTTGTTGTGCTGTTTCCTTGTTCATTTGATCAATCAATCAAATGTATTTATAAAGCCCTTAAGTGCTGTACAGAATCCCAGCCTAAAAACCCCAAACAGCAAGCAATGCAGGTATAGAAGCATGGTGGCTAGGAAAAACTCCCTAGAAAGGCCGGAACCTAGGAAGAAACCTAGAGAGGAACCAGGCTCTGAAGGGTGGCCAGTCCTTTTCTGGCTGTGCCGGGTGGCGATTATAACAGAACATGGCCAAGATGTTCAAATGTTCATTGATTACCAGAACGATCCAATAATAATAATCACAGTGGTTGTAGAGGGTGCAACGGGTCAGTGTCTGGTGAACAGGTCAGGGTTCCATAGCCACAGGCAGAACAGTTGAAACTGGAGCAGCAGCATGACCAGGTGGACTGGGGACAGCAAGGAGTCATCAGGCCAGGTAGTCTTGAGGCATGGTCCTAGGGCTCAGGTCCTCTGAGAGAAAGGGAGCGGGAGAGAATTTCAGTTCTGCCCACAAATTTCTATAGGAATGAGGTAAGGGCTTTGTGATGTCCACTCCAATACTTTGACTTTGTTGTCCTTAAGCCATTTTGCCACAACTTTGGAAGTATGCTTGGGGTCATTGTCCATTTGGAAGACCCATTTGCGACCAAGCTTTAACTTCCTGACTGATGTCTTGAGATGTTGCTTCAATATACCACATCATTTTCCTGCCTCATGATGCCATCTATTTTGTGAAGTGCACCAGTCCCTCCTGCAGCAAAGCACCCCCACAACATGATGCTGCCACCCCCATGCTTCACAGTTGGTGTTCTTTGGCTTGCAAGCCTACCCCTTTTTCCTCCAAACATAACAATGGTCATTATGGCCAAACATAATGACAGAACGCGTCTCCTTCCGGAGCTGTATGACGGCTGTGTGGTTCCGTGGTGTTTATACTTGCATACTATTGTTTGTACAGATGAACGTGGTACCTTCAGGCATTTGGAAATTGCTCCCAAGGATGAACCAGACTTGTGGCGGTCTACATTTTTTTCTTCTGAGGTCTTGGATAATTTCTTTTGATTTTCCCATGATGTCAAGCAAAGAGGCACTGAGTGTGAAGGTAGGCCTTGAAATGCATCCACAGGTACACCTCCAATTGACTCAAATGATGTCAATTAACCTATCAGAAGCTTCTAAATCCATGACAACATTTTCTGGAATTTTCCAAGCTGTTTAAAGGCACAGTCAACTTAGTGTATGTAAACTTCTGACCCACTGGAATTGTGATACAGTGAATTATAAGTGAAATAATAAACAATTGTTGGAAAAATTACTTGTGTCATGCACAAAGTAGATGTCCTTACCAACTTGCCAAAACTATAGTTTGTTAACAAGAAATTTGTGGTGGTTGAAAAAAAAAAGTTTGAATGACTCCAACCTAAGTGTATGTTAACTTCTGACTTCAACTGTAAATTCACACAGGACACCAGATAAGACAGGAGAAATACTCCAGATTTAGTTCAGTCTCAACCAGGATTTCATCATACATGTCAAGCAGTTTAATTTCAGCTCGGTCTCATCCTCGGTGCGCACTGTCACTGTCCGTTTCCGTCTTGTCGAGCTGTGTCTGTAACATTTCAAGTAAACCCTGTTTCTGGTCTCCATCGAAGTAGCGGTACCTAGCACCGAGCATGATGGCGACACAGTAAAGAGACTCAGAGAGAATGCCACCGAACCGCTTGTTCACAGCCTCTTGTAGAGTACTTTTGCAAGTTTTAACCCCACGGTCTGTGTTGGCTGTTTTGTTGAGCAGGCGTTTCAATGCCATGACAGAGGGTATCACGTCTGCTGCAGACGCAGTTTTTGAGCTTATTTCTCAAGGCAGTTGTTCGAATGGATCTAGGAATGTGTTCATGTTTCAACCATGTTCTCAAATGCCATTGAAGTGGCAGCAGTGGTATGAGAACCAGCACATTCTTGAGCATGCAATACGGCTTTCTTCAGTACGAAATCCTCGTCCACCCACTGTGCTGTCGGACTTGGCATGCTCATGGGGCTGACTTCGCTGCTCCAAATGTCAGTCGTGAAGCTAATAGCAGTGACGCCCATAGCAAGTAGCTCATAGATGTGCGTTTTAACAATACTGTGTAACTCTGGTAGGGCAACATCTAAAAATAGCGCCTACTTGGTAGTGTGTACCAGGGCTCGAGGTGTTCGACCAGTCGGCGAAGGCCAACATCATCCACGACAGAGAACGGTTGACTGTCAAGGGCAATGAATTCCATTATCTTGGCATTAATGTATTTCACCTTGAGTTGTCTCACTGAAATTTTCTTACTCTTTCAAATGACTGCTCGACTTGAACTTGCAATGTCAAATCATAGGCTTCATTAGTTGGGTGACAACCATTGTAATTTGCTGGGTCATTGTTACCAAATGCGCTGTAGAAAATTGTTTTACCGGCGGAGTTGTGTAGACTACCGGAGTAGACACTTACATCTTGCTGATTGCCCATCTAGCTGCTGATTGGGTCTTTTCGATTGCCAGGTTTGACCATAAGAAATAGTTTTGGTAGTTTTGCTTTAAACAGTCAGTGCATTTGGTCATTTTTACAGGAACAGGTTAAAGTTGTAATTTCATAACAAGTGCAGCAATAATTTTTCGCGAGCCGCACCATTTGTTTTTGAGACGGGGGTGAAATCCAAAGCTGTGTTTTATATTAATTGGCTATAAATATTGAATCATTATTCAAAAAAAAAAAGCATCTGTTAAAGTGGCAAGTTAAACAGTATGTGATGGGGAGTTCAGATAAACCCCCCCCCCTATCTGGATGCTCAGGTCCTTAGCTCCATTTGCCTGGCAACCCAGACTCCTTGCTCCAGCCAAATGCTACGCTACGCCACGCCCACGGACATTAGTTTCTCCTCCTCAATGAATACCTCCCCAACCCTTCACCAAATTTGAACACATTCGCGCCGTCTGATTGGTCCAGAAGCCGATGGGTTGGGCCAGAGCCAGAACGGCGGTTTGAAAATTAGCCTTTGGATTTGATACTCTGATTGGTTAGAGACGATCAAATCGCTGAGGACTTTTGTTTTGTACAAAGCCCCACGTCCCCTCGTCACCACAAACAACTTCAATGATGGCGGTCTCAGACTAAAGTCAGTAGCGAACAACAGAGCAGCATGAGAATTTAGTGTGAGTCGCCAGGCTATAGCACCGTCGGTAACAGATTTGAATTTAGAGCGGAAAATGAATGTGTTCATGCCTCGAATCGTATCGAGTTGTTCCCCTAATCAAACCGAAACATTTCAAACTAAAAGTATCCATATCAGAGCCCATGTATCTAGACCGTGCTTGACAGGAACGATTCCCATCCCTGTTATCTAGTCTAGTGAGTCATGCCTCTTTCCCTGCTGTGTGTTCTGCCCTTTTGTGTTTCAGAAGGGACAGTGCAGTATGAAGGGCCAGGTGTAGAGCTGCCCTACTCTCCTCTGGACGACTCAGACCCCCTCCTCCTGCTGCAGTTACAACACAGATACAGAGCTGCCTGCCTGGCTCTCAAACATACACTCAGGTAGGTACACACACACACACACCGGAAGCTTTTACTAACTACCCAAATTACAATTGTTCATGTCTCTCGCTCTCTCTGTGTCTCTCTCTCAGTGTGGACCCGGCCTCTGCAGTGCGTCTACCTGTACAGCAGGTGCTCAACCTGGTCTGTCGCGCCCTGGCAGTCAGCTCCAAGAGCATAGTGAGTGCCTTCTCTCACTCACTCACTCACTCACTCACTCACTCACTCACACACACACCACTGTTTTGTCAAACACCACCAAAAATGCAGTAAGGTTAGGTACACGCGTGTCCTGGTGTATCGTTAACATGGTTCTCTTTATCCACAGAATGTAACAGGTGATGGGTGTGTGAGGCTGCTGGTGTTGCCTGCCATTCACAAAGATACTCTACAGGTGCTGCACGCTCTCATCACAGCGTAAGTACCTACTGAAGGCAACCCGAGCGCTAGCCTGGTCCCAGATCTGTTTGCGCTCATGCCAACTCCATTGCTGTCATTGTCTAGTCAAACAATGAGTGACAAGGAGTTGGCATGACCGCAGAAACAGATCTGGGATCAGGCTACGCAAGTGCTGGCTTGAAAAAAATCTAAATGCAATGGGTGTTTTATTAATTAGTGGACTGATGGACTTTAATTCTTCTTTCCTGTCTCATTTTAGGCAGTGGGTTGGTGCAGTACTCCAGTGTGCTACAGAGACTGTTCTCTCAGACCCTGTCTGCCTGGACCCCTCTACCTGAAACCAGCCTGGGACAACAGAGAGCATTCAGGTATCACACACACACACACACACACACACACACACACACACCCTGTGCGCTTCACGTACATACAAACCACAGGAGGTTGGTGGCTCCTTAATTGGGGAGGCAGGGCTCGTGGTAAAGGCTGGAGCGGAATGAGTAGACTAGTATCAAATACTTCAAACGCATAGCTTGACGTCATTCCGATCACTCCATTCCAGCCATTATGGGCCGTCCTCCCCTCAGCAGCCTCCGCTGATACAAACACACTCCAAACCTCCTTTATTTGTATTCGTATGTTCATAATCTCTCTCCTTTTGACCCATAGTGCAGTGCGTGTGTCCTTGTACCGTACCTTAGAACTCTGGGTAAGAGTGGGAGGAGCCTCAGCCAGTGTCTTTCAGGGAAGCCCCACCCACTCCGAGCTCCTACTGGCCCACCTGCTGGGTGACATCACACCAGGGGCGGACTCTGTTAGGGTGAGAGGATCTGATTGGTATATTGCCAACGAGAAGCTTAGGATCGTCACTACTATGGCTATGTAGTGCACTATTTCTGGTCAAAAAATGTTGGTCAGTAGTAGTGCACTAAATAGGGATTAGGGTGCCATTGCACGTTATTTACCCACGATCCACTTAAGTCTAACGCCATCCCCATCTCCTCTCTTTTTCCTCCTCCTCTCCAGCCCACTAGCTCTCCTCAGCTCCGTGATCTGGTGTCCAGCAAGCCCTGCCCGAAAAGCCGGAAGCCCGGATTGGCTGTGAGCGGCGGGGGCGGAGCCTCTTTCCAGAGGAAAGGAGACTCGCTGGCCAATCAGGACACCTGCCTGTCTGCACTCAGAGGTGGGGTTTATCTAGTGTGTTGACATTTGTTTGTTGGAGATGTGTGTGAACACAACAAAGTGTACATTTTCCTGTCATGTTGCCAATGAATGACCAATCCGTTTCATAGTGTATTTTTAGCATTTACAATCAATCACAGGTCAATGATATCTTGACGAGCTGTAATGTGTATGGTAATACATCATATGACTGTCTCTCTCTTTGCAGCATTGAGACAGGTCATACTGACCAGTGGATCTCTACTGAAGGAAGATATACACAAGGTCAGTTGTGTGTGTGTGTGTGTTATATGTGTGTTGTGTTATTAAACCTTCCCCGTAATACAGTCATGACTGAAAGGATTGTCACCCTTGATAAAGACGAGCAAAAAAAGACTGTATGTAGAATAAACAATACAAATACTGAGCTATGGTGTATGCTAATTTGTTTGGGAAATGATTTTATACTAATACAATTGAACAGATAAATATATTTTGTTTAACAAGTAATAAAAAATGTGATCATGTTTCTTTATGCGTGTGCTCCTTTCCTCCCCGCTCTCTCTGCCTGCCCCCCCCCCTCCCCCCCTCTTTCTCTCCGGTCCCCTTTGTGTATCTATGTGATCGCTGTGTATGTTAACCCTGTATCTCCCATCCCTCTCCCCCTAGCGTCTCCACGACGTCGTCCTCCCCCTGTGTGTGTGTCTACAGCAACAGCATGGCGCTAACTGGAGTGACAGCGGGGCTGGGGGGGTGAGTGGCCAGTATGGCAGTGCCCCCCCCCCCCCCCCCCCCCCCCCCCGTAGGGAGCTGTACCGTCTGCTACTGGCTCTGGTCCTAGTGCCCCCACCGCGATGGCCCCTACACCTCACCTGTACTGTTTCCATACTCAGCCACGGGAGGAGGGATAGGAGTCTGAAGGTAGGGGGTAATATACCCACAGGGACCACACACACACTAATAGACATGCATGCACACACACACGCAGGAACCCGACCTACACACACAGGGACTGCAACCTGAAAGTACATGCGCGCACACACACACACACACACACACTCAGGGAGGGGGACTAAAGGGTTATTTGGGGACTGTGACTAGCACACTGTCGTGTTTTGGTTTGGTGGTCTGTGTTTAAGCAACCAAGTAAACATTATTCTGCTTCTTCTGTTCCACTTTAAATAAGAACATATATACGCACACACTCACCAACTCATACACTGCAAGCACACGATCGACACATGCACAAACACAAAACTACACGTATAGAACACACACAGATCTATCTATCTATCTATCTATCTATCTATCTATCTATCTATGCATACATACATACATACATACATACATACATACAGTGCCTTCGGAAAGTATTCAGACCACTTGACTTTTTCCACAGCCTTATTCTAAAATGGATTAAAAAAATAATATTCCTCAGCAATCAACACACAATATCCCACAATGACAAAGCGAAAACACATTTGTAGAAATTTTTGCAAATGTATTAAAAATAAACAACAGAAATAACTTATTTACTTAAGTATTCAGACCCTTTGCTATGAGACTCGAAATTGAGCTCAGGTGCATCCTGTTTCTATTGATCATCCTTGATGTTTCCAGAACTTGATTGGAGTCCACCTGTAGTAAATTCAATTGATTGGACATGATTTGGAAAGACACAACTGTCTATATAAGGTCCCATAGTTGACTGTGCATGTCAGAGCAAAAAACCAAGCCATGAGGTCGAAGGAATTGTCCGTAGAGCTCCGAGACAGGATTGTGTCGAGGCAAAGATCTGGGGAAGGGTACCCAAAAATGTCTGCAGCATTGACGGTCCTCAAGAACACAGTGGCCTCCATCATTCTTAAATGGAAGAAGTTTTGACCCACCAAGACTCTTCCTCGAGCTGGCCGCCCAGGCAAACTGAGCAATTGGGAGGAGAAGGGCCTTGGTTAGGGAGGTGACCAAAAACCCGATGGTCACTCTGACAGAGCTCTAGAGTCCATCTTGGAGATGGGAGAACCTTCCAGAAGGACAACCATCTCTGCAGCACTCCACCAATCAGGCCTTTATGGTAGAGTAGCCAGACGGAAGCCACTCCTCAGTAAAATGCACGACAGCCCACTTGGAGTTTGCCAAAAGGGACCTAAAGACTCAGACCACGAGAAACAAGATTATCTGGTCTGATGAAACCAAGATTGAACTCTTTGGCCTGAATGCCAAGCATCACGTCTGGAGGAAACCTGGCACCATCCCTATGGTGAAGCATGGTTGTGGCAGCATCAGGCTGTGGGGATGTTTTTCAGTGGCAGGCACTGGGAGACTAGTCAGGAACGAGGCAAAGATGAACAGAGCAAAGTACAGAGATCCTTGATGAAAACCTGCTCCAGAGCACTCAGGACCTCAGACTGGGTTTCACCTTTCAACAGGACAACGTCCCTAAGCACACAGCCAAGACAACGCAGGAGTGGCTTCGGGACAAGTCTCTGAATGTCCTTGAGTGGCCCAGACAGAGCCCGGACTTGAACCCGATCTAATATCTCTGGAGAGACCTGAAAATAGCTGAGCAGCGACGCTCCCCATCCAACCTGACAGAGCTTGAGAGGATCTGCGGAGAAGAATGGGAGAAACTCCCCAAATACAGGTGTGCCAAGCTTGTAGTGTGGGGGAAAATGATGTATTCACCTTATTTGTTTGAGATGAATAGTTAGCAATTATTAACTTAACTAATAATGTAGTAAGACATTTATTTCCTTCATTCTGTGTGAACTGAGAGGAGTTTTTTTAAGCTGGCAACTAAGTGATGGCCAGGTAAAAACCTACAGCTGGCTTTCCATAGATAAGATGTGGTGGGTGTCACTGAGATGGAGAGAGAGCCTGGAGGAACAAAGGCCTCAGTATTCCCAATCTTCATGGCATCTGGGAGACAGTACCAGAGGCAGAGCATCACTTCATTAAGTCAGGATTCCTATTTGACTCAGGCATGCCTCCTTGCCCGTCCAACATTTCCTCATCTCCCACCCCTTCTAATTCGACTATCCGTGATGCTTCTCCCTCATTTTCCTCTGCCCCGCTACAAAGTTTCTCCCTGCAGGCAGTCACTGAGTCCGAGGTGCTAAAGGAGCTCCTTAAACTTGACCCCCAAAAAACATCTGGGTCAGATGGTTTAGACCCTTTCTTCTTTAAGGTTGCTTCCCCTATCACCAAGCCTATCTCCAACCTTTTTAAAATTTCTCTCCTTTCTGGGGAGGTTCCCATTGCTTGGAAGGCAGCCACAGTTCGTCCTTTATTTTAAAGGGGGAGATCAAGCTGATCCTAACTGTTATAGGCCTATTTCTATTTTGCCCTGTTTATCAAAAGTGTTGGAAAAACTTGTCAATAATCAACCGACTGGCTTTCTTGATGTCTATAGTATTCTCTCTGGTATGCATTCTGGTTTCCGCTCAGGTTATGGATATGTCACTTAAAGGTCCTCAATGATGTCACCATTGCCCTTGATTCTAAGAAATATTGTGCTGCTATTTTTATTGACATGGCCAAAGCTTTTGAAATGGTAGACCATTCCATTCTTGTGTGCCGGCTAAGGAGTATTGGTGTCTCTTAGGGGTCTTTAGCCTGGTTTGCTAACTACCTCTCTCAAAGAGTGCCGTGTATAAAGTCAAATCTGCTGTCTCAGCCACTGCCTGTCACCAAGGGAGTACCCCAAGGCTCAATCCTAGGCCCCACGCTCTTCTCAATTTACATCAACAACATAGCTCAGGCAGTAGAAAGCTCTCTCATCCATTTATATGCAGATGATAGTCTTATACTCAGCTAGCCCCTCCCTGGATTTTGTGTTAAATGCTCTACAACAAAGCTTTCTTAGTGTCCAACAAGCTTTCTTTACCCTAAACCTTGTTCTGAACACCTCCAAAACAAAGGTCATGTGGTTTGGTAAGAAGAATGCCCCTCTTCCCACAGGTGTTGTTACTACCTCTGAGGGTTTGAGCTTGTGGTAGTCACTGCATACAAGTACTTGGGAGTATGACTAGATGGTGTACTGTCCTTCTCTCAGCACATATCAAAGTTGCAGGCTAAAAGTTAAAACTAGACTTGGGTTTCCTCTGTCGTAATCGCTCCTCTTTCACCCCAACTGCCAAACTAACCCTGATTCAGATGACCATCCTACCCATGCTAGATTACGAAGACATAATTTATAGATCGGCAGGTAAGGGTGCTCTCGAGCGGCTAGATGTTCTTTACCATTCGGCCATCAGATTTTCCACCAATGCACCTTATAGGATACATCACTGCCCTCTATACTCCTCTGTAAACTGGTCATCTCTGTATACGTCGCAAGACCCACTGGTTGATGCTTATTTATGAAACCCTCTCAGGCCTCACTCCCCCCTATTTGAGATATCTACTGCAGCCCTCATTCTCCACATACAACACCCGTTCTGCCAGTTACATTCTGTTAAAGGTCCCCAAAGCACACACATCCCTGGGTTGCTACTCTTTTCAGTTCGCTGCAGCTAGCGACTGGAACGAGCCGCAACAAACACTCAATCTGGACAGTTTTATCTCAATCTCTTCATTCAAAGACTCAATCATGGACACTCTTACTGACAGTTGTGGCTGCTTTGTATGTATTTTTGTCTCTACCTTCTTGACCTTTGTGCTGTTGACTTTGCCCAATAATGTTTGTACCATGTTTGTGCTGCTACCATCTTGTTGTCACCGTGTTGTTGTCATGTTGTGTTGATACCATGCTGTTTTCATCTTAGGTCTTTCTTTATGTAGTGTTGTCTGTCTTGTTGTGATGTGTTTTTTTGTCCTATATTTATATTGTATTTATTTTTTTAATCCCGGGCCCCTGTCCCAGCAGGAGGCCTGTTGGTAGGCCGTCATTGTAAATAAGAATTAGTTCTTAACTGACTTGCCTAGTTAAAAATATATTTTTTAATTAATAAAAATGTATAAAACCAGAGGATGAACCCAAAGTGGCTTATGGTGCCCCCAATCTATATGGGGGGGTTGAACCAGGTATGACAGCAATCTTGGTATGAGGTATATAAGGAACAGCATAGTCTGTAAAGGGTAGGCTCTCAGCCTAACAGTCAAGACTGTTGGGTCGACGGTTTCATTATTGCAAAAATGAATCAATGTTAAATAAAGATGATTGTTTGAAGAAATGACCAAGTCTCTCTCAGAGCTGAATTTCCACGACAAGCATCACACCCAAGAAGACTCGATGCTGTAATCAATGCCAAAGGTGCATCATCAAAGTACTGAGTAATGGGTATGAATACTTATGTAAATGTGATACTTCATTTGTGTTTTTTATAAATATATATTTTTTAAATAAAATGATAACCTGTTTTTGTCACTATGGGGTATTGAGTGTAGATTGATGAGGGAAAAAGTCAAGGGGTCTGAATACTTTCCGAAGGCACTATGCATACATACTGAACAACAATATAACACGTGTGTGTGTGTGTGTGTGTGTGTGTGTGTGTGTGTGTGTGTGTGTGTGTGTGTGTGTGTGTGTGTGTGTGTGTGTGTGTGTGTGTGTGTGTGTGTGTGTGTGTGTGTGTGTGTGTGTGTGCAGTACCAGTCAAAAGTTTGGACACACCTACTCATTCCAGGGTTTTTCTTTATTTTTTACTATTTTCTACATTGAAGAATAATAGTGAAGACATCAAAACTATGAAATAACACATATGGAATCATGTAACCAAAAAAGTGTTAAACAAATCAAAATATATTTTCTATTTGAGATTGTTCAAAGTAACCACCCTTATAGTGTAACCTTATGAACAGGTCCGACGAAAGCATTTACAACAGCGAATTCATTTCTAGAGTTGATTGTGTAGTTTGTTTTGAGGCGTGTGAAGGATGTGATAGTGTATGTAATTACTATCTGACTCTGGCTATTGGACACAGCTCCATGCTTTTCAGCCATTGTCTCTTAGCTGAAGCCCAGGTGATAATGCTACTGTACTAACACCGAATATGTTTAGTGGTGTCATGTTACCCTCGTGCTGTTGAGGACTATTTAGACTGGTTTAGAGAGGTGTAATACTCTGGGAAGATTTGTTTATAGCGTAGGAGTATTTTCCATGTGTGCTGTTATTTTCTGCTTTTGGTTAGCTCAGGCAAATTTGCATCCTTAGTGAAATGTACTGGACTAACAAGCGACCTTTTGGAATACATTTGCTTACTGAATCTATTTCTCTTTATCCCCATCTCTCCCTCTCTCTCCAGGTATCCTCCTTCTGTACAGAGGCCCTGACCATATGCAACTCCCTCCTCCATCCGCGCACCCCCTCCCTCTCTTTCAGCCCCCCCCAGGCATCCAACCTCACCCTCCCCACCCTTCTAGGGGGGCCCACCCCCGGACCTCCCTTCCCCAGCTCCCTGTACAACCGCCTACCTCTGGTTCTTCCAGGGCTCTCCGGCGGCCAGAGACCCGTTTTCATCCGTTACGACAAAGAGGTCGAGGATGTGGAGATTTCGCTAGAGAGCGATTCGGACGATAGCGTGGTCATCGTGCCACAGAGGATGCTGATGTTAGAAAGCCATGATGGCACCAGCGCTGCGGCCACTCTTCCCGGGTCTTCCTTAGCACCAGGTGGCGTCACACTCCCCGTGCCCTGTCCAGGGGGCGACATCTCCCTCCCCCTTTCCAACGACCTTCCCTCTACCTCCCTCCCTCACCCTCTCCTCCCCTCCTCCACCATCAACTTGTTCCCTCCATCTCCGCCAGTCTCTCTGGTTCCCCCTCTCAACTCCACCGGTGTGGCACAACTCGGGGAACCCTCTGTGGGGTTAGGAGTCGGGGCTGACTCCCTGCGTGGAGCCCAGCTCCAGCAGATGTTGCTCCAGGGCCAGCCTCCAGCACCAGGTCAACCTACAGCACTGGGTCTCCCCATACAGGTACAAACAATCACTTAAATGTCCTGTCGTTAAGTTTCGCTTGTGTGTCTTTTATCTTTTGGTTTTGTACACCAGCGGAAAATACAATATTTTGGGTTATTGAAAATACATTTCACAACGGTATGGATGGTACAATGATTATCTACACTACACATAGCTTGTTATGTCACAAACTGAAATCAGGCCAAAAAAATATGAATTTTAGAAACCAGGAAATGGCAGAGCTATTTCTACGTATTGCGCCTTTTAAATACAATTCTCGAACTCTACAGGTTCACCAGAACCAGTTAGCCCAGTCCAGCAGAGCCCTACAGCAGCAACAGCAATCCATTGACGAAGATCACACTGTCATTAATATCAACAGCTCTGATGAAGAAGAGGAGGAGGGAGAGATGGAGGATGAGCTGGAAGAGGAGGAAGAGAGAGAGGAGCTAGATGAGGAAGAGGCCGGGCATGGGCAGAAAGTGAGGTCATGGGAGCAGAAGGGAGGCAATCGGCCGGAGGGAACGTCCTCTTCTGAAGACGGTCCTGCTGCTCAACACCAACAGGAGGCGGAGCCTGCACCGGAAGTGAGGGTGGACGCTGACGATCAGCCATCCAATCAGGAGGGAGAAATATCCAAACAGGGCGGCGACAATACCGGACAGGATATGAGGTCATCAACCGCTCCGAGGGAGACGGGCCTGAACGAGAGAAAGAAGGAAAAGAGGGAGAGGATGGGAGAGGGATGAAGAGAGAGGGAGAGGAGGAAGGAACAGGACAGGGAACAGAGAAGAAAAAGGTAAGACAAGGACTCTCTCAAACACACTGTTCAAAAAGTGTCCATATAACCATTGTACAACTCAGGCTTTTTGTACTGTACAACCCACACGTTTCCCATGTGTTACACGGACATGGCTTAAGGGGGAATACTTTGTAGATATACAAATTATGTTGGTTAATGACTGCTGTGCATTTCCTCTGCCACAGAATTAGGTCAACAAACGTTATCTAACAACCCACTCTCTCTCTCTCTCTCTCAGTTGGATGAAGAAGCGATGGCGTCCATGCTAGCCGACTTCGTAGCCTGCCCTCCGGACAATGTAGAAAATGTGCCCTCTGCAGCCAACCGGCCATCCTAAACCAGGCCAGACACGGCTCCATCACAGTACCATCAGAACAACTCGATTTCGAGCCTCTTCCATAGCCTCACACATTTTTCATTATCAACATACTGCTAACACAATGTTCCAAACATCAACACACTGAGGCTGGGTTTAGACAGGCACCCCAATTCTGATCTTTTTTCCACTCATTTGTCTGTTTTATAAAAAATAAAAAAAACTTTACACCACTTTTTCTCCCCAATTTCATGGTATCCAATTGGTAGTTCGTCTTGTCTCATCGCTGCAACTCCCGTACGGACTCGGGAGAGGCGAAGTTCGAGAGCCGTGCGTCCTCCGAAACCCGACCAAGCCGCACTGCTTCTTGACACAATGCCCGCTTAACCCGGGAAGCCAGCCGCTCCAATGTGTCGGAGGAAGCACCTGGTGACCGTGTCAGCGTGCACTGCGCCCGGCCCGCCACAGGAGTCTCTAGTGCTCGATGGGACAAGGACATCCCTGCCGGCCAAACCCTCCCCTAACCAGGACGACGCTGGGCCAACTGCGCTGCCCCATGGGTCTCCCGGTCACGGCTGGCTGCGACAGAGCCTGGACTCTAACCCAGAATCTCTCGTGGCACAGCTAGCGCGGCGATGCAATGTCTTAGACCACTGCACCACTTGGGAGGCCTCTCACTAATTGGTCTTTTGACCAATCACATCAGATCTATTTCAGAGCTGTTCTAATTGTTCAAAAGACCGATTAGTGAAATAAATATAATCTACCATTCCAGTGTTTTACTTGCTATATTGTATTTACTTGGCCACCATGGCCTTTACCTCCCTTATCTCACCTCATTTGCTCACATTGTATATAGACTTATTTTTCTACTGTATTGTTGACTGTATGTTTGTTTTAATCCATGTGTAACTCTGTGTTGATGTATGTGTCAAACTGCTTGCTTTATCTTGGCCAGGTCGCAATTGTAAATGAGAACTTGTTCTCAACTTGCCTACCTGGTTAAATAAAGGTGAAATAAAATAAATACAAATAAATATCTGAACTTTACCTGTGTAAACACAGCCAGCCATAGAGGTTGGAATTAGATCGGTCTTAAACGATCACAGTAGATGCATTTGTAATACAATTCTCTGGACTATTTTTTTTTTTTTAAAGCTTCGATTATTTTACATCAACCATAAAGACTTTGCAGCTCATACTGGTGTGTGTGCTATTCTATGGTTACTGAGTGTAGTAGTAGTGTGTTTTTGATCACCTATCATGTTTTTGGATCTTTATATACAGTATAACTTCTGTTCTTTTTGTTCTCCCATCTTTTCTTATAAACTAAAACGTCAAATGCGAACATTTTGAAACGAATAACTGTCAAGTCTCTATTGTATTGTCTCAGGAGCAGTTTCAGTTTGTGTGTTCACTTTGGGAACGAATCATCTTGGGTTTTTATGCTGTGTTGAGGGTGTGAACCCGCCTTATCAATGCTTAATTTAGAGGCGTAAGTGTATGCAGACATTCTGTGAAGGTTTTAAGATGTTTCTTCATCCTACATACACCAAACAACGTCACTGCTAAAAACCGTTTTGCAATACCACATGTTCTTCACTATGGGGCCGATTCGATTTAGGAAACGTACGCCTTTCCTACACACTTCTCATTAGTTGGTATTCAGACGTACTTTATGGAGGTGGGTAAACGGGCTTTGCAGGCGTGGTTCCCATGCGCACGCTGAATACCCTCTTGCTGGCCAACGGATTCTCTCTTGAGTTTTCATTAAATTGATCTTAAGTCATCCCTTTAAATAAGGTGTACCTTTTTCAATTAGAATTTAGTCAACAGACTCACTAGAATACATTGAGAGAACGGGTGCAGAATATAGGATTCAATGAAAGAAAGACCTCTACTGAACAAAAATAGAAATGCAACAGGCAATAATTGCGAAGATTTTACTGCGTTACAGATCATATAAGGAAATCAGTCAATTGAAATAAATGTATTAGGCCATAATCTATGGATTTCACATAACTAACCATAAATATTTATTTTGTAACTCCCTTTCTTGAACTGCATTGTTGGTTAAGGGCTGAGAAGTAAGCGTTTTATGGTAAGGTTGTATTCGAAGCATGTGACAAATAAAATTTTATTTGAACACTGTGTCAAAACTAGGTTGAATCCTGGGGCATCTTGACTGATCATTTTGAAAGTTCTTAAAGAGTGTGTGACTGTGACGGGGACCTGTCAGTTAAGTCTTTGCCCAAAGATGAAATGTTTAGAACAAGCATGATTCTAGCCCACAGGATGAAGCTGCAAATCATGACAAAGTCTACACATTCCACACTAACGCTCACAATCTATCCCCGTTGGACGAAACACAATAGGGCAGTCTCTAAGGCAACTCAAATTTTGCAGATAGAAGTAAGGTCTACTCAGACCACATCTCTTAGATGTGTGAAAGCTATAAGCAGAGTGACATTATGCATGTTGACATATGTGAGAACCTCATTTGAATTTGTGAAGTCATATTTTTTCAGGAATACATTTCATTTTCTTTTTATTTTACTCAGTATTGTGCTTCTCTGTAGGGGTTGTCTGAAGAGAACATCGGATATGACACTATAATTATATCTAACAGTGTGTGAACGATTACATGGAGGTGTAAGTTCAGGAGAGATGCTTGTTGGGTTGTTTACATATTTTTAGACTAGGTTTTGCATGATGCCTCTGATATTTTGTATACCTTATCTCTCTGTATGCTCATAGAGGTTGGTGTACTTCTCATTTCCTTGTGCTAGACAGAGAAAGAGAGAGAGAGAAGGGGAGGGGTGCCAGAGGGAGGAGGGCATGAGAGAGAGAGGGAGGGGGAAGAGAGAGAAGCCAAGTCATTAGCTTGGAAACGTGGACAGGTAGTGAGAGGGTGTGAATGAAAGAGAGGATTTTTATTCAAGTGTATTTTGAAGTGTAGAAGACTGCTGTTGGATGACTGAACCGGTTGACAGTGGAGTGGACTGACTAACTTTCTGAGTGAGATTTCAGAGAGGGGGAAGAGAGGAGAGAGAGGGTTGCTCTGGCGTGAAGAAAATTTGCACTCTACACAAAGAAAGAAAGAGAGAGTGAGAGTGAGGGAAGAGGAAATAGGGACGGGGAAGGGTTAGTGACACGGAAATTAACAGGAGAGAGGTAGAGAGAGAGAAAGCGGTGTAGAGAAAAGTGTTCGGAGCCAAACAGTGAATGTTCTCTCTCTTTCCCTAACAGCAGTGAGGTAAGTTCTTCCTTTTGCTGTTATAATGTCTGATGAACAAACTGTACACACATTCTGAATGGATATGAATGAATTGCATTTTAGTCTGCAATAGATTACATACGGACTAGGCTTTTACCTAAGGGAATGCTATAGGAATGCAAGGTAGAAAAGTACTGAAATGTAAAGTAGAAAAGTACTGAAATGTAAGGTAGAAAAGTACTGAAATGTAAGGTAGAAAAGTACTGAAATGTAAGGTAGAAAAGTACTGAAATGTAAGGTAGAAAAGTACTGAAATATAAAGTAGAAAAGTACTGAAATGCAAGGTAAAAAAGTACTTGTTTCCAACAAGTTAGTTCGTCAAATTTCTGCCCTGCTGGAGCTCTTCAGGTCAACTTTAAGCACCGTTATTGCAAAGTTGGAAACGTCTAGGAGCAAAAACGGCTCAGCCGTGAAGTGGTAGGCCACACAAGCTCACAGAACGGGATCGCCGACGGCTGAAGCGCATAAAAGTCGTATGTCCTTGGTTGCAACACTCACTACCGAGTTCCAAACTGCCTCTGGAAGCAACATCAGCACAAGAACTGTTTGTCGGGAGCTTCATGAAATGGGTTTCCATGGCAGAGCAGCCGCACACAAGCCTAAGATCACCATGTGCAATGCCAAGTGTCGACTGGAGTGGTGTAAAGCTCGCTGCCATTGGATTCTGAATCAGTGGAAACGCGTTCTCTGGAGTGATGAATCACGCTTCACCATCTGGCAATCAGACTGATAAATCTGGGTTTGGCGGATGCCAGGAGAACACTACCTGCCCAAATGCATAGGGTGCCATTTGGAAGGCAGGCAAAGTTAATAAGTGATATTACCGTAGGGAAAGGGCTGGACGGGCTACACGCTGTAAAAAAAGCGATAAAAGCACAAGTGCAAACATTAGCTTTAAGTAATGAGTCTTGGGTGCGTTTTCTCAGCTCACAGTCTCTCCATTGTTTAGAGCGAGGGGTGCCGTACCTATCAGGTATGTACCGAGAACTGTGTGCCTGATGTAGGCTATTAATCCATGCAAAGTTTCAAAGTTTATTCACCACGTACACAGGATACAACAGGTAAAACAGTAGAGTTCAATTCTTCCCTTGAGAGCTCTTTCCCAACAATGCAGTGATAATAATAATAATAATATAGATAATAATAGAAAATATAATAGAAAAAATATTTAAAAAACACATGAACTACAATAAGAGTTAAAGTAACATTAGAATGCAAGTATATACAGGTCAGTACCAGAACCTTATTCAATGTGCAGGGTTACTGGAGCGGTTCAGGTGGGTTTATACATAAAAAGCGACTGGTAGTAGGATATACATGCAAACAGGGCCGAAAAGCCAAACCCAACACAATATCTGGCAATTGATTTCCAGCAATATTGCCCATCTGTCTGTGTGGTGCGTGAGTTTGTCTGTCACTCTGTGTGTACCAGTTGATGTGATAACAGTCTAGTGGGTGGACAGAAACACTTTACCCAAAAAGTTCTCAATTAGGCCTAAATGTTAACTGCAAAAGTAGGCTAACCTGGCAAAAAAGGTATGTCATGAGTAAGTAAATTATTTGTATCCATTTTTTTTGTATTGTTATTTGCAAACTTTGCCATGAAATGAGCAGCAGCCGTACAGAAACACTGCTAGACCGGCACATTAGATCACACATTCTTCACTCGCTAGATATGCAACTAAAGGGCCAGATGGCAAACAAAGGGGAATTACACTCAAAAATCTATTTGTTCGTTTTTTTGCCAGACCTAAAAAAAATAATTGGTCTTCTGGTGTGATTTAAGCATGACGTGGACTCACAACATCCAAATTCGTTGTTTCTCTATGAACAATTGTAATTTCTAGTGCAAATAATAATCTAAAACCAGGAAAAATGTCCCAGATCATTTTGCTTGGGGAAAATACTAAACTGATATCATAGCGCTTAACCCTTAAAGTTAAGCACGACGCAATGCAGAGTGCCTGGATACAGCCCTTAGCCGTGGTATATTGACCATATACCACAACCCCCTGAGGTGCCTTTTTGCTATTATAAACCGGTTAACAACGTAATTAGAGCAGTAAAAATAAATGTTTTGTCATACCCGTGGTATACGGTCTGATATACCACAGCTGTCAGCCAATCAGCATTCAGGGCTTGAACCACCCAGTTTATAATAACCATTATTTTACCAGGTATATTGACAGAAAGCACTACTTTCTCTTGTACACTAAGGGCCTGGGGGAAGAGTTGCAGGGGAGAGGAGAAAAGAAGAATGTGCCTATTTGAAAGCTAGAAAATAAATTGTAACTCGCGACGTTTCATTTTTTTTAAGTAGCTCTCCTGCTAGAAAAGGTCGGAGTCCCCTGGTCTATGGTGTCTGGGATGATGGAGATGATGTATGCCATGACCAGCATTTCAAAGCACTTCATGATTACAGATGTTAGTGCTACAGGGAGGTAGTCTATGTGGCAGGTAGCCTTAGGGTTCTTGAGAGCAGGAATGATGGTGGTCAACTTGAGACGTGTCGGGATTATAGACTGGGATAAGGAGAGATTGAAAATGACCATGAAGTTGCCTGCCAGCTGGTCTACCTTTAGGCACAGATATAGGATCAGGTTACCCTCCTCAAGTCTTAACCTGAACCATAAGAGGATAAACATTAAACTGACCTGAGATCAGTGTTTGAGGACACACAAGACTCCTCAGCCCCTATACATCACACTCAGAAATGTTCTGACATACAGCCAACAGCCTCAGGCTTATGTCTCCTTGTGTTTCACTGCATCTGTGTGTGTGTGTGTGTGTGTGTGTGTGTGTGTGTGTGTGTGCGTGTGCGTGGGCGTGCGCGCACCAGTGTTTTTAGATGGAGGAATATAAGGTGACAGTTGCTACAGGCACGTCAGAGTATTCCGGCACCAATAACTACATATATGTCACCCTGGTGGGAGAGAATGGACAGAGTGAGAGAACAATCCTGGACAACCCTGGACTGGACTTCTGTAGAGGAGCAGTAAGTAGGGCCGTGTTGTGTTGTGCGTGTGTGATCCAGGAGGAGTACAAGGTGTATGTGTGCGTCATTTTTAGGTAGGTTCATATCAAGCGGATAAAGTGTGTATGTGCGTCTCTCCCTCCCTACCCCCCAGGTGGATGAGTACAAGGTGTGTAGCTCGGCCCCTCTGGGTCCTCTCCTCCTGGTTCGTCTGGAGAAGCAGCGTTACTGGGTGGAGGATAACTGGTTCTGTCGCTATGTCACCGTGGAGCCACCAGGTGGTGGTACAGCCCTCACCTTCCCCTGTTACCGCTGGCTCATAGGAGATGTCAAGGTGGAGATACGAGAAGGCACAGGTAATACCGCTCTCAAGTCAGTTTGCGTTTTTTTTTCCCCTTTAGTGATAAAGGTTATGTTTTGGGGTGAGAAAGCTGATCCTAGATCTGTATCCTAGATTTGGTCAAACAAAGGGCACGAGCTACCAGAATAGCTTCAATGCACCTTGGCATAGAAATTCGATCATTTGATGTTGTTGGTGGTGCAAAACGCTGTCTCGGGCTGCTCCAAAAATTCCCATAAGTGTTCACACACACACCCGTTAAAACCCCTATGCTCCTTTGAGACCCCTCTTTCAAAGTCACTGAGATCTCTTCTTCTAGCCATGGTAGACAAAATAATGGGCAACTGGGCATTTTTATACATGACCCTAAGCATAATGGGATGTTACTTGCTTAATTAACTCAGGAACCACACCTGTGCAAAATGACGCCGGAAGGGAGGGCTGCCGTTTTATCGGCTCTTAAACAACCATGCAATTTTTATTTTTATTTTTCACATTGTTCGTAACTTGTTTTGTACATAATGTTGCTGCTACCGTCTCTTATGACTGAAAAGAGCTTCTGGACATCAGAACTGGGATTATTCACCTCAAATTGAAGAACTCCCGCTCGTCGGATGTGGCAGGGCCTGCAAACTATTACAGACTACAAAGGGAAGCACAGCCGAGAGCTGCCCAGTGACACAGGCCTTCCAGACGAGCTAAATAAATTCTATGCTCGCTTCGAGGCAAGCAACACTGAAACATGCATGAGAGCATCAGCTGTTCCGGACGACTGTGTGATCATGCTCTCCGCAGCCGATGTGAGTAAGACCTTTAAACAGGTCAACATTCACAAGGCCGCTGGGCCAGACATATTACCAGGACATGTACTTCGAGCATGTGCTGACCAACTGGCAGGTGTCTTCAACGACATTTTCAACCTCTCCCTGTCTGAGTCTGTAATACCAACATGTTTCAAGCAGACCACCATAGTCCCTGTGCCCAAGAACACTTAGGTAACCTGCTAAATGACTACCGACCCGTAGCACTCACGTCTGTAGCCATGAAACGCTTTGAAAGGCTGATCATGGCTCACATCAACACCATTATCCCGGAAATCCTAGACCCACTCAAATTTGCATACCGCACCAACAGATCCACAGATGATGCAATCTCTATTGCACTCCACACTGCCCTTTCCCACCTGGACAAAAGGAACACCTATGTGAGAATGCTATTCATAGACTACAGCTCAGCGTTCAACACCATAGTGCCCTCAAAGCTCATCACTAAGCTAAGGACCCTGGGACTTAACACCTCCCTCTGCAACTGGAACCTGGACTTCCTGACGGGCCGCCCCCAGGTGGTGAGGGTAGGTAACAACCCATCCGCCACACTGATCCCCTCAGGGTAATCCTTGTTCACTCATGACTGCACGGCCAGGCACAACTCCAACACCATAATTTGCTAATGACATAACAGTGGTAGGCCTGATCACCGACAACGATGAGACAGCCTATAGGGAGGAGGTCAGAGACCTGACCGTGTGATGCAAGGACAACAACCTCTCCCTCAACGTGATCAAGACAAAGGAGATGATTGTGGACTACAGGAAAAGGAGGACAGAGCACGCCCCCATTCTCATCGACGGGGCTATAGTAGAACATGTTGAGAGCTTCAAGTTCCTTGGTGTCCACATCACCAACAAACTATTATGGTCCACCAAGACAGTAGTGAAGAGGGCACAACAAAACCTATTCCCCCTCAGGAGACTGAAAAGATTTGGCATGGGTCCTCAGATCCTCAAAAGGTTTTATAGCTGCACCATCAAGAGCATCCTGACGGGTTGCATCACTGCCTGGTATGGCAACTGCTCGGCCTCCGACCACAAGGCACTACTGAGGGTTGTGTGTATGGCCCAGTACACCACCGGGGCCAAGCTTCCTGCCATCCAGGACGTCTATACCAGGTGGTGTAAGTGGAAGGCCCTAAAAATTGTCAAAGACTCCAGTCATAGACTGTTATCTCTGCTACTGCACGACAAGCGGTACCGGAGCTCCAAGACTAGGTCCAAGAGGCTTCTAAACAGCTTCTACCCCCAAGCCATACGACTCCTGAACAGCTAATCAAATAGCTACCCAGATTATTTGCTTTGCCCCCCCTTCTATGCTGCTGCTAATCTCTTTTATTTTCTATGCATAGTCCCTTTAATAACTCTACCTACATGTACATATTACCTCAATTACCTCGACACCGGTGCCCCCCACATGTTAACACATTGACTCTGTACCGGTACCCCCTGTAAATAGCCCCGCTATTGTTATTTACTGCTGCTCTTTAATTATTTGTTATTCTTATCTCTTGCATTTTTTGGGGGGTATTTTCTTAACTGCATTGTTGGTTAAGGGCTTGTAAAGTAAGCATTTGACTGTAAAGTCTACACCTGTTGTATTTGGCGCATGTGACAAATACAATTGGATTTGATTTGTGTGGAAGCACCTGCGTTCAATATAATTTCTGTCCCTCATTTACTCAAGTGCTTCCTTCACTTTGGCAGTTACCTGTATGTGTGAGTGAGTCATCCCTCTCTCTCGCTGTCTCTCTCCCTCCTTTAGCGAAGATACTCTGCGATGATACCTCTCCTCAGCTATTGGCTCACAGAAAAGCAGAACTGCAGGAGAGACAAACGATATACAGGTCAGTGAGATTACAGAAATGTTGTCCCAATTCCAATCCCTCCAGAAAGAGAGCCTAGATCTTAACAGTTATGCTTGTTTATCCAGATGGGCTGCATGGGCTTCTGGGATTCCCAAGTGTATCGATGCCAAGACCGAAGCAGACCTGCATCAGGACGTACGTTTTGACAGCGAGAAAAGGAGCGACTTTGAAGGCTCCTTACACTATGCGTGAGTTACACACACATTTTTCTCTGTGATGTTATTCTTACACATTGACATTCACACATGCTGGTCAAATTTCCCCTAAATCTAATGTAAAATGTCCCTCACTTGCTCAGACATATGTCTTACCCACATTACGTGTCTCAACTTCCCCCTTTCTTAAAAAATATGTTCCATTTCTCTCTCTTTACCCCACCTCCACCCCTCGATCTCTTTCTCTACCCCTCTCTCACCCATCGCCCCCCTTCTCTACCGTCTCTCTCGCACCCATCGCCCCCTCTCTCTACCCTCTCTCATCCATCTCTCTCTCTCTCTCTCTCTCTCTCTCTCTCTCACCCATCTCTCTCACCCTCCAAGTATTCTAGAGCTGTCTCTGAAGAAACTAGCCATCAGGTTTGGAAAGTCATGGGATGATCTGGAGGACTTTAAACGATGCTTCTGGAAACTCAAAAGCCCCATAGCTGGTAGAGTACAGTAAAACAAATATACACTATTTACATTCAGTGCTTTAGCCCTCCCTCCTATCTGCATCAGATGTGTTATTGGTTGTAGAGCACAGGCCGCCACTTTTTATTGCCGTGTCTTCCTGTTCATAATTATAGACATTTAGGAAGTGAGGCCTCGGAGTAATGCAACAACAGTTTTCACCTAACTTTAATCTACTGTTTCACATTGCAATACATGTTCATATAAAGTAACTAGGTCAATTTTTTATATTTTAAAGAATTGATTAAATAATTGTTTCATATATGGTCTATTCATTTTCCCACATTACGTATAAGACTTCTCTATATTTACTCCCAGTCCTATTATTATACAGTATATCATATATTACAGTTTTTTTTATTGCTTTGGTGCAATTTTCTCAAGTATGTTGTACATTTTTACAATTCTTAGTACAAAACTCAAAACACATCATCAAAAAGGAAGTTGTTTCAAAACTCGAAGCACATTTTCAATTGACTAAGTACAACACACAAAACCTATAGAACTGGTTCGTCTACTACAGATTTTGAGAACTAATTAAAATGTACAGTATGTCTGTAAAGTAGAAACATAAAAAGTATATATACTCAAATTTACTACTATGATGATTACTTATGATTTTACTTCATAGCAAGTTTTTTTTTTTTATCTGATATTGACAAGATCAGAGATGTACTGTATGTAACAAATCAAAGTTTATTGGCTGCGTACACAGATTAGCAGATGTTACAGCAGGTGCAGCGAAATTCTTCTGTTTCTACCTCCTACAGTGCAGCAATACAATACCACTACGCAAATAATCCAGAAAGTCCAAAACAAGAAAGAAACGCATCCCCTATACACTAAACATGTATCCAGTATTGTATTTACGTACAATACAATACAATACACGATTACAATACAGGTGGAAGATGTATGATTGCCATCACCATGAGCGTACCACCCTCCTTCAGGCCGTGGATGAGGCATGCAATGATTTCAATCCAGACCTATGTCAGGCTTGGATTCGCCATGACAAAAGGTTTTTTTCCCCAGGTGCATGAACAATTGGGATATTTACTGCGATTTCGACGAGAGCCTATTTCCAAATGCTCAAGACAGGCTTGACGCAAACTAGTGCCTTCTAAACATAATGTTTCTTTAATTTCTTTAATTTGATTACATTGTGAAAGATGTTTGCAATGATCACACATGGGATAGAAGTTATGGACATTTTCTGTTCAGTCAATTGCCTAATATGAAAACAGTGTAGGGCATTCATTTACATTACTGTAGCATACTACATTCAAAGGGCAATTATGAAACATGTATTTTAAATATTTTGCTATTGGATTAACTGGTTGTTAAAATAACTAAACTGAGAAAATATAATTATTATTTATTTTTTTTTATTTCACCTTTATTTAACCAGGTAGGCATGTTGAGAACAAGTTCTCATTTACAATTGCGACCTGGCCAAGATAAAGCAAAGCAGTTCGACACATACAACAACAGAGTTACACATGGAGTAAAACAAACATACAGTCAATAATACAGTAGAAAAATAAGTCTATATACAATGTGAGCAAATGAGGTGAGATAAGGGAGGTAAAGGCAAAAAAAGCCATGGTGGCGAAGTACATACAATATAACAAGTAAAACACTGGAATGGTAGATTTGCAGTGGAAGAAAGTGCAAAGTAGAAATAGAAATAATGGGGTGCAAAGGAGCAAAATAAATAAATAAATACAGTAGGCGAAGAGGTAGTTGTTTGGGCTAAATTATAGATGGGCTATGTACAGGTGCAGTAATCTGTGAGCTGCTCTGACAGCTGGTGCTTAAAGCTAGTGAGGGAGATAAGTGTTTCCAGTTTCAGAGATTTTGTAGATTATGTTATGTTTTGGTGATTAAACCAATGTACTCATTATTTTTCACAGTAAACTTATATTTTGTATTAATGGTTGTGTGATGAAAGATGTCTACAAACAAAATGAACGTACAATGAAAGGTTTTGAATGTAAGACTGGCAGAATTACAAGTGTTACCAGTTCAGTCTCAAAATTCACCACATACTTATGAAAATAGTACCAAAGCGAAAAAAAATAAAAAATAAAAGAATATACACTACCGGTCCAAAGTTTTAGAACATCTACTCATTCAAGAGTTTTTCTTTATTTTTACTATTTTCTACATTGTAGAATAATAGTGAAGACATCAAAACTATGAAATAACACACGCAATCATGTAGTAACCAAAAAAAGTGTTAAACAAATCAAAATATATTTTATATTTGAGATTCTTCAAATAGCCACCCTTTGCCTTGATGACAGCTTTGCACACTCTTGGCATTCTCTCAACCAGCTGCATGAGGTAGTCACCAGGAATGCATTTCAATTAACAGGTGTGCCTTCTTAAAAGTTCATTTGTGGAATTTCTATCCTTCTTAATGCGTTTGAGCCAATCAGTGGATTGTGACAAGGTAGGGATGGTATACCGAAGATAGCCCTATTTGGTTAAAGACCAAGTCCATATTATGGCAAGAACAGCTCAAATATGCAAAGAGAAACTACAGTCCATCATTACTTTAGACATGAAGGTCTGTCAATACAGAACATTTCATAAACTTTGAAAGTTTCTTCAAGTGCAGTCGCAAATACCATCAAGCGCTATGATGAAACTGGCTCTCATGAGGACCACCACAGGAAAGGAAGACCCAGAGTTACCTCTGCTGCAGAGGATAAGTTTGTTGGAGTTACCAGCCTCAGAAATTGCAGCCCAAAAAAATGCTTCACAGAGTTCAAGTAACAGACACATCTCAATATCAAATGTTCAGAGGAGACTGCGTGAATCAGGCCTTCATGTTCGAGTTGCTGGAAAGAAACCACTACTAAAGGACACCAATAAGAAGAAGAGACTTGCTTGGGCCAAGAAACACGAGCAATGGACATTAGACCGGTGGAAATATGTCCTTTGTTCTGGAGTCCAAATTTGAGATTTTTGGTTCCAACCGTCGTGTCTTTGTGAGACGCAGTGTGGGTGAACGGATGATCTCCACGTGTATTTCCCACAGTAAAGCATGGAGGGGGTGTTATGGTGTGGGGGTGCCTTGCTGGTGACACCGTCTATGATTTATTTAGAATTCAAGGGACACTTAACCAGCATGGCTACCACAGCATTCTGCAGTGATACGCCATCCCTTCTTTGTTTGGGCTTAGTGGGACTATCATTTATTTTTCAACAGGACAATGACCCAACACACCTCCAGGCTGTATAAGGGCTATTTGACCAAGAAAGAGAGTGATGGAGTGCTGCATCAGATGACCTGGCCTCCACAATCCCCCGACCTCAAACAAACTGAGATGGTTTGGGATGAGTCGGATCGCAGAGTAAAGGAAAAGCAGCCAACAAGTGCTCAGCATATGTGGTAACTCCTTCAAGACTGTTGGAAAAGCATTCCAGGTGAAGCTGGTTGAGAGAATGCCAAGAGTGTGCAAAGCTGTCATCAAGGCAAATGGTGGCTATTTGAAGAATCTCAAATATACACTGCTCAAAAAAATAAAGGGAACACTTAAACAACACAATGTAACTCCAAGTCAATCACACTTCTGTGAAATCAAACTGTCCAAGTAGGAAGCAACACTGATTGACAATAAATTTCACATGCTGTTGTGCAAATGGAATAGACAACAGGTGGAAATTATAGGCAATTAGCAAGACACCCCCAATAAAGGAGTGGTTCTGCAGGTGGGGACCACAGACCACTTCTCAGTTCCTATGCTTCCTGGCTGATGTTTTGGTCAATTTTGAATGCTGGCGGTGCTTTCACTCTAGTGGTAGCATGAGACGGGAGTCTACAACCCACACAAGTGGCTCAGGTAGTGCAGCTCATCCAGGATGGCACATCAATGCGAGCTGTGGCAAGAAGGTTTGCTGTGTCTGTCAGCGTAGTGTCCAGAGCATGGAGGCGCTACCAGGAGACAGGCCAGTACATCAGGAGACGTGGAGGAAGCTGTAGGAGGGCAACAACCCAGCAGCAGGACCGCTACCTCCGCCTTTGTGCAAGGAGGAGCAGGAGAAGCACTGCCAGAGCCCTGCAAAATGACCTCCATCAGGCCACAAATGTGCATGTGTCTGCTCAAACGGTCAGAAACAGACTCCATGAGGGTGGTATGAGGGCCCGACGTCCACAGGTGGGGGTTGGGCTTACAGCCCAACACCGTGCAGGACGTTTGGCATTTGCCAGAGAACACCAAGATTGGCAAATTCGCCACTGGCGCCCTGTGCTCTTCACAGATGAAAGCAGGTTCACACTGAGCACGTGACAGACGTGACAGAGTCTGGAGGCGCTGTGGAGAACGTTCTGCTGCCTGCAACATCCTCCAGCATGACCGGTTTGGTGGTGGGTCAGTCATGGTGTGGGGTGGCATTTCTTTGGGGGGCCGCACAGCTCTCCATGTGCTCGCCAGAGGTAGCCTGACTGCCATTAGGTACCGAGATGAGATCCTCAGACCCCTTGTGAGACCATATGCTGGTGCGGTTGGCCCTGGGTTCCTCCTAATGCAAGACAATGCTAGACCTCATGTGGCTGGAGTGTGTCAGCAGTTCCTGCAAGAGGAAGGCATTGATGCTATGGACCGGCCTGCCCGTTCCCCAGACCTGAATCCAATTGAGCACATCTGGGACATCATGTCTCGCTCCATCCACCAATGCCACGTTGCACCACAGACTGTCCAGGAATTGGCGGATGCTTTAGTCCAGGTCTGGGAGGAGATCCCTCAGGAGACCATCCGCCACCTCATCAGGAGCATGCCCAGGCGTTGTAGGGAGGTCATACAGGCACGTGGAGGCCACACACACTACTGAGCCTCATTTTGACTTGTTTTAAGGACATTACATCAAAGTTGGATCAGCGTGTAGTGTGGTTTTCCACTTTAATTTTGAGTGTGACTCCAAATCCAGACCTCCATGGGTTGATAAATTGGATTTCCATTTATTATTTTTGTGTGATTTTGTTGTCAGCACATTCAACTATGTAAAGAAAAAAGTATTTAATAAGATTATTTCTTTCATTCAGATCTAGGATGTGTTGTTTAAGTGTTCCCTTTATTTTTTTGAGCAGTATATTTTGATTTGTTTAACACTTTTTTGATTATTACATGATTCCATATGTGTTATTTCCTAGTTTTGAGGTCTTCACTATTATTCAACAATGTAGAAAATAGTGAAAATAAAGAAAAACCCTTGAACGAGTCGGTGTTCTAAAACTTTTGACCGGTAGTGTAGATTATTATATTAAGAAATTATTATTTATACATTCAGACAGTACTTTTTTCATTCTGTGGTTGATTAATTTATTGATTATCCCTATGGTTCCAGAGTACTGTATGGAGCATTGGAAGGAAGATTGGTTCTTTGGGTACCAGTGTCTGAATGGTTCAAACCCCCGCATGATCCAGCGCTGCAAGGAGCTTCCAGGAAACTTCCCCGTCTCTGGAGACATGGTGCAGGGGTCGCTGGCACCCAGGACCACCCTGGACAAGGAGCTCAAGGTGGGGCCCCGCTATCTATCTATCTGACCACCCTGGGGTCCATCTCCCTGTCCTTCTGTCTACGTACCAAAATAGCACCCTATTCCCAAAATAGTGCCGAGCCCTAATTCCAAAATAGTGTACTTTTGTCCAGAGCCCTATTCCCTACACTCTTAGAAAAGAAGGGTTCCAAAATGGTTCCTCGGCTGTCCCCATAGGAGAAACCTTTTTGGTTCCATGTAGAACCCTCTTTGTAAAGGGTTCTACGTGGAACTCAAAAAGGTTCTACCCGGAGCCAAAAAGGGTTCTTCTAAGGGTTCTTCTATGGGGATACCCGAAAAACCCTCATAGGTTCTAGAGAGCACTTTTTTTCTAATAACGTATATAGTGCACTGCTTTTGACCAGAGCCTTATTCTCTATATAGTGCATTCCTTTTCATTTACATTTTTACATTTTAGTCATTTAGCAAACGCTCTTATCCAGAGCGACTTACAGTAGTGAATTTCATACATTTCATTTAATTTTCCTGCATTTTTTTTTTTTTTTTTTTGTACTGGTCCCCCGTGGGAAACGAACCCCCAACCCTGGCGTTGCACACACCATGCTCTACCAACTGAGCCACAGGGAAGACTTTTCACCAGAGCCCTTTTCCCTAGTGCACTACTTTTAAACAGAGCTCTATTCCCTATATAGTGCACTACTTTTGACCGGATCCTATTCTCTATATGGGTGATTCTACAGAAGTGGTGTAAATTGCTGTGGTGTAAATCTCCAAACTTAGGACATTTATTTACATCATGATATGTTCTAATTCGATCCAAAGCAATAACAAACATATAAGTTAATATAGTACAAAGTAATCGTTTACAGACCTATCCCAAACCCTGAATTCCTAAACTTCATGTTTGAAAATAAAGCAATGTAAAAACAAAATTACACTTTCATTTCAATAGAACATCTTGAGTTGTTCTATTATTACATTGAAAGATACTGATCTAATTATTTGTTTGGGTTATTTTTAAACACATTTTGATGTCACTACCGAAACACACACTTTAAAAGACTGTAGAATGAAGGTGCCTTAAGCTACAACCCTACAAATATCACCAGGTGATGGGATTGCACCCATCTCCAGGATGGCCACATGGTGAGTAGTCTGTCTGCAAACATTTTGGAGAAATTGTGTGAGCAAGTTGGTAAATCTTAATCTATTTTTTAAGTGTCACTACCAAACATCTAATACAGTTGAAGTCGGAAGTTTCCATACACTTAGGTTGGAGTCATTAAAACTCATTTTTCAACCACTTCACAAATGTCTTGTTTACAATCTATAGTTTTGGCGATAGAGTTATATAGTTTTGTCGGTTAGGACATCTACTTTGTGTATGACACGTAATTTTCCCAACAACTGTTTATAGACAGATTATTTCACTTATAATTCACTGTATCACAATTCCAGTGGGTCAGAAGTTTACATACACTAAGTTGACTGTGCCTTTAAACAGCTTGGAAAATTCCAGAGAATGATGTCATGGCTTTAGAAGCTTCTGATAGGCTAATTGACATCATTTGAGTCAATTGGAGGTGTACCTGTGGATGTAGTTCAAGGTCTACCTTCAAACTCAGTGCCTCTTTGCTTGCCATCATGGGAAAATCAAAATAAATCAGCCAAGACCTGAGAAAAAAAAATTGTAGACCTCCACAAGTCTGGTTCATCCTTGGGAGCAATTTCCAAATGCCTGAAGGTACCATGTTCATCTGTACAAACAATAGTACGCAAGTATAAACACCATGGGACCACGCAGCCATCATACCGCTCAGGAAGGAGACGCGTTCTGTCTCCTAGAGATGAATGTACTTTGGTGCGAAAAGTGCAAATCAATCCCAGAACAACAGCAAAAGACCTTGTGAAGATGCTGGAGACAACAGGTACAAAAGTATCTATATCCACAGTAAAATGAGTCCTATGTCGACATAACCTGAAAGGCCGCTTAGCAAGGAAGAAGCCACTGCTCCAAAACCGCCATAAAAAAAGCCAGGCTACAGTTTGCAACTGCACATGGGGACAAAGATCGTACTTTTTGGAGAAATGTCCTCTGGCCATAATGACCATCGTTATGTTAGGTTGAAAAAGGGGTAGGCTTGCAAGCCGAAGACCACCATCCCAACCGTGAAGCACGGGGGTGGCAGCATCATGTTGTGGGGGTGCTTTGCTGCAGGAGAGACTGGTGCACTTCACAAAACAGAATGGCATCATGAGGGAGGAAAATTATGTGGATATATTGAAGCAACATCTCAAGACATCAGTCAGGAAGTTAAAGCTTGGTCGCAAATGGGTCTTCCAAATGGACAATGACCCCAAGCATACTTCCAAAGTTGTGGCAAAATAGCTTAAGGCTAGCATAGTCAAGGTATTGGAGTGGCCATCACAAAGCCCTGACCCCAGCCTATAGAATATTTGTGGGCAGAACTGAAAAAGCGTGTGCGAGCAAGGAGGCCGACAAACCTGACTCAGTTACACCAGCTCTGTCAGGAGGAATGGGCCAAAATTCACCCAATTTATTGTGGGAAGCTGGTGGAAGGCTACCTGAAACATTTGACCCAAGTTAAACATTTTAAAGGCAATGCGACCAAATACTAATTGAGTGTATGTAAACTTCTGACCCACTGGGAATGTGATGAAAGAATTAAAAGCTGAAATAAATCACTCTACTATTATTATGACATTTCACATTCTTAAAATAAAGTGGTGATCCTAACTGACCTAAGACAGGAAATCTTTACTAGGATTAAATGTCAGGAATTGTGAAAAACTGAGTTTAAATGCATTTGGCTAAGGTGTATGTAAACTTCCAACTTCAACTGTATATCAAGAAATATGTCACGTACAGTTTTAGGATTAAAATATGTTTTGCTGGAATGTAAATATGTCCAAATGAAAGATAGCCATATGCTAGTTATGGAGATTCTTTAAAGTACAAAATAAGTCAAAAAACAATTAACGCCATAAAGATATAGAGGTCTCATATTTGTATTTGTGCCATTATGGATTCTGTGACAGCGTCAATGGCGCTGCTTGTGCTATCTCCAATTTAAAGTTGCATGCGCCATGCTCTACCAACTGAGCTACAAAGGACCACCATGTGAGAAGTGGACAAGTGCACACTTCAGAAGAAAGTGTAGAGTATTGAGATGTATAGCCAGCAAGGGGGCTCCAACCTTTCAAGAGCCCAAACATGAATATCTATTTGGCCAAAACATAGACATCTATAATATGCTATACTGTACTCTACTCATACTGTGCTCTACTATAATATAATGTTACCTGCTCTACTGTGCTGTCTGCATCAGACCAAAGAACAGATTTCCACCGGTCTAATGTCCATTCCTCGTGTTTCTTGGCCCAAGCAAGTCTCTTCTTCTCATTGGTGTCCTTTAGTAGTGGTTTCTTAGCAGCAATTTGACCATGAAGACCTGATTCACGCAGTCTCCTCTGAACAGTTGATGTTGAGATGTGTCTGTTACTTGAACTCTGTGAAGCATTTATTTGGACTGCAATTTCTTAGGCTGGTAACTCTAATGAACTTATCCTCTGCAGCAGAGGTAACTCTGGGTCTTCCATTCCTGTGGCGGTCCTCATGAGATCCAGTTTCATCATAGCGGTTGATGGTTTTTGCGACCACACTTTCAAGTTCCTGAAATGTTGCGGATTGACTGACCTTCATGTCTTAAAGTAATGATGGACTGTCGTTTCTCTTTGCTTATTTGAGCTGTTCTTGCCATAATATGGACTTGGTCTTTTACCAAATAGGGCTATCTTCTGTATACCACCACTACCTTGTCACAACAAAACTGATTGGCTCAAACGCATTAAGGAAAGAAATTCCGCAAATTAGCTTTTAAGGCACACCTGTTAATTGAAATGCATTCTAGGTGACTACCTCATAAAGCTGGCTGAGAGAATGCCAAGAATCTGCAAAGCTGTCATCAAGGCAAAGGATGGCTACTTTGAAGAATCTAAAATATATTTCGATTTGTATAACACTTATTTGGCTTCTACATGATTCCATGTGTAATTTCATAGTTTTGATGTCTTCACTATTATTCTTCCATGTAGAAAATAGTAAAAAATAAAGAAAAACCCTTGAATGAGTAGGTGTGTCCAAACTATTGACTGGTACTGTATATATATTTACAAAAAATATATATGGGATTTGGAAATGATGCAGACAATTACATTGACAGAAGCCACAATCTATCTGCAATATTAAAGCTGATCTACCCCCTAAAAGAAAAAAATACTCTCCTAACCCTAGCTTCAGCTGCCTCTACAGATTTTGCGCTCTCCTCCCTTCATCTCTAGGCTGGTAACATCTACTTGATTGACTATGCCATTATGGATGGTGTTCCCACCAATGTAATCAGGGGGAAACCACAGTACATCGCTGCACCTCTGTGTCTACTATATGAGCACCCTGACCAGGGACTCATACCCATTGCCATACAGGTAGGACTGGGACACACACACACACACACACACACACACACACACACACACACACACACACACACACACTTAATCCCTTCTCTTCTCCAGCTAGGACAGACTCCTGGCTTGGACACCCCCATCTTCCTGCCTAATGACCCGCCCCTGGCCTGGCTATTGGCTAAGATCTGGGTCCGTCACTCGGAGTTCCAGGTGTTCCAGTTGCTGTCACACCTGTTGAGAACGCACCTGTTGGTAGAAGTGTTCTGTGTGGCTACGTTACGTCAACTTCCCGCTGTACACCCTGTATACAAGGTAGGAGTGTGTGTGTGCGGGTGCGTGGGTGTGTGCGCGTGTGAGTGTGTGTGTGTGTGTGTGTGTGTTGCCGTCTCATCCCTCTCTCTGTCTTTAGCTCCTGGCTCCCCACCTGCGCTACACTCTGGAGATCAACTGCAGGGGACGCACTCAGCTCGTCTCCGCTGACGGCATCTTCAAAAGGGTCAGCTTACTATTCTCTTCCTTGACGATTCATTTTCCCCATTTCATATTTTGTAACCCCCCCCTGAATGTGCGAAATGTCATAGGGACACAGATAGAAGGACAGCTTTGAAAGTGGTGGACCAGTGGTTCGATTTCCCACCATTGCGGTCTAAGCTGACAGCATCCTCCTGCTCTCTTCCTCCAGGTGGTGTCTACAGGAGGGGAGGGCCTGCTCGTCCTGTCCCAGAGAGAGTACAAGGTCCTGACCTACCGCTCTCTCCAGCCCTGCTGGGACTTCCAACAGCGCGGAGCCACCACACTCAAAGACTACTTCTACAGGGAGCACAGCCTCATGCTGTGGGACGCCATACACAGGTTTTTACTTCTATTTTTACTCCTATATGGCTGTGGTCAAAATGGCATCTTATTCCCTATAGGCCCTGGTCAAAAGTAGTGCACTAAATGGGGAATAGGGTGCAGAGCCACTAAGCTCAGAGACTACTTCTACATGGAGCACAGTCTGATGCTGTGGGACGCCATACACAGGTGCAATACCCGTGTGACCACTTCTTTATGACCACAGACACATTGTTTATTAGGTTGTAAGCGGTGAAGCAAGGAGGACGCCTGCTCTTAGGCCTGAAATATGGACATGCTGAACTTCATATTGGGAAAATAAGACGTTTTAATCTTTGTGCAGTATTACGTCCTTTCATTAGCCTACTCTTATTCTCCGTCTTTATTTCTACCTCACTGTTTGTTTACCTCTTTCTCCCCCCCCTCTCTCTCTCTCTCCACCCCTCCATAGTTTTGTCTCAGGGATGATATCTGTGTACTACCATTGTGACAGTGACGTGGTGGAAGACCCCGAGCTACAGAACTGGATAAAGGACATCGCTGAGGAGGGCTTTGTCGATGTCCCCACGTTTGGCTTGTCCAACGAACTAAAAAACAAAGCAGAGCTGGTTACCTTGCTGAGTGTAGCCATCTTCACGAGCACAGCACAGCACGCGGCCACCAACAACGGACAGGTACTTCACAAACACACACACGCGCACACGCCAGGCACGCGAGCGAGCAAGCACACACGTGCGCACATTTCTATTAACTTACTCCGCTCTCTTTAACATAGTTTGACTGGTGTGCTTGGGTACCCAACACCCCGTGCACCATGCGTCACCCCACGCCAACCGACAAGGATGCTGTTACCATGGAGATGATCATGGACAGCCTGCCTGATGTCAGCCAAACATGTTTGGAGATGGCGATCACATGGCACCTGGGGCGGCCACAGCCTGATGCAGTAAGTTAAAGGGTTACGCTAACGCTCGCTGAGCCCGTAGAATTCCAGTCAAACTTGCGAGTAGTTACACTTTTTTTTTAAAGTGGGGGTGGTACCACCTCAACATACATTGTTGGTTCCATTTCAAAACGCTTTCTCCCGTTTGCTCCTACTGAATGAAACCCTTGTCTCCCACCTCCTTTCGTTCTCTTTCTCTCCCGCTCTCTCTCTCCCCCTTCCCCTATCCCCCTCTCTGCTCTAGGTCCCGTTGGGTCAGTATCCAGAGCAGTACTTCACTGAGCCCCAGGCCCAGGAGGTGATTGACAGGTTCAGAAAGGAACTGAAGGATATAGAGGAACACATCCTGAGCCAGAACCGGGGGCTGGAGCTACCTTACCTCTTCCTCCTGCCCAGCCGCATCGAGAACAGCATTACTATATAGATTAGACCCCAATGTCTTATCACCATTACTTTTTTACTTACTGAGGAGGAGGGCCGGACTATCGCATTTGGGGCCCTGCTGAGGAGCATCTCACTTGGCACAGACGTCAGCTTAACTTCTAGTTTTGACATACGGTTCCAGTCAAAAGTTTGGACACACGTACTCATTCAAGGGCTTTTCTTTACTTTGACTATTTTCTACATTGTAGAATAATAGTGAATACATAAAAACTATGAAATAACACATTTGGATTCATGTAGTAACCAAAAAAGTGTTAAAACAAATTCTTCAAAGTAGCAACCCTTTGCCTTGATGACAGCTTTGCACACTCTTGGCATTCTCTCAACCAGCTTCATAAGGTAGTCACCTGGAATGCATTTCAATTAACAGGTGTACCTTGTTAAAAGTTAATCTGTGGAATGTCTTTCCTTCATAATGTGTTTGAGCCAATCAGTTGTGTTGTGACAAGGTATGGGTGGTATACTGAAGATAGCCCTATTTGGTAAAAGACCAAGTCCATATTATGGCAAGAACAGCTCAAATAAGCAAAGAGAAACGACATGAAGGTCAGTCCAAATGCAGTCGGAAAAACCATTAAGCGCTATGATGAAACTGGCTCTCATGAGGACCGTCACAGGAAAGGAAGACCCAGAGTTACCTCTGCTGCAGAGGATAAGTTCATTAGAGTTACCAGCCTCAGAAATTACAGCCCAAATAAATTATTCACGGAGTTCAAGTAACAGACACATCTCAACATTAACTGTTCAGTGGAGACTGCGTGAATCAGGCCTTCATGGCCGAATTTACTACACACAAAAAAAACACCACTAAAGGACACCAATGAGAAGAAGAAGACTTGCTTGGTCCAAGAAACACAAGCAATGGACATTAGACCGGTGGAAATCTGTCCTTTGGTCTGATGAGTCCAAATTTGAGATTTTTGGTTCCAACCGCCGTGTCTTTGTGAGACGCAGAGTAGGTGAATGGATGATCTCTGCATGTGTGGTTCCCACCATGAAGCATGGAGGAGGAAGAGTGATGGTGTGGGGGTGCTTTGCTGGTGACACTGTCTGTGATTTATTTAGAATTCAAGGCACATTTAACCAGCATGGCTACCACAGCACTCTGCAGTGATACACCATCCCTTCTGGATTGGGCTTAGTGACACTATCATTTGTTTTTCAACAGGACAATGATCCAAAACACAACTCCAGCCTTGTATGGGCTATTTGACCAAGAATGAGAGTGATGGAGTGGTGCATCAGATGACCAGGCCTCCACAATCACCCAACCTCAACCCAATTGAGATGGTTTAGGATGAGTTAGAGTGAAGGAAAAGCAGCCAACAAGTGTTCAGCATATGTGGGAACTCCTTCAAGACTGTTGGAAAAGCATTCCTCATGAAACTGGTTAAAAGAATGCCAAGAGTGTGCAAAGCTATCATCAAGGCAAAGGGTGGCTACTTTGAAGAATTTCAAATATAAAACATATTGATTTATTAAACTTTTTTTTGGTTACTACATGATTTCATATGTGTTGTTTCATAGTGTTGATGTCTTCACTATTATTCTACAATGTACAAAATAGTAAAAATAAAGAAAAACTCTTGAATGAGTAGGTGTGTCCAAACTTTTGACTGGTTCTGTACATTGGTTGAGTTCTCAACTAACATGAATTCAACGTGAAATCAACAACAAAAATGCACCATGTCATTGGAGTTAGGTTAAAAGTTGGGTGAAAAAAAGACTAAATGCGTTACATTGATCGCTTTTTTGCAAATCCAATTTGTTTTCCACGTCATCACATTCATTTTTGGGGTTGAAATGATGTGGAAACAACATTGATTCAATGTTTTTGCCTAGTGGATAGGCCATCAACTATAGCTCTCCAACAAACACTGCCTTAACCTTTATCTCAGTTAACCCAGAACTAAAATCCAGACCCTGCACCAGGACTAAGGGAGCAGTTGAAATCGGCAAGGGGGATACATTTTGGGGGGGGGGGTTCTTGCATCGGAATTATATTGAATTCTGCTTATATAATTACTCAATACCACAATAAACATAAAGTTCAAATACAGAGGCTCTGAGATCTTTGAGTGCTTTTGAAATCTGTAGCCAATCTCTGCTGCGCTGTATCAGCACAATGGACAGCACCCTACAGCTAGGCCATTTTGGTAATGAATTTAAGCAACAAGATAGATAGGGCAATTCACATATTACAAACAGCCTATATGAATGCAGCCTTACACACAGCTGCCTTACCAAAATCATGCAAACTAGTTTGTCATGCATGCAAACAAAAATACTGAATAGCAGTTTGGCTTAGAATACCGACACAACTGTGAATGTGAAAGAATGGAACAGAACAAAACAGCGGTACCAAGTAGTAGGCCTAGTAAACAAAATATCAGATCGATAAAGGCATGAAACAATCCATATTTAGGCTAATTACATTAACAGTGAACAAAATTAGAATGGATATCCAAATAACCAAAACATAGCCAACTACAGTGAGATCCAGCCAGCTGTCTTGCCAAATAAATAGGCCGGCTTTAAACATGGAAAAGCATGCCGCTCGCTCATGAGTTCAGCAACACCTTGTGACATGGCACAATACACTTCTGTGAATAAAATCCGACCCACGTAATTAATTAAGCAATGCCAGCCTAACATAAACACGTTTCCAATACGTACAGTTATTTATACATCAACGAAAACCAATAGGAAACCAAGAAAACCATAATAGAATGTAGTCTATTTATTTCTATGATGACACATACTGGTAGGTATGCGTCATTTTGTGTTCTTGCATTGCTAATTTCACGCTATACCACAATAAACACAAACGTTTAAAACATGTTTTTGACCAAGCAGTGACAGGGTCAACGCCACGAAATCTCGCTGCGCTCTATCAGCACGATGGACAGCGCCCTACACACTAAAGCAAGATTAACATTTTATTTTAATCTCTCGATTGTTTCAATCTTACCTTTTCAAGAGAATTGCAGCTTCCTTGATGCTCTGTGGAACTTCCTGAGTAATCGATCATTCCATTCTCCCCGAAATCTTCTTGTATGATCCCCTCAAATGCCAGTTGGATTAGTTGAGCTTTCCTCGGGTGTAGCATGCTTCTTCTGAGGTTACTGAACACGTTTGTCAAAGTGGAAAATGAGTTCTCGCATGTTGCTGTGGGCGCAACATGCGCAACAAAAGTCAGTCCATGTTTCAGTGCAGTAAGCACGGTCGGCATAGCGGATCAAGTGGGGTCCATTTGTTCTCATTGGGGCCAGAGCGATTTCAGTCTTTAAAAACTGGCGAGCGACACTAAACTCAGCTTCCACCAAATCAGTTTTGCTCAGATCCAGCATTGGTTTCACCTTTTTCACATCTAGAAAGTCATGGCTCTCTGGGTCAAGGGCACACAGAGACTCCACCAGTTGGCTGTTGCGCTCGCTGAATCATTCTGACATTTCACCAATGACAGCATCCAACTACAACGTGCTGAAGAAAATTGTTTACACTCAGTCTCTTCTCATCTGTCCTACTGTACTGGTCACTACCTATTGCTGGAGATTTGTACTTACATAACGTCTTCGTTTGCTTGAACCTGGTGCGTGCCACTGACACTGCGCCCAAATGGCTTCGAACTCGCTGTCTCACCTCAACTTCTCGACGCACTGCGGACCACTTTGACTCCAGTGTGAAGACGGTCCGTTGCTTTTGCGACGCTTGCGCAACTATGGGGCAAAACAGATGGGTTTGGCTTAGACTTTTGACAACATGTAGGCTTACGTTAGCTATATTTCCTCTGCAATGTTTATTTAAAAAAAAATGTATACATTATCACAATGAGCACTTGTCTCTCAAATACTTCCTTGCAGTTGTTGGTTAGCTAGCTAGCGAATTCTATCCATATTAGCATAATTGACATGAAATCAGTCAATAAACATAAAAGCAAGACATGGTATCAAAACATGAAACGAGTTGAAACGAGCAAATTACGATTCACACGTGGCAGTTTCTTGGCATTCTTGCTAGCAATCTGGACAAGACATCCAGAATCACAACAACGTGCAGACCTCTGCCCCATGGAAGCGCGCACATCCGTATCCGTGATGTTGTCAGCTAACCCATCTATTTGTTTAGAGGCTGAAGAAGACAGAGGGTTCTGTGCAACCCTGTAGCCTCGCGTCTTAGTTCTGTGTTGTATGAACGCTTGAGTTTCCCCCCCGCTTTTTATGGAAATCCAAAGGAGTCATACCTAACCGCCCAATGGATTTCCATAGCTCCCCTTCACACCGCGTCGCGCTCCGTCCATTGTGCTGACACAGCACAGCGGAGATAGATTTTTTTTTACGGCACCTGACACTCAATCCTTTTATATAGTAACATAAAATTCAACGGAGGGTGCTAAAGTTTGTACTGAAAGGGCTAAACCCCCTAGCGGAGCCGGCCCGTAATAATATATCAACGAGAGATTACATGACTCTAACCTTTAGGCCTATCATTTATGGAGTATGGGGTGCATGCCAATAGTTTGCAGTGGCTTCCTCTCCCTTAACCTCAACGTGTTGGGTTCACCCCAATAGTAGTCTTGAGTGGTGTCCTCTCATTTGACCTCAATGTGGTGCACCCCTATTGAGCCTATTGGCTCTCATCATCCCCACTGAACTACTGTATAGTTAGAATAGAAGCCAACAGAGATTGGTCGATACAAGGGAATACACTGTGATTCATTCCTGTACTATTTATAATAATGTAGTAAGATGTGTTCTGTAACTAGGACTTTTTTTCTATAGATTTCTATAATATGGTTGTAGCCTACTGTAAACTTTGTACTTTTATTGAAACTATTTCATTCAGTGATGCACATGATCCCAGTAGGCTACTACTGCCTACATCACATCTTTGCAATAAAGAAACTAATCGAATCCACTTCTTTACAATCACACTTTATAACATGAGAAAAAAGTATCATGGCCGACCAGAAGTGGCCCAAATTGACATTTGATATAGCCGTGAGGAGGTAAGGCAATAAATAGGCCATAGTAGCAAAGTAATTACAATTTAGCAGGTTAACACTGGAGTGATAGATGAGCAGATGATGATGTGCAAGTAGTGAAACTGGTGTGCAAAAGAGCAGAAAAGTAAATAAAAACAATATGGGGATGAGGTAGGTAGAAAAGGGTGGGCTATTTACAGATGGACTATGTACAGCTGCAACGATAGGTTAGCTGCTCAGATAGCTGATGTTTAACGTTAGTGAGGGAAATGTAAGTCTCCAGGTTCAGCGATTTTTGCAATTCGTTCGTCACTGGCAGCAGTGAACTGGAAGGAAAGGTGGCCAAAGGAGGTGTTGGCTTTGGGGATGACCAGTGAGATATACCTGCTGGAGTGCTATGGGTGGGTGTTGTTATCGTGACCAGTGAGCTGAGATAAGGCGGAGCTTTACCTAGCATAGACTTATAGATGACCTGGAGCCAGTGGGTCTGGCGGCGAATATGTAGCGAGGGCCAGCCGACTAGAGCATACAGGTCGCAGTGGTGGGTGGTATAAGGGGCTTTGATATTTAAGACCAAATATAAAGTACTCCCTACACAAAGGCCTACATGTCGGGGGCGGCAGGTAGCCTAGTGTTTAGAGCATTGGACTAGTACCCGAAAGGTTGCAAGATCGAATCCCCGAGCTGACAAGGTAAAAATCTGTCGTTCTGCCCCTGAACAAGGCAGTTAACCCACTGGTCCTAGGCAGTCATTGAAAATAAGAATTTGTTCTTAACTGACTTGCCTAGTTAAATAAAGGTTTAAAAAAAGTCACACATGTTCAGATTATTTATGTATTTTGATAAATAAGTACCTTATAAAATGCACACACACACCAACATTTACCAAGCGGCCACTGTAAACTGGAATAGGCTCTATGCATTATACTGCCTCCAACATTCTAATTTACTTCCTACCGGGTTGATGACTTCCGGAGCGATTTCTGCTATTGTTTTTATCATTAGCTTACTAGCTATCTAACTGCTGTCGATGCATTTCTGACTGAAATAGTTCGCAATGACTACGTTTAAATTACAGCCCCGCGAAGGTGCTAATGAACATTGTTCAGTGCCTGTATTCAGTTTCTTCAAAATTGAATGGTATTGTGAGCTTCCATAGTTTCCCGGTCAATGTAGAGCTCAGAAAAAGGTTGTTGGTGGCAGTACGTCGTGACAACTTGGAGCTGTCACTTTTGTGTCATCGTTGTATGCTGGATCTGTGAGTGACAAGGAGATCTTCAAGCAGTCTGTAATTATTTCCTTACTGACATGGCCATATTTCCTTACTAACCCCTGACATTCCGTGCAAGGTCTACCGGCCAGCCTTTCTGTCAAGACGCACACAGATGCCAGCAGATGAGGTTAGGGAGTCCCAATCCATTGCCAGGCTGAGAGTGCATGTTGAAATAATGATCCGCAGAGTAAAGGAGCACAAGCTGTTTGACAGTCATCCCCCTAACCATCTCAGGGACCATCAACCAATTATTTGCAGTGGCGTGCCTGTTGGTCAACTTTCAAAACGGACCTTTGGTCAGAGCATGGGCCAAGCTGATGTAAATGTGTTTATTTGCTAGCAGCAAAATAATAATTTGTTTATCTACGACATGTATCAATAATTTGTGTTGTAGTGAATATCAGTTTGTGTGGAGCTTGTATTGGCTTTAATTAGGCAATGAGTTTAGGGGTGGGGGAAAGAAATCAAGTAAACACCAAATAGCCAGAATGCAAGATTGAATACAATGTTAAAGATGTGTAATTGATTAACTGAACTGTTGAACATTTGCTGAAAAACATATTCTTTTTAAACAAATCTATTCTACTGTAGTTTTCTTCACAAGAACATCAATACTTATTTTTCATGAAACCACTAAACTTTGCACCCATGCAGGGGATCCATTCAGGCGCGAGATAGACACATTGATGCAAGTAGTGGTCAAAAAAAAATTAAAGTGGTCAACCTTCCCTCTTATAGTTTTTGAAACCTGTAGATCTTTATATATCCTTTCAACTAGGATGTCCTCCTGTGCCCAGATGACAAAGTCACACCAGCTACAACCTGTGAGAAGGATTAGACCTTACACCTGCCAGTAGTAAGCATGAGATCTCTTCAACTTCAGCTCTCCATTCTGCATCTTCAGGTAAGGGCAGTCAACATAACTTGGTACATTTGGGCACTTGACCTCTAAGAGTCCAAAGTGTGGTCTCACGCTGGGATCAAATACATATGATGCCACCTGGAGAGGATCCTAACCACAGAGCATCTGGGTGCACTACGAAGCCACACGGAAAGAAGTTAACATTCTTCAGTGTGCCTTTGGCTCCATGGCTAGCCCCCTCTTCATCTCCATGGTCTGCATACCAGTTCCCTTGAACAGGCACACAGCTAGGTGGTCAGCTGAGATCTCTCCCCTGACATGGCAAACCTCTCGGAAACGAGAGGATGTTATTTTCATTTTCCTGAGCTGATGCCATTCCGGGCTGCTGCTCTGCTCCCTTGTAGCAACCTCAACATTGTGTGACACCTCGTAGGTTGTCTCTGATGCCTTGACGTGGAACTGCTCCTGATGGCTAAGGACGTGAGCACACTGGGAAGACTGAAGCCATCTAATGGAAGTATTGGTGAAGAAGGGGCATCGGCAATCTTCACAATTTCACGGGTCTTTGGAAGTTGATAGGACAGCACACTGCCAGCTTTCACTGGCCCAAAGGCGGACTCAACCAGGGGCACGTCAGCTGACACTTCCATTGTTGTCACAAGAGGTGCAGTAAGTGGAGAAAAGTTGGCATACGTTTCTGAGACGCAGAGAAGGCCCATGTCAGGCATGTATCCATTGAGTGCTTTGTAGAGAGAACTTCTGCAAAACATTATAAAACCTTAACATCAGGTTGGAGAGATTACTATGACAAAGATTCATGTAACTTTTCCAGAAACAGCACAAGCCCGAAAGTTCAAATAACTTTTTTTTATTTCACCTTGATTTAACCAGGTAGGCTAGTTGAGAACAAGTTCTCATTTGCAACTGCGACCTGGCCAAGATAAAGCAAAGCAGACACATACAACACAGAGTTACACATGGAATAAACAAACATACAACCAATAATACAGTAGAAAGATCTATATACAGCATGTGCAAATGAGGTAGGATAAGAGAGGTAAGGCAATAAATAGGCCACGGTGGCAAAGTAATTACAATATAGCAATTAAACACTGGAATGGTAGAATGTGCAGAAGATGAATGTGCAAGTTGAGATACTGGGGTACAAAGGAGCAAGATCAATAAATAAATACAGTATGGGGATGAGGTAGATTGCATGGGCTATTTACAGATGAGCTATGTACAGGTGCAGTGATCTGTGAGCTGCTCTGACAGCTGGTGCTTAAAGCTAGTGAGGGAGGTAAGAGTAAAGAATAAAATGGATTAAAATATACAGATTTATAGATTCTATATTTCCCCCCAGTCTTCGTCCCAAATATTTGTCATTACACCGTAAAGATGCCACTGTTTAGGCTTATATCATCTGGATACAAAAAAACAAAACAAAAATCACAAGAAAATGTTTTCATTCTAGGAACCTCCAACTTACCTTATTCCATCAGCACACGAGTTAGTAGGTTTACGGAACTCTATCCCATCAACTGGAACCTGGCTTCACACCCTAATAAACAAGTATTTACTATTACATAGGCTGAACACTTTTCAGGTGCATTTTTTATGGATATTGAATGACTCATAAATAACAAAACATAGTAGTGTCTAGTCTTCTTAACTAGGGGCTCATTTAGCTATACAGGAATACATTGTCTCTCAGTAACACAATTACCAAACACTGCATCAACAGATCTTTACCAAATAACCTGTTAAGTGGGCAATTCGAAATTGGGATTGGGACCCATCATTAATATCTATCTATTGATAAGATTAAACATTGACACTGTCTCCAACACATTTTGACCATGATGACAGTGTCCTACAGGAGATGTTTAACAAGGTCCCTAGAAGCTATCTATAACCTTTCCCTACTCTCATGCTGTGCGGCTTTTCACTCTTCCTCATGGAGCTGTAACAGGCAGCCCTCACGGTGATCTCCCCTGTCAATGTATCTTTGTTTGATACTGTGTAGAAGACATGAATAACAATTATTTTTTGCTAACAAATATAGCTAGCAAGCATAAGCTAGCAAGCTGGAGTCTCGGAGGCTGATTTAACAATTCAATGTACATCATTAATATTAATTTGAGGCAAGTCCTGAGGACACCTAGTAAAAACTGCGACATAGTGGTAGTAACGTTATATCGTCGATAACTAGACTGACTTCCGTTCTATAGTATGCGCCACCGGAAATTGCCACGCCGGTAGGAAGTGTGTTTAGAACGTTGGATCATGGAATGTGGATAAGAGCTATTGATGAGCCTGTTCTACTGTAATCAATAGCGCGCAAATCAAAGCACTCACATCGATATAGTATAGAAATCAATGGAACTGGGAAAATAACCGTGGCGACATGTACCGTTTGCGCACTTCTAAAAGACAAACCACAAAGAACTTGGGTAGACTACATATACTTGTTGATAACTAAGAACGTGAGGTAGCCATTTATCAACTAATCTTCTGCCACAATGTTTACGTTAGATGGCCAATAGAAAAAGGAAACGCAACACTTTTTTTGACTGGATAATCATCACCTCGCGGTAGTTCTACATCTTTTGGGGTCTACATAGTGCCAGGGTTTGGCTTTCGTTTGAGTGATAGTTTAACTGTCAAATCCGTGTATTTGTTTGTGGCCAGCAACTTTTATAAAGAGAGCGCCCCGATTTTTCCTTGCCATTGAGTTTGATATAGATCAACTGTGTTCTAAATCCCGTGAAGACCAGGCGAGTATGATATCAACAGTACCAAACCAAATATATTAATCTGTTAAAGCAATCGATTTAGTATAATCTTGATGACTATAAACTTGTATATTAACATCACCAATCTGCAGTAAAAAGGATGTGTAATTCCACTTAATTTATGTGGTGAAAATGCAAGCTTGTGTAAAGTGGTAAGCCTAAACAAACTGTCCACATTAAGGAAATTAGCGCATTAGCCTATAAAATAATTTAATATGACAATAATTCAACATGTCAATTTAGGATGATAGTATATGTTGCCCATTCACAAGATATTGCATAAATTACAATTTAACTGGTGCTCTATACCAGGGGTTCTTAAACTTTTTCAGCCTGGTACCCAAATGAGAAATTCTGTGTTTTCCTGGGACCCAAGTTTAGGAAAATATGCAACTATACGTAAATATCAGAACATTTCAATGCCCTTATGCCTAAAAAAAATGCAATATATAAAAAAACAAATAACAATGAAATACCCAGAAATGTTTTCATGTTTATTTTTCCCCATTAAAAACACTCTTACATACCAGTCTAGGTTGGAACTGTTGCTGTTAAAATACAATAAATAATTTCATTCTGAACTGGAATAAACAGATTGATCACATCACACAGATGTATAACAGAATACACACACACACACAGGCTTTTTGATTGTGCAACCCTAAATAACAGTACAGATTTTTTTTTAAATCTGGCCTACTGTACATCTTACTGTATAAATTATTGTTGATAGAAAATCTAGGTTGGAACTGTTGCTCTTAAAATACATATTTTTTTATTCTGAACTGGAATAAACTGATTGATCACCTAACACAGATGTAGACCAGAAAACACACATATACACACAGTCCTAATGAGAAGTGTGTGGCTGGTTGAAGTTTTCAACAAGCATGTCTACTCTGGGCTCAGTTTTTGACAGTGCAACACTGAGGTCATGCTCAGCATTGACACTGTTTCTGTACTTGAGAACCCTGACTTGCATAGGTATGTGGTGCCAAACTGGATCTGAACATTTTACTGCTTTCTCAGTCAGGCAGGAGACCACTTCCGGCTGCAGATTAGCAAATCAGAACTGTGTGAGTGTTTGTCTAAAAAAAGCATCTTGCTTCAATCAGTTTATTCCACTTCAGAATAAAAAGTATTACTTGCAACAGTTCCAACCTACACTTGTTTTCAATAATATTTTTTACAGTAAAATGTACAGTAGGCCTGAATTTTTCATCTACTGTTTCTTTGGGTTGCACTATCAGTAGCTAGTTAGCTTGCTTTGGCTAACGTTAGCTATTAGCTGTGTAACGTTACAAGGCCAGCTGATTGTTTGAAAGAGAAACTCGCATCTACTACTATGAGAGATAGTACTCCCTCATTTCTGCTTATCGCCGGTTATAAAATGACAATGCCTTGCTAATTGACTTTTCCACTTTCGAAGCACTATTTCCTGAAGCATTCTGCCCTGTTCTGAAATAACTCCCTGGGTTTACTGTCATGTTGTGCCTGGATGTTTGGTCAGGACTTCTCGTTTTATTAATTTGTTCGTTTCGAGAGACTCATTACTAAGCACTTCCCCACACAAAACACATTGTGGGCGCTCCTCGTTATTTCTCACCGTGACTGTCTCTTTCATACACACGTTATTTGCGTTTCATGACGATTGAGCTCAGTCAGAACTTGTGGCAAGCATGAGTCCATTTCATGACAGCGGTGAGTGATGGCGAGCGGGAATAACAAGTCAGTGGCTTGAACGATCGCGGAGTGATCTTCAAGAAAACTGCAGAAAAAAAGATTCGGTAAACCGCGAAGCACATGGGCATCTCCCTCTGCAACCTCTCCCCAAACTGAGCAGAGACCGCTGATAAGCAGAGAGCGCACTGAACCGAGAGCGCAGTTGCACTTGGCCAAATTCATTCAATTAATGAAATAATTATACATTTACGTCACGACCCACAATTAACAAGTCCGCGACCAGACCCATACTTTAAGGAACGCTGCTCTAGACTATAGCTTCCATAGTGTTTGTGCAGCAGTTCGTCTTCGCTCAACATTTTTTTTATTTTTTATAACTAGGCAAGTCAGTTAAGAACAAATTCTTATTTACAATGACGCCCTACCAAAAGGGACGGGGGCTGGGATTAAAAAAAATGGACAAAACACACATCACTACATAAAGACAGACCTAAGACGAGAACATTGCAAGGCATCAACACGTAACAACAAAGCATGGTAGCAGCATTAAACATGGTACAAACATTATTGGGCACAGACAACAGCACAATGGGCAAGAAGGTAGAAAAAAACAATACATTACGCAAAACAGCCACAGCTGTCAGTATAAGTTCTAAAACAAACTAACGAAACTTCCTTGCATCTGCTACACAAGTTAAGGCCTCAAACTGGTTTCAAACAAATACAACTGTCATTTGATACATTTCTACAGAGATTTTTTTTACCTGAGGGGAAGACAGGCACAGCGAATTAACAGGGTAGTTATCATTCCCAGTTCTGAAGACATTAGCTAGGAAATAATACAACTCTGGTGATTTAATTTTAGTAGATAAATAATAACAAGGTGTTAGTGATCAATAGATTTGTTAATCATACACAGACAAAGGCTGTCTCCTGATTCTCCAAAAGTGTGCACTTGCACACTCCCTCTCATGGATTTAATAACAGTGGATACTCCCTCCAGCCAATGCTTACATTTTTTATTTAACTAGGCAAATCAGTTAAGAACACATTCTTATTTACAATGACGGGCTAGGAACAGTGGGTTAACTTCCTTGTTCAGGGGCAGAACGACAGATTTGTACCTTGTCAGCTCGGGGATTCGATTTAGCAACCTTTTGGTTACTGGCCCAATGCTCTAACCACTAGTCTACCTGCCACCTCAATCCCAATGCTTTTAAATCCATGATGGAGAGTGTACAAGTGAACACTTTGGGATAAGTGTGGAGAATCAGGACACAGCCAGACAATAACAATGCTACCATTCATTCAGACTCAGTATAGAACATTTACAGAAAAAGCCACTCTTCTTCTCCAGACAGTGTTTTGCTGTGTTGCAGAAGTAGCATGCCCAGTCCAGCAGGTGGTATTAGTGCACCATGTACTCCTTGCGCTTGTTCAGTTTGATCTGGCAGAAAGAGAGAACTGCAACCAGCATGTAGATACCCGCTGCGATGAAACAGTTATAGCCAACTTGGTTGTACAGGTCGTAGATGATATGTGGAGGGTTTTGACTGCGAGGGAGAGAAATGGTGAGAAAATAAAAGAGTAGGGCTCTACCTCAACTTGTCTTTCCATGATTCCTCACAGGTTGGCATTTGTTGTAATGAATCTTGCCCTGGAGGCAGCTCTGCAGAGTGGTCACTAGCTGCCACAGCCAAAAAGTTATAAAATCAGATTTTAAACCTAACCACACTGCTAACCCTAACCTTAAATTAAAGATTAGGGTTTGAATATTTTTATGCACAAATTTTTGTTTTAATACATTTTTACTATATAGCCAATTTTGACTGCTGCTGGCCAAGATTGCGGAAATTGCTCAGTTCTGCCTACAGGTCAAGATTCATGACAATAAACGTCATCCGCTGATTACTCGCCGCCTCTCTTCCTTTTCAACCTTTTTGGTCCTCCCCTCTGACCTTCTCCAATGAGTTATGAGCAGGAGGTGAGGAATCAAGGAAAGACGAGCCCTCTTTTCTACATCCTCTACTGTATAGACATAGGCTGATTCCTATGGGGGCGGAAGGTAGCCTAGAGCGTTGGGCCAGTAACTGGAAGGTTGCTGGATCGAATCCCCGAGCTGACAAGTTAAAATGTCCTTCTGCCCTGAACAAGGCAGATAACCCACTGTTCCCCGGTAGGCCGTCATTGTAAATAAGAATTTGTTCTTAACCTACTTGCCGAGTTAAATTAAAAAGATCCTCGCCTCCCTATGTTACATTACACCCATGTGCATGTCTCCATCTCGTGTGTGTGACATTTCTGAAGTTATTCTTCCACTGTGAGTCAGAGGTGTGTGTGTGTGTACTCACTCGTTGTGCATGTCTTCCTCATTGAAAGGCACATCCTCTATCAGCACAGCAGAATGTGGTGAAGAAAATACCTAACATTGCCTGAGGGATAACGAGAGAATCTGATTATTGCTAGGTTGCAAATGACATGACTATTCTAAAACAAACATGGATGCGATGAGCAGAACAAATAGCCTAAAGGGAAATGAAACCTCACAATGAGATTTTCTTTGGTAACAAACACCTGTAACAGAGTAAGCCTGGATGCTGTTATTCCATATTGACTAACCACTCAGTATAAATTCTGACTAAGTCCTTGTGAGGCAAACCAATGTGACATGAGAACTATACAATTCACTGTCATAGCTAAGTGATTTAGCCTGTAAGCTAGCTATGTGCATTGATCTCACACACAAAAGGGTGGGTATAGTTGATGGAACGTTCCTACAGGAATCTGTTCCAAAAACTTCGTAAAGTACAAGGTTGCCAACAAACAACGCAAACAAAGTAGCACGATCAATTCACCTAGCTAACTAGCTGCCGAATAGGCATCAACTCACCACGTAGCTTATTCTTAATGTTTGTCCATAGGCTTCCAGAGACATTTTTCTGAATAAACGTGGTGAGTGAAAACTTTATGAAATAGCCCACTCCATACCCGGTATCTTATTCGGCCGCTATACAAGTTTGTATGCGTTGTTTGTTGGCAATTCCTGTTGGAACGTTCCACAAATTATACCCACCCCACACAGAATAGTGTCATTGTGTAGCGTGGTTCGTTCTGCGTTGTGTACTTTTAATTAGGACACTGCCACAACTGGAGGTCTGCTGGTTGGATTATTTTTATTTGCCCTGCACACGAAGAGACAACACACAATACTTTAGCCCTTGGCGCAGTCACAGCTCTCAGACACCTTAATAGCCGAAGGTCAGGCAAAAGAGAACAATAAGCGGGTACGGAAATACAGATAACCCGCGATGGGCCAAACTAAAATATACAAATCTTTTACAATCACGTGTATGTACAATATTGATATAAAAAAGTGTTTGTACACCAAAAAAATAACATTAGCTATGCAGCTGTAATTAAATAAATAAAAACTCACTGAACTATTATTATTAAGATCCCCTCTTGACGTGGCCTATTTGAATTGGTCATTGTGTGCAATTTGGTGCATAATCTAGGGGAACAACATCCCACTGCTACATTTGCATGCAAATAACTGTAAACAACCCATACTTTTTCACTATCTATCAATAACCTAGTCTTCAAACAATCACTGACAATGACACATACTAATCAGTTAAGAACAAATTCTTATTTACAATGACGGCCTAGGAATAGTGGGTTAACTGCCTTGTTCAGGGGCAGAACAAAAGATGTGTACGTTGTCAGCTCGGGGATTCTATCTAGCAACCTGCCGCCCCCTTAATAATAAGCAATTTAAACCAATATAGTTCAAGTTACAATTTATATCTTACAAGCATTATGATTCCCCACATACTGACAACAATACCGCAGGCGGCCAACTTGGGACCGTAAAACAAACACAAAACCATCCTTTAGACTCAAATTACGACTTAAACTCAAAATACTATTTTCACTACGGGAACTGTTGTAGTTCCCAATTTGAAATGCGAAAAGGCACTTTGGCGTCTATTTGTCCATTTGATTTAGTTTGTCGAACTAGCTGTTCCGAGGAACTCCAGTGTCAGGTGATTTAGTATGGAGAAAAAAATGTATGACATGTATGCATTCACTACTGTAAGTCGCTCTGGATAAGAGCGTCTGCTAAATGACTAAAATGTAAATGTAAATTTACGGAAACCGGAAGAACGTTTTCAGCCAGGATATGTTCAAAGATATAGTAAATAAAAAAAAGTTGCCAGAAAAGTTGACCAAAAATAGCCGGAAAATATGTACTTTAAATATATTTTTTATAGGAACCCAATCAGTTCTACTTATTATTATTTTCCCCCACAAATAGTTGCAGTGATATAGCTTAATAAATACTGTAGACTTGAACACAATGCATTCGTTTTGGGAACTGGGCACCCCCGGGCATAGCCCAGAGCGTGGAGTAATGAGTAGGATTCGGTTTTCACATGCAGAACTGATTGCTTTTGATAAAAACGCTTCATCTCCCTTCCCAACGAAAAGTAGTTTGAAAATTTAAAACATATATTTTATGGAAAGGAGATGGATGTTTTTGAATTGCACCATGCTGCCTTGTTGACAACAAGGCCGAGCAGCGCAGATTACTGTTTTATTTGAGAGGGGTCTTCTCCATCGTCACTTTTGCCGTACATGTGACCATAGAACAGTGCCCTGCGGCTCAGCATATTCGAATCCACCAAGTGTAAAAGTGTATACAAATCAAAGTTTATTGGTCGCATACACAGATGTACAGATGTTTTCACAGGTGCAGTGAAATGCTTGTGTTTCTAGCTCCAAATGTGCAGTAATAATACCTGACAATATGTACATAATCCCAAAAACTAAAAAGACAGCAATTAAGAAATTTCAGAACGAGCAATGTTCTGAAATATAAATTGTAATTTATTAGCACACTGAGGCAGGGTTGCGTGTAGAAGAATCACGTTAATCGGATGTCATGGGTCTAGTGCAAGTACAGATGACCACATGTAGTAGTTAGTAACAGCGACACCCTCAGGCACGCCAAGTAAGTACATGTACAGTGCATTCGAAAAGTATTCAGACCCCTTGACTTTTTCTACATTTTGCTAGGTTACAGCCTTATTCTAAAATGGATGAAATAGTTTTTTCCCCCTCATCAATTTACACACAATACCCCAAAATGACAAAGCAAAAACAGGTTTTTAGAAATGTTTGATAATTGAATCAAAATAAAAAACTGAAATATCACACTTACATAAGTATTCAGACCCTTTACTCAGTAGTTTGTTGAAGCACCTTTGGCAGCGATTACAGCCTTGAGTCTTTTTGTGTATGACTCTACAAGCTTGGCACACCTGTATTTGGGGAGTTTCTCCCATTCTTCTTCTTTCAAAATATATACACTTCCATTCAAAAGTTTGGGGTAATTTAGAAATGTCCTTGTTTTTGAAAGAAAAGCTTTTTTTTGTCCATTAAAATAACATTGATCAGAAATACAGTGTAGACATTGTTAATGTTGTAAATTACTATTGTAGCTGGAAACAGCATATTTTTTATTGAATATCTACATAGGCATACAGAGGCCCGTTATCAGCAACCATCACTCCTGTGTTCCAATGGCACGTTGTGTTAGCTAATCCAAGTTTATCATTTTAAAAGGCTAATTGGTCATTAGAAACCCCTTTTGCAATGTTAGCACAGCTGAAAACTGTTGTCCTGATTAAAGAAGCAATAAAACTAAATACAATTAAATAAAGGTTTTAATTTAACCTTTATTTAACCAGGCAAGTCAGTTAAGAACACATTCTTATTTACAATGACGGCCTACCGGGGAACAGTGGGTTAACTGCCTTGTCCAGGGACATAACGACAGATCTTTACCTTGTCAGCTCTGGGATTCGATCCAGCAACCTTGCGGTTACTGGCCAACGCTCTAACCACTAGGCTACCTGCCACCTATGTATATTTGTAAACAACCGCTGGTGAACGAAATCTAAGGAAGTCTCGAGGTTTTGCTTGCCTGAGGTAGAGTATCTCATGATAAGCTGTAGACCACACTATCTACCTAGAGAGTTTTCATCTGCATTTTTCGTAGCTGTCCACATACCACCACAGACCGATGCTGGCACTAAGACTGCACTCAATGAACTGTATACCGCCATATGCAAATAGGAAAAAGCTCATCCAGAGGCGGCGCTCAAAGTGGCCGGGGACTTTAATGCAGGGAAACTTAAATTGGTTTTACCTCATTTCTATCAGCACGTTAAATGTACAACCAGTTGGAAAAAAACTCTAGACCACCTTTACTCCACACACAGAGACGCATACAAATCTCTCCCTCCCCCTCCATTTGGCAAATCTGACCATAAATCTATCCTCCTCATTCCTGCTTACAAGCAAAAATGTAAGCAGGAAGCACCAGTGACTCGGTCAATAAAAAGTTGTCAGATGAAGCAGATGCTAAACTACAGGACTGTTTTGCTAGCACAGAATGGAATACGTTCCGGGATTCTTCCGATGGCATTGAGGAGCACATCACATCAGTCACTGGCTTCAATAAGGTGCATCTATGACGTCGTCCCCACAGTGATTGTAAGTACATATCCCAACCAAAAGCCATGGATTACAGGCAACATTCGCACTGAGCTAAAGGGTAGAGCTGCCGCTTTCAAGGAGCGGGACTCTAACCCGGAAGCTTATGAGAAATCTCGCTATGCCCTCCGACAAACCATCAAACAGGCAAAGCATCAATACAGGACAAAGATCGAATTGTACTACACCGGCTCCGACGCTCGTCGGATGTGGCAGGGCTTGCAAACTATCACAGACTACAAAGGGAAGCACAGCTGAGAGCTGCCCAATGACACAAGCCTATACCTTATACCCTGATGAAGACAGCTTGCCTGTCGAAACGCTGGATATTACATTTTTGCATCTGAGCTTCTAGTGTGCGGCTCTCCTTTATTTTCAAGTTTTCTACTCCGCTAGCCAGCACCTCGCCTAAATAGGTGTGCATTTCTTTTTCTTCTACAATGACACAAGCCTACCAGACGAGCTAAATTACATTTACAGTTGAAGTCGGAAGTTTACATACACTTAGGTTGGAGTCATTAAAACTCGTTTTTCAACCACTCCACAAATGTTTTGTTAACAAACTATAGTTTTGGCAAGTCGGTTAGGACATCTACTTTGTGCATGACAGAAGTAATTTTCCCAACAACTGTTTAGAGATAGATTATTTCACTTATAATTCACTGTATCACAATTCCAGTGGGTCAGAAGTTTACATACACTAAGTTGACTGTGCCTTTAAACAGCTTGGAAAATTCCAGAAAATGATGTCATGGCTTTAGAAGCTTCTGATAGGCTAATTGACATAATTTGAGTCAATTGGAGGTGTACCTGTGGATGTATTTCAAGGCCTACCTTCAAACTCAGTGCCTCTTTGCTTGCCATCATGGGAAAATCAAAAGAAATCAGCCAAGACCTCCAAGATTGTAGACCTCCACAAGTCTGGTTCATCCTTGGGAGCAATTTCCAAACGCCTGAAGGCGTCTGTACAAACAATAGTACGCAAGTATAAATACCATGGGACCACGCAGCCGTCATACCGCTCAGGAAGGAGACGTGTTCTGTCTCCTAGAGATGAATGTAATTTGGTGTGAAAAATGCAAATAAATCCCAGAACAACAGCAAAGGACCTTGTAAAGATGCTGGAGGAAACGGGTACAAACATATATTTTTCCACAGTAAAACGAGTTCTATATCGACCTAACCTGAAAGGCCGCTCAGCAAGGAAGAAGCCACTGCTCCAAAACCGCCATAAAAAATCCACACTACGGTTTGCAACTGCACATGTGGACAAAGATCATACTTTTTGGAGAAATGTCCTTTGGTCTGATGAAACAAAAATAGAACTGTTTGGCCATAATGACCATTGTTATGTTTGGAGGAAAAAGGGGGAGGTTTGCAAGCCGAAGAACACCATCCCAACCGTGAAGCAAGGGGGTGGCTGCATCATGTTGTGGGGGTGCTTTGCTGCAGGAGGGACTGGTGAACTTCACAAAATAGATGGCATCATGAGGGAGGAAAATGATGTGGATATATTGAAGCAACATCTCAAGACATCAGTCAGGAAGTTAAAGCTTGGTCGCAAATGGGTCTTCCAATGGACAATGACCACAAGCATACTTCCAAAGTTGTGGCAAAATGGCTTAAGGACAACAAAATCAAGGTATTGGAGTGGCCATCACAAAGCCCTGACCTCAATCCTAAAGAAAATTTGTGGGCAGAACTGAAAAAGAGTGTGCGAGCAAGAAGGCCTACAAACCTGACTGTTGCATCAGATCTGTCAGGAGGAATGTGCCAAAATTCACCAAAATTATTGTGGAAAGCTTGTGGAAGGCTACCCAACACGTTTGATCCAAGTTAAACAATTTAAAGGCAATGCTACCAAATACTAATTGAGTGTATGTAAACCTCTGACCCACTGGGAATGTGATGAAAGAAATAAAAGCTGAAATAAATCATTCTCTCTACAATTATTCTGACATTTCACATTCTTTAAATAAAGTGGTGATCCAAACTGACCTAAAACAGGGAATGTTTACTAGGATTAAATGTCAGGAATTGTGAAAAACTGAGTTTAAATGTATTTGGCTAAGGTGTATGTAAACTTCCGACTTCAACTGTATGCTCGCTTCGAGGCAAGTAACACTGAAACATGCATGAGAGCACACAGCGGACGACTGTGTGATCACGCTCTCCGCAGCCGATGTGAGTAAGACCTTTAAACAGGTCAACATTCACAAGGCCGCAGGGCCATACGGATTACTAGGGCGTGTACTCCGAGCATGTGCTGACCAACCGGCATGTGTCTTCACTGTCATTTTCACCCTCTCCCTGTGAGTCTGTAATACCAACATGTTTCAAGCAGACCACCATAATCTAAGAACCATGGGACAAAACAACTCTTTCTGCAACTGGATTCTGAACTTTCTGAGGGTAGATAACAACACATCCGCCACGCTGACCCTCAACACAGGGGCCCCTCAGGGGTGGGTGCTCAGTCCCATCCTGTACTCCCTGTTCACTCATGACTGCATGGCCAAACACGACTCCAACAACATCATCAAGTTTGCCGATGACACAACAGTGGTAGGCCTGATCACCGACAACGATGAGACAGCCTATAGGGAGGAGGTCAGAGACCTGGCCGTGTGGTGCCAGGACAACAACCTCTCCCTCAACGTGATCAAGACAAAGGAGATAATTGTGGACTACAGGAAAAAGAGGACCGAGCACGCCCCCATTCTCATCGACGGGGCTGTAGTGGAGCAGGTTAAGACCTTCAAGTTCTTTGGTGTACACATCTCCAACAAACTATCATGGTCCAAACACACTAAGACAGTCATGAAGAGGGCACGACAAAACCTATTCCCCCTCAGGAGACTGAAAAGATTCGGCATGGGTCCTCAAATCATCAAAAGGTTCTACAGCTGCACCATCGAGAGCATCCTGACTGGTTCCATCACTGCCTGGTATGGCAACTGCTCGGCCTCCGACCGCAAGGCACTACAGGGGGTAGTGCGTACTGCCCAGTACATCACTGGGGCCAAGTTTCCTGCCATCTAGGACCTCTATACCAGGCGGTGTCAGAGGATGGCCTTAAAAATTGTCAAAGACCCCAGCCATCCTAGTCATAGACTGTTCTCTTTGCTACAGCACGGCAAGTGGTACCGGAGCGCCAAGTCTAGGTCCAAAAGGCTTCTTAACAGCTTCTACCCCCAAGCCATAAGACTCCTGAACAGCTAATCAAAGGGCTACCCAGACCCCTTTTTTACACTGCTGCTACTCTCTGTTTATTATCTATGCATAGTCACTTTAACTCTACCTACATGTACATATTACCTCAATTACCTTGACTAACCAGTGCCCCCGCACATTGACTCTGTACCGGTACCCCTGTATATAGCCTCGCTATTGTTATTTTACTTCTGCTGTTTAATTATTTGTTATTTTTATTTTAAATTTTTTACTTAACAATTTTTTCTTAAAACTTCTCAAAGCATTGTTGGCTAAGGGCTTGTAAGTGAGTATTGTATTCGGCGCATGTGACAATTAAAATTTGATTTGTGGGAACTCCTTCAAGACTGTTGGAAAAGCATTCCTCGTGTAGCTAGCTGGTTGGGAGAATACTAAGAGTGTGCAAAGCTGTCATCAAGGCAAAGAGTGGCTACTTTGAAGAATCAAAAATATATGTAACATGTTCGACCACACAATCCCGCACAGTAGGTGGCGGTATGCACAAACAAAATGTGCGTCATGATACCAAAGAAGAATCACGAACACGTGGTGTGCATTTTGGACCAATCAGCATTTGGGATTTATTTGCGAACGTTAAGTCTTTCCTTCGTCCACATTGTCATTTGTGTACGTCATTTATTTTTATCTACATATTTCTGATTATTGCAACAACAACAACAAAAAACATAAGATCCGTGTTAATAAAATGTACAGGCTCACTGAAAACAGTTGCGGACTGCAGACAAAAATATAAATATTGTAGGACGTGGACGAAGTTGGTATTTGTATTGCCAGCTGAGCCTGCAGTGCAAGCAGGCTAACTAACCTGAAGATTAGCTAGCTAGCATCTCTAAACGGCGTTATTCACAGGAACATCTGCATCTGTTCAGCAACTACAAAAAGAAAAATGACTTCAGCCTCAACGAAGGTAGGTTATTCTCACGTTCTGATTTTAGCCGTATCTCTTGCTGTTAGCTAGGTCCTGCACAAATCTAACGTTAGCTCATGTTAGCTCCCTAACGTCGTCAGCTAACAAGCGAATTCGAATGGCAGCCATGTAACCGCTATTTAAGCGTACCTGGGTTATTCCAAAGATACATTTGCATTTTACTGTCTTTCCTATACCAGACAACTCAACCTTTGAAGGAAGAAAAAAAACATTCGTCTTATAATAAATCAAGCACTCAGGACGTGGCTGAATTTTGTCAACTTTTTTCTCACTTCCATGTACTTTTGTATGGAAGCTACCACTCGAGGGCACTGTCTGCATGGAGGAAACCCCTCATTAATGATCTCTTAAAATAAAGATTAAGTCTGCATTGCAACCGTACAAAACACCAATGTTGGATAAAATTGACTAATCCTGTTTTGATTTTATGATGCCATCAAATCAATCTTTATTTGTCACATGCGCCGAATACAAGTGTAGACCTTACGGTGAAACGCTTACTTACAAGCCCGTAACCAACAGTGCAGTTCGAGAAGAGTTAAGAAACTTTTTACTTTAGTTTCATGTTAACACAACAATGAGGCTGCTATATACAGGGGGTGCCGGTACTGAGTCAGTGTGTGGGGGTACAGGTTAGTTGAGGTAATTTGTACATGTAGGTAGGGGTGAAGTGACTATGCATAGATAATAAACAGTGAGTAGCAGCAGTGTACAAAACAATTTGATTAATTGTTCACTAGTCTTATGGCTAGGGGGTAGAAGTTATTAAGGAGCTTTTTTGTTCTAGACTTGGTGCTCCGGTACCGCTTGACGTGCGGTTGCAGAGAGAAGTCTGTGATTGGAGTCTGACAATTTTATGGGCTTTCCTCTGACACCGCCTATTATATAGGTCCTGAATGGCAGGAAGCTTGGACCCAGTGATGTACTGGGTCAGATGCCAAGCAGTTGCCATACCAGGCGGTGATGCAACCGGTCTGAATGCTCTCAATGGTGCAGCAGTATAACCTTTTGACTATCTGGGGACCCATGCCAAATCTATTCAGTCTCCTGAGGGGGAAAAAGTTTTGTTGGGCCCTCTTAACGACTGTCTTGGTGTGTTTAGACCATGATAGTTCGTTGGTGATGTGGACACCAAGGATCTTGAAGGTGTTCCCTTTGTCCAGGGGGGAAAGGGCAGTGTGGAGTGCGAATGCGTCATCTGTGGTTCTGCTTGGGCGGTATGCGAATTGGAGTGGGTCTAGCGTATCCGGGAGGATGCTGTTGATGTGAGCCATGATCAGCCTTTCAAAGCACTTCATGGCTACTGATGTGAGTGCTACGGGGCGGTAATCATTTAGGCAGGTAACCTTTGCTTCCTTGGACACGGACTATGGTGGTCTGCTTGAAACATGTAGGTATTGCAGACTCGGTCAGGGAGGGGTTGAAAATGTCAGTGAAGACACTTGACAGTTGGTCTGCGCATGGTTTGAGTACACGTCCTGGTAATCCGTCTGGCCCCACGGCTTTGTGAATCTTGACCTTTTTTTAAAGGTTTTGCTCACATCGGCTCCCGAGAGCGTTATCACACAGTTATCCAGAACAGCTGGTGCACTCGTGCATGCTTCAGTGTTGCTGGCCTCGACGCGAGGATAAAAGGCATTTAGCTCATTTGGTAGGCTCCGTCACTGGGCTACTCGCGTCTGGGTTTCCCTTTGTAGTCCATAAAAGTTTTCAACAAGGCATTGCCTTGTAATAGAGTTGATCATACAGTGCATTGGGTTTCTTTAAAGCCTTATTCTAAAATGGATTACATAAAATCAATGTACACACAATAACCCATAATGACAAAGTGTTAAGTTTAAAAAAATTAAATGTTAGCAAATTAATTTAAAAAAACATTTTATTTACATAGGTAATCAGACCCTTTGCTATGAGACTCGAAATAGACCTCAGGTGCATCCTGTTTCCATTGATCATCCTTGAGATGTTTCTACAACTTGATTGATGTCCACCTGTGGTAAATTCAATTGATTGGACGTGATTTGGAAAGGCACACCTGTCTATATAAGATCCCACAGTTGACCGTGCATGTCAGAGCAGAAACCAAGCCATGAGTTCGAAGGAATTGTCTGTAGAGCTCAGAGACAGGATTGTGTCGGCACGGATCTGGGGAATGGTACTCTTAACATTTCTGCAGCATTGAAGGTCCCCATGAACACAGTGGCCTCCATTCTTAAATGGAAATAGTTTGGATCTACCAGGCCTTTATGTTAGTGGCCAGACGAAAGCCACTCTTCAGTAAAATCCACGACAGCCCGCTTGGAGTTTGCCAAAAGGCACCTAAAGGACTCTTGGACCATGAGAAACATGATTCTCTGGTCTGATGATTGAACTATTTGGCCTGAATCCCAAGCGTCATGTCTGAAGGAGACCTGGCACCATCCCAACGGTGAAGCACGGTGGTGGCAGCATCATGCTGTGGGGATGTTTTTCAGCGGCAGGGACTGGGAGACTAGTCAGGATCGAGGGAAAGATGAACAGAGCAAAGTACAGAGAGATCCTTGATGAAAACCTGCTCAGGACCTCTGACTGGGGCAACGGTTCACCTTCCAACAGGACAACAACCCTAAGCACACAGCAAAGACGCAGAAGTGGCTTCGGGACAAGTCTCTGAATGTCCTTGAGTGAACCAGCCAGAGCCTGGACTTGAACCCAATCAAACATCTCTGGAGAGTCCTGAAAATAGCTGTGCAGCAACACTCACCATCCAACCTGACAGCGCTTGAGAGGATCTGCAAAGAAGAATGGGAGAAACTCAAATACAGCTTGTAGCGTCAAACCCAAGAAGACTCGGCTGTAATCGCTGCCAAAGGTGCTTTAATAAAGTACTGTGAAGGGTCTGAATACTTATGTAAATGTGATTTATTAAAAAATAAATAAAATGTCTCGTGTTTTTGCTTTGTCATTATGGGGTATTGTGTGTGTGGAATAAGGCTGTAACGTAACAATGTGGAAAGTCACGGGTCTAAATACTTTCCGAATGCACTGTACATACTGTACTTCAAACAACCTTAGCTACTGTCTCAAAAGAAAATAGGATAATTCAAAAGGTATTGATTTAGGTGTTTTCTGCTTTAATTTTCAAGGTTGGGGAGATCTTCTCAGCAGCAGGAGCTGCTTTCACCAAGTTAGGGGAGCTGACCATGCAACTGCACCCAGTGGCTGACTCCAGTCCCGCAGGGTGAGAATACACACACCAAGTTAGAGATAAATATCTGTATCGATTATGTAGAGTTGCAAGTCTAGTCTGATTTATAAGTCTACTGATCATGACTTTGTAATTTTTGGGCTTGTGTCACTTGTAGCACACTGTACACATTACACTGATATGTGCTCCATCTTGAATATCCCTGCCAAGAAGTCATTCTGAGGAAACGCTGTTGCGTCATTATTACCAGAAAGCACTCGACACCCACCCACGCCATGTCCACCCTCTCTTCGTCTCTGACCGCGTTCAAGGGCATCAATCGCTGATCACCAACTGACCAGACTGATCTACAAAATCATAATGTGTAGTTATTTAAGATGCTAGGTGATTTGTAGATCTGTGCAGAGCAACTGCAATGTAGTCTAGTGGATCTGAAACGCCCTGTGTGTCGTTGCAGAGCTAAGTGGACGGACACTGAGATTGGGCAGCTGAGATCGGCCGTGGTGAGGTTTGGTGATGACCTGAACTCCCTCAGCTCTGTCATCAAGGAACGCACTGTGTAAGGATCCCCCCCGTCTCTCTTTTCATTCCTTATGGCCCTCTATTATTGTAGTCCTTCACCCGGTCTTGGTCTCTTACCCCTTGTATCTCTCTACTTTGCTCCATTCGCGTCTGGGTGACGTGTCCAATGAGATGTTTTCAGAGGTAGCTCTAAAGCATTAGGAAGATAGTCTATCAGTGACACAAGCCCTGATGAGCTAAACCATCACTAGAAGATCTAAAATATCACATTCAGATCTATTTACCTACACATGCATTGTACTATCCATCTGCTAGTGCTAAAGATCTATCAATTCATGATGGTTTACTTTAAAAAAAAACATATTTGACAGGTTACTGGTTGAATCACCACCGCTAACCTGATCCTACCTTGTCTCCTCTTCCGAAGGGTCCAGATTAAAAGTACAGTGAAGAGGAAGCTCTACGACGAGAGTGGGATGCCCATTTCCACCGACTCCCCAAAAAAGACCGTCAAGAAGACTGCTGTTACCATGGCCACCGCGGCAACGCCAACTGTCATTGCTATGCCGACCTCACAGGTCGTCATGAAGGCAGGTGTCCAAGGCAATGTGACTCTGGCCATTCCCGCCATGAAGAAACAGAAGTCTGCAGGTGAGTGGAGATTGATTCCTTCCTTCATCCATCAGTACATTTTGTAGTTGCCATCTTGGCAATGATTTCTAATTAGTCCCACCCTCAGCCTTTATTTTATTTATTTTTTTTACCTCAATATTGGAAGTGTAATAGTAAAGGATTGTTTTTCAACAAAATATGTGCGATGCAATTAGAAAAGTCCTTGCAGATCAAATTGAATAGTTTAACTGTGAAAATATTTAGTCTTTGTCTATTATATTTGAAACAATGGGATAAAGAAAAAGACTTAGCTCTTCCTGCCTGTGTGTTCCAGCAGATGTGACTCTGAGTGCTCTGAATGACTCTGATGTCAACTCTGACCTGGTAGACATAGAGGGACTGGGAGAGGGATCCAACTCGAAGAAACTCAACTTCGATCAGGGTGAGAGAGAACGGGCTTATTTTGACTACTATTTAGTGATAATGCACAACCTTTCCTATTGCCCGAATGAGGGGACACCAATAATTACTGGTCTTCAAGACAGGAATAAAGAACTCTCTGGGAAGAAAGGTATGTTTCATGATCAAACACTCATGGTGTGATTGTGATTAACATACAGAAACTAAAGTCCTTTTGTTCACCCGACCTAGAATACCACAATCAAATGCCCAAGATAATTCTCTTCGGTTATAATCACAGCCCTGTATATTCCCCCTCAAGCTGATACCACAATGGCCCTAAAAGAACTACACTGGACTTTTTGCAAACTGGAAACCACATTTATTGTAGCTGGGGATTTTAACTTCTCTAGGGCCAGTGGGACGATTTCGTCCCACCTATGTAACAGCCAGTGGAATCCCGTGGCGCGTTATTCAAATACCTTAGAAATGCTATTACTTCAATTTCTCAAACATATGACTATTTTACACCATTTTAAAGACAAGACTCTCGTTAATCTAACCACACTGTCCGATTTCAAAAAGGCTTTACAACGAAAGCAAAACATTAGATTATGTCAGCAGAGTACCCAGCCAGAAATAATCAGACACCCATTTTTCAAGCTAGCATATAATGTCACATAAACCCAAAACACAGCTAAATGCAGCACTAACCTTTGATGATCTTCATCAGATGACAACCCTAGGACATTATGTTATACAATACATGCATGTTTTGTTCAATCAAGTTCATATTTATATCAAAAACCAGCTTTTTACATTAGCATGTGACGTTCAGAACTAGCATACCCCCCGCAAACTTCCGGTGAATTTACTAAATTACTCACGATAAACGTTCACAAAAAACATAGCAATTATTTTAAGAATTATAGAAACAGAACTCCTCTATGCACTCGCTATGTCCGATTTTAAAATCGCTTTTCGGTGAAAGCACATTTTGCAATATTCTAAGTAGATAGCCCGGCATCACAGGGCTAGCTATTTAGACACCCACCAAGTTTAGCACTCACCAAAGTCAGATTTACTATAAGAAAAATGTTATTACCTTTGCTGTTCTTCGTCAGAATGCCCTCCCAGGACTTCTACTTCAATAACAAATGTTGGTTTGGTTCAAAATAATCCATAGTTATGTTCAAATATCCTCTGTTTTGTTCGTGCGTTCAAGACACTATCCGAATGGTAAAGAAGGGTGACGCGCACGACGCATTTCGTGACAAAAAAATTCTAAATATTCCATTACCGTACTTCGAAGCATGTCAACCGCTGTTTAAAATAAATTTTTATGCCATTTTTCTCGTAAAAAAGCGATAATATTCCGACCGGGAAAGCGTGTTTACGTTCAAAGAGAGAGAGTAAAAACATGGGATCCCCTCGTGCACGAGCCTCAGTCTGATGGTCCCCTGATAGAGCACTTACCAAAGGCGCTAATGTGTTTCAGCCAGCGGCTGGAATTACATCATTCAGCTTTTTCCCGGGTTCTGAGAGCCTATGGGAGCCGTAGGAAGTGTCACGTTACAGCAAAGATCCTAAATGTTCAATAAACAGAGCCAAGAAGCCCAAGGAATGGTCAGAGAGGGTACTTCCTGTTTGGAATCTTCTCAGGTTTTTGCCTGCCATATGAGTTCTGTTATACTCACAGACACCATTCAAACAGTTTTAGAAACTTTAGGGTGTTTTCTATCCAAAGCCAATAATTATATGCATATTCTAGTTTCTGGGCAGTAGTAATAACCAGATTAAATCGGGTACGTTTTTTATCCGGCCGTGTAAATACTGCCCCCTAGCCCTAACAGGTTAACAAAGCAAATTTGAGGAAACCGCTACCGAAGTTCTACCACCACATTGACTGTAGTATTCGCGCTGGTAAAACATTGGACCACTGTCACTCAACTTTTCGAAATGCCTACAAGGCCCTCCCCCAACCTTCGTTCGGCAAATCTGATCACGACTCCATTTTGCTCCTCCCTTCCTATATATAGAAACTCAAACAAGAAGTACCCATGTTAAGGTCTATTCAACACTGGTCTGACCGATCGGAGTCCATGCTTCAAGATTGTTTTGATCACGCGGACTAGGATTTGTCCCGGGTAGCCTCTGAGAATAACATTGACAAATACACGGATAACCATGACGGAGTTCATCAGGAAGTGTATAGGAGATATTGTACCCACGGTGACTTAAAACCTACCCAAACCAGAAACTGGATGGATGGGCAGCATTCGCACAAAACTGAAAGTGCGAACCACAGCATTTAACCATGGCAAGTGACTGGGAATATGGCAGAATACAAACAGTGTAGTTATTCCATCCGTAAGGCAAACAGGCAAAACGTCAGTGCAGAGACAAAGTGGAGTCGCAATTCAACGGTTCAGACATGAGACGTACAGTTGAAGTCCTAAGTTTACATACACTTAGGTTGGACTCATTTAAGTCATTTTTCAACCACTCCACAAAATTCTTGTTAACAAACTATAGTTTTGGCAAGTCGGTTAGGACATCTTCTTTGTGCATGACAAGTAATTTTTCCAACTATTGTTTAGACAGATTATTTCACTTATAATTCACTGTATCACAATTCCAGTGGGCCAGAAGTTTACATACACTAAGTTGACTGCCTTTAAACAGCTTGGAAAATTCCAGAAAATGTCATGGCTTTAGAAGCTTCTGATAGGCTAATTGACATCATTTGAGTCAATTGGAGATGTGGATGTATTTCAAGGCCTACCTTCAAACTCAGTGCCTCTGCGTGACATCATGAGAAAATCAATAGAAATCAGCCAAGACCTCAGAAAAAAAATTGTAGACCTCCACAAGTCTGGTTAATCCTTGGGAGCAATTTCCAAACGCCTGAAGGTACCACGTTCATCTGTACAATGGTACGCACGTATAAACACCATGGGACCACACAGCTGTCATAGCGATCAGGAAGGAGACGCGTTCTGTCTCCTAGAGATGAACGTACATTGGTGCGAAAAGTGCAAATCAATCCCAGAACAGCAAAGGACCTTGTGAATATGCTGGAAGAAACGGGTACAAAAATATCTATATCCACAGTAAAACGAGTCCTATATCAACATAACCTGAAAGGCCGCTCGGCAAGGAAGAAGCCACTGCCCACCATTAAAAAAGCCAGACTACGGTTTGCAACTGCACATGGGGACAAAAATCGTACTTTTTGGAGAAATGTCCTCTGGTCTGATGAAACAAAAATAGAACTGTTTGGCCATAATGACCATCGTTATGTTTGGAGGAAAAAGGGGGAGGCTTGCAAGCCGACGAACACCATCCCAACCATGAAGCATGGGGGTGGCAGCATCATGTTGTGGGGGTGCTTTGCTGCAGGAGGGACTGGTGCACTTCACAAAATAGATGGCATCATGAGGAAGAAATTGTGGCTATATTGAAGCAACATCTCAAGACAGTCAGGAAGTTAAAGCTTGGTTGCAAATGTGTCTTCCAAATGGACAATGACCCCAAGCATACTTCCAAAGTTGTGGCAAAATGGCTTAAGGGCCACTCCAATACCTTGATTTTGTTGTCATCACAAAACCCTGACCTCAGTCCTATATAGAACATTTGTGGGCAGAACTGGGAAAAACGTGTGCGAGCAAGGAGGCCGACAAACCTGACTCAGTTACACCAGCTCTGTCAGGAGGAATGGGCCAAAATTCACCCAACTTATTGTGGGAAGCGTGTGGAAGGCTACCCGAAACATTTGACCCAAGTTAAACAATTTAAAGGCAATGCTACCAAATACTAATTGAGTGTATGTAAACTTCTGACCCACTGGGAATGTGATGAAAGAAATAAAAGCTGAAATCACTCTACTATTATTCTGACATTTCACATTCTTATAATAAAGTGGTGATCCTAACTGACCTAAAACAGGATTTTACTAGGATTAAATGTCAGGAATTGTTAAAAACCTAGTTTAAATGTATTTGGCCAAGGTGTATGTAAACTTCCGACTTCAACTGTATGTGGCAGGGTCTACAGACAATCACGGACTACAAAGGGAAAACCACCCATGTCGCGGACATCGTCTTGTTCCCGGACAAGCTAAACACCTTCGCCCGCTTTGAGGATAATACAGTGCCATCGACGCGGCCCGTTTCCAAGGACTGTGGGCTCTCCTTCTCCTTGGCCGACGTGAGTAAGACATTTAAGAGTGTTAACCCTCACAAGGGTGCCGGCCCAGACGGCATCCCTAGTTGCGTCCTCAGAGCACGCACAGACCAGCTGGCCGGAGTGTTTATACTAGCGATACACCGATATGACATTTTTGGCCGATACCGATATCCAATATTTTCCTTGACAAAAAAAACCCGATACCGATTATTTACAATTTGTGGCCTTTTAAGCATTCTATTACAGTTAACTATTGTTGTAACTTTAATGGGTTGTAGAGTTAATGTTTAAGTTAATTCATTGAGCTGTATCTAAAGATTTCCTTTACAGTTGTTTTACATGTGTAATTGTATTAGAATTTGTGTGTTGGAGATTGAGAGAACTGCATACATATTTTGTTGTATTGGATTACGCTTTGACTGTAAGTTCCAGAATGCCTTGCGACAGGAAGTAGAGAGAGAACGCGGCAGTTATGTACAAGTGATTATCCTGACTTTCGCTAGCAACTTTCTTTTATTGTTTTGTAGAATCTAAAGTTGTTAAATGTAACGCAAACAAGTAGTATTACTAAAAGAAGCTTTCATTTCAAACCTGACGTCCCGAGTCATTACTTTGAAGATAGTTATTCTATAACTATTTAAAACACATACATGGACGCAGCGGTCTAGGGCACTGCATCTCAGTGCAAGAGGCGTCACTAGAGTCCCTGGTTCGAATCCAGGCTGTATCACATCTGGCCGTGATTGGGAGTCCCATAGTGCGGCGCACAATTGGTCCATCGTCGTCATTGTAACTGACTGTAATCTGACTTGCCTAGTTAAATAAAGGTTACACGCACACCACACTGACCAAAAAGTTATTTTGTTGGCATTTACGTATATCCCCATTACCAGTAAAACATAATCAAAACCTATTTCTTTCACTTACTTGCTGTGCTTTTGTTCATTTGTTCAGTCGTTTCATTCTCAACGAGCATTTCTATGGAATGCCGTTTGGGTCTTTGCGTGTCAAAAAAGATATGACATCGGTTTCAGTAGCTATAGTTAGCTAGGTGTCGTCTAAAATAACCCTAATTTATAAGACGGTTCTTATTTGATTAATGGTGGTCGGACCCGTCTATGTGAAGCTAGCAACAATAAGGATTAGCCACAATAGTGGACTTTGCGGTTAGCCTTAAATAAAAGTATGGCATAGTTCTACTATTTGTATTCATTTGCATTACTGTCAATGACTTTTATTTTGAAGACAAACCTCATTCCACTAATGTGGCTAGCGTCACAACACAACCCGGTGCGGTCGAGCCTCACTAGCCAAATGAAGCTAGCTGCCTGCTTATAACGTTAGTTTTGGGCAACAGGGTTAAGTTGCTGACTAGCTATTTATTTGCATGAACAGAAGTTCAATTTAAATAGGTGAACAACAAGTGGCAACCTAGCTAATACTTAGCAATGATTTAGGAATCCTCGTAAGAATAATGGAACATTGTTTTCAGGCTGGTTGTATTGGTGCTAGCTAGGTACCAAGCTAAAGCTAGCTACCCCAGAAGTTGCGGTCGAACAAATGATGCTTTATTACCAACGCGGTGTTGTAAACCCATCGTTCGTGGCCGGTGTTTGCTTGTTTGCAGATTTTGTACAGCTTTGACAGTGCCAAACGGCGTTCCATAGTATGTATGTATGTCGTGAAGCTATTACTGTGTAACTCCGGTAGGGCAACATCTGAAAAAATAGCGTGCTTGGTAGTGTGTACCGGTGCTCGACCAGTCGGCGAAAGCCAACATCACCCACAACAGAACGGTTGATTGTCAAGGGCAATGAATTCCATTATCTTGGCTTTAATAGATTTCACCTTGGAGTTGCCTCGCTGAAATTTTCTTACTCTTTCAAATGACTGCTCGACTTGTTGACTGCTCGATCCACACAGCAGACATTGTGGGCTAGTTTAGGAATGCTGTGTTGCACGTATAGCGCCAAATTGTACGTGGCATCATTACATCACGTACCTACGTTATATAGGTATGCACATCGGCCGATTTCCGATATGATCACCGTTTATTTATTTATTTTTATATCGTGCATCCCTGGTGTTTACGGACAATTTCAATCCCTCCCTGTCCCATTCTGTCCTCACTTGCTTCAAGATGTTCACCATTGTCCCTGTACCAAAAAAAGCAAAGGTAACTTAGTCATTTAGTTATCGCCCCATAGCACTCACTTCTGTCATCATGAAGTCCTTTGAGGCTAGTTAAGGATATCACCTCTACCTTACCTGACACCCTAGACCCACTTCGATTTGCTTACCGCCCCAATAGATCCACAGACGATGCAATCGCACTGCCCTATCCCATCTGAACAAGAGGAATTCCTATGTAAGAATGCTGTTCATTGACTATAACTCAGCATTCAACACCATAGTACCCTCCAAGCTCATAATTAAGCTCGGGGCCCTGGGTCTGAACCCCGCCCTGTGGAACTGGGTCCTGACAGGCTGCCCCCAGGTGGTGATGGTAGGAAACACCTTCACTTCGCTGATCCTCAACACAGGAGCCCCACAAGGGTACGTGCTCAGCCCCCTTTTGTACTCCCTGTTCACCCAAAACTGCGTGGCCACGCACGCCTCCAACTCAATCATCAAGTGTCCAGACGACAACAGTAGTAGGCCTAATTACCAACAACGACAAGTCAGACTACAGGAAGAGTATTACCAGGAAAATAACCTCACTCAATGTCAACAAAACAAAGGAGCTGATCGTGGACTTCAGGAAACAGCAGAGGGAGTAAACCCCTATCCACACCGACTGGACCGCAGTGGAGAAGGTGGAAAGCTTCAAGTTCCTCGGCGTACACATCACTGACTATCTGAAATGGTCCACCCAGACAGACAATGTAGTGAAGGCGCAACAGCGCCTCTTCAACCTCAGGATGCTGAAGAAATTTGGCTTGGCCCCTAAAACCCTCAAACTTTAAGATGCACAATTGAGCATCCTGTCCAGCTGTACTACTACCTGGTATGGCAACTGCACCGCTCTCCAGAGGGTGGTGCGGTCTGCCCAACGCATCACTGGGTGCAAACTACCTGCCCTCCAGGACACCTACAGTACCTGATGTCACAGGAAGGCCAAAAAGATCATCAAGGACATCAACCACCCGAGCTACGGCATGTTCACCCCGCTATCATCCAGAAGGCGAGGTCAGTACAGGTGCATCAAAGCTGGGACCGAGAGAAGATTTTCAACCTTAAGGCCATCCAACTGTTAAATAGCCTTCACTAGCCGGCTTCCACCCGGTTACACAACCCTGCACCTTAGAGGGTGCTGCCCTATACATAGACTTGGGACACAAGTCAATTTAATGTCTAAATGTTTACATACTGCTTTACTCATCTCGTGTATATACTGTATTCTATTCTACTGTATTAGTCAATGCCACTCCGACATCACTTAATTCCATTCTTTTACTTTTAGATGTGTGTATTGTGATTCATTTTTAGATACTACTGCACTGTTGGAGCTAGGAACACAAGCATTTTGCTACACCCACAATAACATCAGCTAAATGTGTATTTGAACAATAAAATTTGATTTTAAGTTATTACTATATCTGGGGGGCAGCATGTAGCTCAGCGGTTAAGAGTGTTGGGCCAATAACTGAAAAGTTGCTGGTTCGAATTCCAAAGTCCACTAGGTGGGAAATAAATATTTATATGTGCCTATGAGGAAGGCACTCTGAATAAGTGTCTGCTAAATTAAAAACTGTATAGGGAAAGTCTAAATTAACATGCCATATCTAGAAGATATAGCTTAGATCTTGCAGAAAATATACTATAACTGAGTTTGTGGAAAGTCAGTTCTATAATCTTACCAGAAAGATCCACCATTTTTTCCAACTAAAATGTTTTTCTTTGCTCCTCTCAGACAACCTGAACCTCGACTCCAGCTTCATCATGAACTCCAGTGACCTGCCACTCCTCTCTCGTTGACCTCAAGATGTTTTCATTAGCACCCTATTTCCTACATAGTGCACTACTTTTGACTGGAGCCTTATGGACCCTGGTCAAATGTAATCCACTAAATAGGGATTAGAGTGCAATTTGAGACGCAGCCCAGACATCTCTCCTATGGACAACAGCCGAGATCCTTCAGATTTGCCTTGGCGGATCTCTATGGGTGCATCTGAAATGGCACCTTATTCCCTGCTTTTTAAGCCAAGGCCTATGAGGGACGCAAATTTCTCTTGCATGAGGAATGTGTTGGTAGATGTAAATAATGGTATTTTATTTATTCATACATGATTGTACTACACAAAAAGCTAATGTGCAGAGATGCATGGCCAAGGACTACAGTGTGTAGATTTTGCCATCTTGGTTTATGTCAAATATGATATCTGGGTAGGTGGCCCTGCGAATTCCCCTTTGACAATGCTGCAACTGCAAACTGTTGTATATGGAATCATGCACTTGTGAACCCAGTGTTGAGCTCACCAGCAAATTAAACTGGTATTTGAAAAGCATACTGGATAATATAGATATGAACACAATTGTATCAAAGGACAGGAATTAGTTTAGTGCAGTTTTGTTTGAAACAGTGGATTATCTTATTGTTCAAAACATGACCCATGATCCTTCAAGGTAATTTTTTTTTTTTGGGGGGGGGGGATATTTCTCGGTCAGTTATTGACAAACATTTGTAGTTTTATATAGAGGCTTACTCTAAAGACAATCAAATGATCTGTGCGATTTGCTGAATTATGTTGAATAAATAAACTTGTAGTTGGTAATATTTCATTCAGGAGTCATGTCACTCAATGTGTAGTCTTTATTGAAATGGGATTTTATACAATTGAAAACACTGGTGGGTACAGTAAGTGTATAAAAAAAATAAAACAGGTGCAGTGATGTTTTAGTGTCAGCCAAAAGTGCCTTTGCATTAGGGCACAGAGATTTTTCACCTTGTTGGTTTAGGTATTTGAACCAGCTACCCATTGGTTACTGGCTCAAAGCTCGAACCGCTAGTGTTTAAATACTAGGGGTGTGAAATTAGGCCTATTTCCGGCCATTTATGCTTACACAATATCCCCAACTTGCCAAAACGAAGTAATATATTCAAATTATCACCAACCCTCAGTAGTACACAATGAGGGACAGCCAGGCACATTGTAAAAATATGCCACTGTAATACCACTAACACAGGACTTCTTCCGATAAGACATAACTGAGTAAAATAAAAATGGTAGAATATGAACACAGGAATTGATGCCATTTTAGCTCCAGGTTGAGGAGTAGATAAAGATGTGTATTGTAGACAAGTGTGTGGCTGACTGGAGCAGCACAAGCCATACTGGCAGCCCAGAGAAGGGGCAGCTACCAGTAATGATGTGCTGCTAACGCCAGACACACTGGGGAGAGGAAGAGAGACCATCAGGCTGACTAAAGGAGAGCTCAACAGCCAGGCCAACTGACAGACACTTAGAGAGGGGAGGCCAGCCAGATCGACCACCCGGCCTTAGTCTGGAGACAGCCCACCATGCAGACTGACAGGCCTCAGTCACACAGACACTGCATTGGAAGGACCACCAGGCAGACCAAAACGCCTTGGTCCCTCCTACAGTATGCCTGGCTACAGACTAACAGCCTGGCCGGCCAGTAGGACCATCAGGCTCTTCTGGCTGACGCCAAAAGGCCTCACCCCAACATTAGGAAGAGACACCGTCTGGACTGGCGTCAACACTGATGAAGTGCTTGCGACGACTGAATGTTACGTCTTTACTGTCATTTTATGGCACCATATTTTTTACACTTGTCATTTCCCACCACTAAAAGAATTTCCCCTTCAGTGATATATTCAAAAGAAGCTAGCAACTATTAAACAAACCGAAAGCTTCAGAAAGTATTCACACCACTTAACTTTCTGTGACACAACATTTTGTTGTGTTACAGACAGAATTTAAAATGGATCAAATTGAGATTGTGTGTCAGTGGCTTACAAACAAATTCACTGCTCGACAGCGACCTTACAGATAATTTTGTGTGGGGTAGAGATGAGGTAGTCATTAAAAAAAACACTTATTGCACACAGTGAGTCCATGCAATGTCAAAGTGGAATGATGTTTCTAAATTATTTATTTTTTATTAATTAAAAGTGAAAAGCTGAAATGTCTTGAATCAATACGTTTTCAAAGCCATTTGTTATGGCAAGCCTAAATAAGTTCACGAGTAAAAATGTGCTTTAGAAGTCACGAGTTGCATGGATAATTGTGTTAACGTGATTTTTTAATGACTACCTCATCTCTGTTACCCATACTTACAGATAAATGTAAGGTCCCCCAGTCAAGCGGTGAATTTCAAACACAGATTCAACCACAAAGATCAGGGAGGAAGCGCACCCACTGGTAAATGGGTAAAAACATGTAAAGCAGACAATATCCCTTTGAGCATTGTGAACTTTGGATGGTGTAGTGATACAACCAGTCACTACAAAGAAACAGGCGTCCTAACTCAGTTACCCGAGAGGAAGGAAACCACTCAGGGATTTCACCGTTACAGAGCTTAATGGCTGCGATAGGTGAAAACTGAGGACGATCAACAACATTGTAGTTACTCCACAGTACTAATCTAAATGAGAGAGTGAAAAGAAGGAAGCCTGTACAGAAGAAAAAATATTCCAAAACATGCATCCTGTTTGCAATAAGGCACTAAAGTAAAACTACAAAAAGTGTGGCAAAGAATTTAACTTTATGTCCTGGATACAAAGAAATAGGATTGGGGTAAATCCAACACCAAGTACCACTCTTCATATTTTCAAACATGGTGGTGGCTGCATCATGTTACATTTACATCTAGCAGACGCTCTATCCAGAACGACTCACAGTAGTGAGTGCGTGCATTTTTGTACTGGTCCCCCGTGGGAATCGAACCCACAACCCTGGCATTGCAAGCGCCATGCTTGTCTATTGGCAAGGACTAAGGAATTTTATTTTGTTGATAAAAAGAAAGAGCTATGCACAGGCAAAACCTTGAAAATAGGAAAACCTAGTTTCCAACAGACACTGGGAGACAAATTCACCTTTCAGCAGGACAATAACCTAAAACACAAGGCCAAACATACACTGGAGTTGCTTACCAAGATGACAATAAATGTTCCTGAGTGGCCTAGTTACAGTTGACTTCAAATCAGATTGGAAATCTATGGCAAGACTTGAAAATGGCTGTTTAGTGAAGATCAACAACCAACTTGACAGAGCCAATTTTTTGGTTTTTAAGAATAACGTGCAAATATTGTACAATCCAGGTGTGCAAAGCTCTTAGAGACGTACCCAGAAAGACTGACAGCTGTAATTGCTGCAAAATGTGATTCTAACATGTATTGACTCAGGGGTGTGAATACTTACATAAATTAGCTATTTCTGTATGACAATGTGCTAAAATTTCTAAAAACATGCTTTCACTTTGTCATTATGGGGTACTGTGTGTAGATGGGTGAGAATCAATTGAATTCATTATGAATTCGGGCTGTAACAAAATGTGGAATAAGTCAAGGGGTATGAATACTTTCTGTAGGCACTGTAAAATGGGCAAAAAACATGACATTGAGCCAACAGTAAAAGTGATAAGCTGACAACATTACAGGTTAAACAAACACTGACAACTGCCAGTGCAGATAAGGAGAGTTCTCCTTCAGAATGGAACATTGATAGTCAGAATTGGAATCGGAATGGCAGAAGTGTTCTTTTGGAATAGCGGTGATTCCAAGGGCTCCCAGCGGCAGCACATAATGATTTGGAGTTGCTTTTAGATACCTGCAAAACATGATGTGCTGCTAAAGGGTACCCCGGAGAGATGGCGAGAGAGAGGATTCTCCATGGTATAGAGCTGTGGAGATAAAGAAGAAAACAGATCATTAACATAACAATCTGACAAGATTCTCTCTCTTATACTTCAGTGGAAGAGATTCTTTAAATAACACAAAACCAAGATATTACATATAGGCCTATAACATTTTAAAGATATGTGGTTTTTACACTCTGGTGGCAAATTGCTTCTAGAGTTTTAGAAACATGAGTTGTGAGTAGTACAACAATAGTTATGCTTTCTTAAGAAAACAATAAGAGACAGATGGTGAAATGATTTTCTTGGCAAATGCAATACCAAGTCAATTCCATGTAATTCATAGGAATTTAAATTAAACTGCAATTATAATACAACTTGATATACTTCACGTATTTGAGACCACAAAATGGATGGTGGGAATGTGGACAAAATGGTGGATGATGATGAAAAAAAGAGAAGTTGGGGGAGAGGACACTTTCTGAACAGTTCACTAACTACACCAGGTGCATAAATGTATCTATTCAAACACAAATTTTATCAGAATGTTAGAAACCTAGTCTGTAAAAATATACTTAATAAAAATAACTATTTGAATAATACTTAGTCTTAATATTTAAAGCCTGTCCCTTTTGCCTGTTTGACCCCTTTTCTGGGTTTTACAGGTGGTATACTGATATGCTACATGCAGAAGAACAATTTATACATGCAGAAGAACAATTTATACACGCAGAAGAACAATTTATACAAGACGGCCAAACAGGACAACATCCTCATACATTGAAAATAATTCTGATGATTTGAAATGGTTTTTGGTTACTAAATAAAATATAAATGTTTATTTCCCCCTTTGCCTACAATAACCCCCCCCCGAAACAAAAGACATTATGTGCTGCAGATTGCCAAACAGAATCCTGAAAAGAATGTGCTGAAATTAACACAATTAACTCGATATGTAGAATAACAGTTATAAATTGTGCCATTTTGAAAACAGTGCCTATTCTAAACCATAGAGCATGAGGAGTCAGTTATTCTCATCAAGACAACCTCCCCACATCTAAAACTCTATCCCAATAGTAAAAACAGGAATACGAGTTCATAAAAAAAAAAAAAGATTTGACAGAACAGAAAAAAGGCCAGTTAAAACAAATAATAATTCATGTCATTGTACTCTAATCATAGAAATGACAGACATCACCACAATAAATCACCCTATATGCAGCAGTAACTAATCGAACGGTTGGGACTTGTTGAACCTCACTGTCATCAAGACAAGATTATCTTCAAACATGACTGTGCGGGTGTGTGTGTGTGTGTGAGAGAGTTTGTGAAAAGAAAATTAAGGAAAAGAGGGAGAGAGAATGGGAAAGGAGGGAGAAAAAAAGAAGAGGAAAGGGAGGGAGACATAGAAGATAGAGGAAAAGGAGGGCGAAAGAGCCCCCATAGAAGGTGTGACCTTGACATTCACGAGCAGCAATGCACCTGAGCTCCAGCTAACGTAGCAACCACAAGACACACACACATCTCAGAGAGGAGGGAGAAGGGAATGAAAATAGGGGGAAGAGGCACTAGAGGCCTCTTGACTGTATGACTACAACAAGGGGTCAGTTCTTGGCACTAGCAGTAGAAATAGAACTGATGTGGCCCTCGAATAAGGCTAATCTTACACACAACGTGTTTAGTTGAATTTACATTTGAGACAAGTAATACATTTTTTGTGTTATCAAGATACAGAAGAGTCACTTGACCGTTTAAATAGAACTGATGTGGCCCTCAAATCTGGCTATGCTAACACGATTCCAGTTGCAGAACACAGATAAGAGAAAACGCATACATAAATTACAATATATTTTTAGTTTTATTAAGACCTGCATATTTGGAATCCGTTTTGTGATCTGTTGAAAAAAAAGTCAAGAGACAAAATAGGAACAGACAGTGAAGCCAATTACTGAAATATGAACGAATCTGTAAAAATTGTGATAGTTGTTGTATCAAGTAAGAACAATATTTATTTTTTTAGGAGGGTCTCGCATAAACTTTTTAGACTTAGAAAAGTTGGATTTCCAAGGCATAAAGCAGACCGAAATTAAACTTTTCACCAATATACTATTGATATGAATTCATATTAACAGAATGAACACCAATTGCCCATACTTTAAGACTAAACAAAATCACTACCACTTTAACCCTACAATGTGGAAGAGAAAAAAAACACTTCAAGGTCAAATGGCATTTGTCCTAGAAGGACCAGACTAAAACCAAGACAGTATTGATTAATGCCAAACGAATTCCCAATTTTCATAAAATTAAAACAATAGAAAGACTAGAAGATAATGTCATAGCCTACTGGCCTATTTCAGACTAGTGCCACATGACCACATTGATATTATTATTATTCATTCAGGAAAAGCAGGATGACATTATGAGTAGCTCATTACAGATTTTAAAAAGCCAATGATCACGTCAGAACTCAGGCAGCAAGCATTTGTTCTCTCTCTCACTCTATATTGCCAGATAGGCTCATTCAAAATGAGTAAGGAGGGAGGGGGGCAAGAGAGAACGAACGAAAAAGAGCGAGGCAGAAAGAGTGGTTGCAGAGAGACAGAAAGAGCGAGGGAGGGTAAGGGAGAGAGAACGAGAAAATGTGAGGCAGGAAGAGCGACAGGCATAAGAGGTAGTAGAAAGTCATTTTCAGTGTTTCTCTCTGACATAGATAGGCTTGTCTCTCTCCATTCAAACCAGAGGCCATTTTAAAAGACCTGAAACAGAGGAGAAAATAAAGAAGAAAGAGAAGAAGGGATTCACTTACCTTGGGTCCTTGTTCAAAATAATGGAAAAAAAGGGGAATGGTTGGGGGCCAATAACACAATGTAAACACCCTCTTCAAATTAAATCTAGCCCACACCTTGTGTGTAGTAGCCTATTTCTCCTTATATTGATGCACCTCTGAAGGCCAATGTACTCTCTTACACCCTCTCTCTACACACACAAACTTCAACTAAAACTTCACCCATAACTCAATAAATAAATACAAAATAAAAAAGGAGAAAAAAAGGACTAAAATTACTCAAGGAAATGATCACTTGGGGAATAACAACATAGTCTAATTTAAGAAGAACTAAAAATATCAAAGAAGCTTTGGGGGCCCCCTTTCCTAATGGGGAGGTTTTCTGAACCAAGTCCTAAAATTTGCCCCCAAAAAACTTTTGTCCCCCCTAGTACACCAATATCTCTTCCTACGCCACCCTCCTACACTCAGGTCTCCCTTGTAAAAAGAGGTCTTCTGACCTCAATGGGACTTTTTGGATAAAGGTTAAATAAAAAAAATGAAAATGCCTACTACACCCCAAGCCATAGTCCCAGTTACCCGCCCTCCCCCCTTATTCACCTCCACCAGGCCCCAAGGCAGGCTCCTGTGCTGTGCTGTGCTGTGTGTGCAGTCTCTCTCGGCTCTACGCTGAAGCTAGTGAGGAGGCTTGGGGAACTTAGTAGGCATAAAAAGGCAAGGGGAGCCGTTACTCTTTTTCCCTCAGCATCACTTTCTACAATAAAAATTGTCATTTTCGGAGCGTGCGAAAAATCTGAAAAAAAAGCAGGGGGTCGTCAAGGTATCGGGGGTGATGGGTGTGAAATCTGGGGCTTGTGGGGGTAAAGGCCCGGCGGGAAAAAATTAATTTGCGAGGGTACGTTTGTCTAGTCTGGGCTGCACCAGTGCGAGCAGCAGCAGCCGCCACTCGCTTCGATTTTTTGTTGTCTTGCCAAGGCTTTCACTCCGCCAACAGAGGGAGGGAGAGAGAAAGGGAGGGGTGGGGGGCAAAAGAAGGAACAGGCTAGACTGCAGAAAAGCACAGAGAGCGAGGGAAATAAAAATTAAGGAAAGTGTCGTTGCGCGTTTGTGTGGTGGTTTTTGCCACAGCGACAATTCAGAGTTTTCGCAGCAAAAAGGCATTAGCCACAAACCACAAATGAACGTCGCCGAGCTGAACAAAAAAAATAAGATACGACTACTTTCCAAGCTTGGCCCGAGTTCCATTTCGCATTAACAGAAAAGAAAAGGACGAGCAGGCAGGGGAAAAATACAAAAAATGGCATATCCGAGTCTCTCTGATCCTTTGGGGTCTCTGGCCAACATCATCGTTCGAACAGAAAAGCAGCAATCAAATAATTTGACTGGGTTCAGTGTGAGGAGTAGAAGGAAGAGAGCAAGCACACAAAGTAGAGAAAATTGAGTTCTGGATCTACAGATAGATTTACCAGGGACAGAAGGCCTCAACCATCCCCACACACCCACACAAATGAGTGCACGTACAAACACGCTCGCACACACACACAACACGAAAATAAAGACAAAGAGCTAGAATGCCATCATCATAAATGTTGAGACTTAACACGCAATTCAGAAATTCTGATTCTAAAGTAAAACATCTCAAAGTTGACTTGGCAAAGCCCAACTACCTCTAAATAGGCACGTCTGTCTGGTTATTCTGGTAACTGTAGACAACCCGGACCAGTACAAAAGCTTAATCATTACATTATAGCAGTGTTTCCCAAACTCGGTCCTCTGGGCCCCAAGGGGTGCACTTTTGGTTTTTGCCCTATCACTACACAGCTGATTCAAATAATCAACTAACCATCAAGCTTGGATTATTGTAATAAACTGTAGCGCTAGGGCAAAAACAAAGACATGCACCCCTTGGGGTCCCGAGGACCGAGTTTGGGCAACACTGCATTATAGAGTCTAAAAGAATACCACACATTTAACTGGCAAGCACAAATGAATCCAGTCACATAAAGTCATTATTAGCCTACCAGTATATGCCACAGGGTGTAAGCTAAGCAGATAATAGCCACTATATCCAACCTCAGAAAAAGTCTAAAATCCTGCCCACAGCATGCCAAGCACACAATCCAAATCCACTCAAACATGAAAATATGATGCACACAAACCTGACAAAATGTACTGTGACAGATGCTTCAGAGAAAGACACCTACAACTATTCAGACATTCACCAGGGAATAAAGTGCGTATTAAACAGGGGCCATGATACAGAAATGCGCTGTCTTACTGTCTGACTTCCTAAACCCAAAATTAGGCCATGTTAAAATATGAGACATATTCACTGTATATATAGAATGTTTTATGCATTTAAAATCAACCTTTATTTGAAAGAACACCTGTTTCATAGCAGTGCCATATGATAGACTGAACATATTGTGGTTTATTAGCGGAAGTCAAATGAGTCAGATTGTATATTTCTGTAGGTTTTGTGCTAAAATGACACACACGCACTCTTTAGAAGATTCTGGTAAGATGGCAGATGTTTTAGCTATAGTACACAGAAATCTGAGCCTCACTTAACAAATATTACTGAACAGATACCAGATTCTAGATCATGCCTTATATATGCATGAATAGAGTTTAGGTTAAAAAGTTTGGTAGGGTCAGGGTGTGTCATTCAGCAAAATCGGTGGCATATTGTGAAGTAAATGCCTTTTCAAAACCTAGGCGCCTAGTTTGGGGGTCACTATATTATTACTTATTTTTATATTAATTGACATGCATACATTTTTCTTTACCATAAATTGCACCAGAAAATACATTTAAAGTACATGAATGATTTGCTCCACACAATATGAATCTATACTAGAATGCAATTGAATGAATGAGACTATATGATGTTCTGAAAAGGAGCAAAGGAAACATTTTTATTGTACAGTGGCAAGTGCAGTACGTGGCATCAACGATGACGCAGTTACAAATGCAAGGTTCGATATGGTGGTCTCTGGTTTTCACTAGTAACAATTCAATGAATCTTTTTACATTGACCTATTCAACATCTCTTCCTATGCATTATTCTAAATATTTTGGAGACATTTCATTAAACAAATTCAACTAAATGTATCTATCAACCAATACATTAAAATATTTAGATTGTGAACTTATGGCAAGAATAGGGTGAGATGTAGAAATTGTAAAATTATTCACCGATTAATACATTATTTACGGTTTTAACTAAACTTTATGGTTGAACAGCATCGTTTATCAGAGAGCAATCTTAGCTAAAAGTAACGAGATGGCTATCAACTTTGCCAACATAGCTAAAGGGCAAGGAGCAAGACATGCAACTGTCGTCAGCTACAGGGAACTAGTAAGCTACTAAGTATAAATTACACGCCAAAGAAAGTCACAATGGTTCAAGTTATCTACAATTCGTCAATGCAACTTTGTAACGACGTTAGATAACATTTGTCGATTTTTTGTGTGTTTATCTATTCATATGGTGTATCGTGTTTAGCTAGATGGCACAGTACGGGGGTTGGGTAGACAAAAAAAAAATGCTGATTCAGATTATATCGTTGCGATTTCCCCCACAGTTGACCGTTTACCCGACAGACTTAATTCAATCGTTTGCTAACATTTTGTAACTTTACAATCAGTTTTGTGATTATTTCCAAGTTTAGCGAATATTTGATATGAACATATGGGGGTGGAGTAGATTGTCGAGAGGGGGGGTTGCATGAGCGGATTTGGGGGAGGGGTTCGCGAAGCAAACCTATGGCACTCGCACTGAAACGGGGGTGTGACACCGACGTAGCATAACTCTGTCCTAACCATTAAATAGTTAGCAGCTAACGTTAGATAAGTAACTTACTTTAGCTAACTACATCGCTTAAGGTACTTTGCTAATGTTAAAAGATATTCACTTTTAAGTCGCCTAAAATCTTACTGCAGTGTTAAACTGCCATAAAGCTTTCAAACGAGCTAGCGACGTCAGCTAAACGTGGCTATTCCACCAAAGGAACGTAGTAACTAACTAGCTTGTTAATTTAGCCGAGTTTCTAGTCATCCTATATAAGGTTAGCAACTAATCTATCTTGAGATTGAGTTAAAGTGTTTTGAAATACATGACGAAGGTTGAAATTGTTAAATGTAGCTAGCTATATTTCCTGGCTAACAGCCCACAAAACTTAGACGAAAACGTAGCTAGTTAACTTTGTTTCTTTTTAGCTACCATTAGCTAAATGAAACTAATGTTATCTAGCCTGTAAATCAAGGCATGCTAAAATGCTTACCATGAGAAAATACGTCCTCGTCCCATGAAGAAACGACCATTCATGCAACAAACAAAACAAATCCCCATGTAAATGAAATTCAGAAAATATAAATTAATTCGTTAAATATCTTTTTCAACCAAGACATTCATTCTCTTGCAGCAGAAGTTTGAAAATGGCGCCAACGCCTCGCCTCGACAGCTCTACACACACTGGTGACACGGAGAAAAAGGGGAAAAAAATAAATATAAATTTCAACGGTCGAATTTTAATTTTTAACAAAATGCATGAGGTGTGTGATCGTTAGCCTAATTCATATTGCTATTCACTTTTGCTTAAAATTGCTCCTATGATTTAATTTTATTTTTTTTGTTCAATTTTAATAACCGTCAAAGATTGTTCTAGTCGTAGTGCAGCACGGGAAATTACATAACCGGTTTTGTTTTGAATTTCCAAGCCGGGAAAGGGTGAAATGGGAGGATTTGTCGCCCCCTTGAGTTCATCCATGTATGCCTATGCATTTCACTCCTCAACTAGGCCAGAGATATAGTAGGTCTAGGCCCTAGAGGATATAAAACACCTTTGACTATTATGGTAAACTATTTGTTTAACTGCCATGTAATATGCATTAGATATATATTCAGATAAGAATACGCTGTCTTAAAAGTGTGTAAGCTACTAACATTACGTAGTTCTCTCTCTCTTTCTGTGTGTACAAAGATGGAACTAAGCCTTTCAGTTGGCACCCTGCCTGCTACATTCTCCTGTTTCTTAGATACCTCGCTCAATTGATGGACAATAAATAGCTCTTCATCCAATGTTGCTACTTTTTTTTTCCAGGATCAGAGAGTGGAGGGGGGAGAGAGAGAGAACGAGAGGGCAGGATAGAGAGAGAGAGTTGCACTGTTGTGAGTTTATTTTAGGTCCAATGAAAACATAAATGTCATAAACATGTCTGATAAATATATACTGTATATGTTCCTGTACAAGACCTCTAACAGCCTGTATGTTAGGCCCCTGTAATGAGTCAAATGACAATAAGTTTATCTGTTTCAAAGAGATGGAATAGGGGTTATGAATTTGTGAACATAGTGGATCGAGGGGATAGATAGTCAGCAACATAGGAAATTCCATAGGGAAATAGTATGTTATTAAAAAATATGTTTACACAAGTACTTTTCCATCAATACAACAGATTCTCTGTACTTACACAACCCAAATGACAGCTTAATAATTTACCCAGAGCTCAGAACTAAAGGCAACAACAATCTTAGGTCTTTACGGTCCGTCAGTCTCACCTCACCATAATTTGAGCAAACGGAAGGACAGAGTAGAGTAGGTTGCAGGATCCATAGTTCCTGACAAGTGCTTGTGACATCACTATAGTCTAGATTCTAGAATGTACAACCCCATTCCATGTTAAATCAAGTAGGTTGTTTTTGTGAATGAGTGGAGAGTATTTCTCAGATTTCAGGGTGTTGTACAATTTCTTTTCTCTCTCTGTGTGTGTGTTTAAACAGTCAGCACTACATTAGTTAGGTTGACCTTTGGGTTGAGTTCAGGTGAATAGGGAGATTATTAACATTATTGCTAATCCAATTTGTTTACAAAGGCATGACCATTTTTACTCTCTCTCTTTTTCACACACATGCACACACACACACACATGCATTTTGTTCTTCTATCCTTGTTAGGGACCTACAATTAATTTCCATTCAAAATACTATTTTCCCTAAACCTAACCCTATCGCTTACCCTAACCCTAATCTTAACATGTAGCCCTAACCCAAACTCCTTACTCTAACCCTAATTCTAACCTTAACCCTAATTGTACCTCTAACCCTAAACCTAACCCCTAAACTTAAAATAGCCTTTGTCCTCATGGGGACGTGGGAAATGTCGCCACGTGGGAGAATTTTCCTTGTTTTACTATCCTTGTGGGCGCACACACACACAATTCAGCAACACAATCTCATTGGACAGTAGCATTACATTAAACATGTTTAATCCAGTCTTATTTTACACATTTCCAAAATGTCAGACACAAGATGAACAGGAAATAGACCAATACAGTTGTCATCAAGGGCTGTCATCAAAAGATACAATAACAGATACCAAATCTGTCTCTGAGTTTTGTTTTCCTGAGGTATAACTTCCTTCAACTCAACAAATTCATACATTTTTTTTCTTTACAAAAAAACGATATAACAGAGTCAGTCCATCATTGTTTTTGTATGGTACAGTATCATAATCCTCATCCAGATCTATTCATCAACATTTGAATACTGCCAATGATAGTAAGATCATCTATAATGTCCTTTGTGTCTCCAAATCGTTCCTTTTCACACCCTGAATTCTGCACCCAACCATTTATACTGCTCACAAAGGTCTGCTTCTGAATGAAACACATGGAATGCAGAAGACTTCCGCCACCAAAAATAACTCATCCTATGCCTGCCAGCATTGATCCCCTCAGGATGAATAAAGTCTATTGAATTTAATTGAATTTATTCCACAGTGTATTTGACTTTGGATTTGGTCATCCCTCTGAATAAATGTACAGCCGTTTTATTCGTCTCTTTGTTGTTACCCTTGTTATTGACCATGCCCCCCTTTTCGCCCCTGTCGCCCCCCTCCTCCTCATCTCCCGCTCTTCCCAGCTTCCTCAGCGGCCAGAGGAGCCCATGCTGCTGGTTGGCTGCCGTAGTGTCTGGCGGTGGGCAACAGGGGGCGCCACCCCCTTTCTCCTTGGTGAGGAAGTAGAGGAGTGCGTTGAGCCAGGCATTGAAAGACGCCAGCGGCCGGGTGATCTTATAACACATGGATACCATCGTCATGGTGTGGCACGGGACACCTTTCTTCACTTTCAGGACGAGGAAGATAGTCCTGGTGACATGAAACGGGAAGAAGCAGAGGGCAAAGAGGAGTGTGATGGTGATGATGGTCTTGATGGATTTACGCCGTCGGTGGGCGTATGGAGAGTGGGCGCCAAGAACTATCGACATCCCCTCTCCTCCCTGAAGTCCTCCTCCTCCTCCTACAACTCCAGCTCCATTCCCTCTCATTCCTCCTCCACGTCCCCCACCTCCTCCTCCTCCTCCCCCCTCTCCTCTGCCTCGCTGTGACTGAGGCTGGGAGCGCAGGGTGCGGAATATTGTCAGAACCACATGTGAGTAGCACCAGGCGATGATAGAGAACGGGAGAAAGAACCCTAGAAGATGTAGGATGATTCCGTATGGAACGTAGTCTTGGAACTCCTTATCGATGGCGTCGTCCCAACAGTTCTGATACGTCTCCACCTCCCCGGTACCGTTACTACTAACGGTGCCGGTGTTATTACTGGTAATCGCCATCGCCTCGCCCCCTACGCCTCTCATCACGTGGCTCGTTTGGGCAAACCGGAATATGGGGCACGTAAGAGCGAAGACGACCCCCCACACCAACACACACGTCCCCTTGACCGCTCTCTTAGTCTCCAGTGTGATGGTCCTCATAGGGTAACATATCCCCAGGTAGCGATGGACAGATATACACGTCAGGAAGAATATAGAACAATACAGGTTGAAATAGAACAGAAAGCGGACCAATCGGCACATGTAGTCCCCAAAGATCCATCGGTCACGCATCACATAGCTAGCCACCAGGAAGGGGAGTGACAACCCGTACATGAAGTCTGTGGAGGCGAGGTTGACCATGTAGATGAGGGAGGCGTTCCAACGCTTGGTGCGTCTGAAGGAACGCCAGAGAATGATAAAGTTGAGGGAGATTGAGAAGAGGAAGGTGAAGGAGTAGCACAGAGGGAGGAAAATGTACTTGTAGGACTCGTCGATGCTGCAGGAGGGAGGGAGCGAGGGATTGACAGAGAAGGAGTTAAGGAGGCGGTGTACTCCTTCAACAATAATGTCATCATTGAGCGCAGGGGCGTCCATCGTTGTTGTTGTCATGGTGACGTTTGGGTGTTTCCGTGTCAGTTGAGATTATGTCTCATCTTCCCATTCCACTGTTGCTTCAGGTTGCCTCTGTTTGATTTCTGATTATCCAATTCCCAGGAAAACTTATGTTGTCTTCACAATTCAAATTCTGTTTACCTGGAAAGAAAGAGAGAGAGGGTTGTTACAATCACCCATTCATTCATTGCATCTCATATCAATTAATTTTCATAGTATACTTCCCTGTACAGTGATATGATATGGATATACAGGTAACTGCCAAAATAATGGAAACACTTGAGTAAATGAGGGATACAAAGTACATTGAACACAAATACAAATGCAATAAGTAAAGTGTTGGTTCCATGTTTCATGAGCTGAAATAAAAAATCCCAGACATTTTTCATTTGCTCAAAAAGCTTATTTCTCTCAAATGTTGTGCTCAAATTTGTTTACATCCCCATTAGTGGGCATTTTAGCCTTTGTCAATATAATCCATCCACTTGATAGGTGTGGCATATCAAGAAGCTGATTAAACAGCATGGGGACAATAAAAGGCCATTTTAGCATGGGGACAATAAAAGGCCACTCTAAAATATGCCGTTTTGTCACACAACACAATGCCACAGATGTTTCAAGTTTAGAGGGTATGTGCAATTGTCATGATGAGTGCAGGAATGTCCACCAAAGCTGTTGCCAGAGAATTCAATGTTCATTTCTCTACCATAAGCCACCTCCAATGTCGTTTTAGAGAATTTGGCAGTATGTCCAACTGGCCTCACAACAGCAGACCACATGTAACCACACCAGCCCAAAACCTCCACATCCGACTTCTTCTCCTGCGGGATCGTCTGAGGGCAGGGGGGCAGGTGCTGAGGAGTATTTCTGTCTGTAATAAACCCTTTTGTGGGGAAAAACTTATTCTGATTGGCAGGGACTGGCTCCCCATTGAGTGGGCCTGGCTCCCAAGTGGGTGGGCCTATGCCCTCCCAGGCCCACCCATGGCTGCGCCCCTGCCCAGTCATAGATTAGGGCCTAATTATTTTATTTCAATTGACTGATTTCCTTATATGAACTGTAACTCAGCAAAATCTTTGAAATTGTTGCATGTATATTTTTGTTCAGTATATATTGAAAGCAGGTGCTACCACACAGGTGTGGTTTCTGAGTTAATTAAGCAATTTAAATTTTTACATTTTAGTCATTTAGCAGATGCTCTTATCCAGAGCAACTTACAGTAGTGAATGCATACATTTCACACATTTTTTCCCCCTTTTTTTTCTTCGTACTGGTCCCCCGTGGGAATCGAACCCACAACCCTGGCGTTGCAAACACCATGCTCTACCAACTGAGTCACACAATTAACATCCCATCATGCTTAGGGTCATGGAAAAAATGCTAGGCAGGCCATTATTTTGGCTACCAAAGCTATGGCCCCATTGGATGACAATGCTCCCATCCACAGGGCAGGAGTGGTCACTAAAAGGTTTGATGAGCGTGAAAACGAGGTAAACCATATGCCATGGCCTCTCAGTCACCAGATCTCAACCCAATTGAACACTTATGGGAGATTCTGGAGCGCCGCCTGGGACAGTGTTTTCCACCACCATCAACAAAACACAAAATGATGGAATTTGTTGTGTAAGATTGTTGTCCCATCCCTCCAATAGAGTTCCAGACACTTGTAGAATCTGCATTGAAGCTGTTCTGGCTCGTGGTGGCCCAACGCCCTATTCAGACAATTTATGTTGGTATTTTCTTTATTTTGTCAGTTACCTGGAAGTTTGGAGTTATATAACTTTTAGCATACTCTAAATCCGGGGTATTCAACTCTTACCCTACAAGGTTCAGAGCCTGCTGGTTTTCTGTTCTACCGCATAGTTAATTGCACATACCTGGTGTTCCAGGTCTAAATCAGTCCCTGAATAAAGAGGAACAATGAAAAAAATGCAGTGGAAATGGCTTTGAGGTCCAGCATTGAGTTTGAGGGCTCTAAACGGCCGTCGTCATCTTTTTAATTTCTTTGTTTCATTCAACATGCACCATGAGGTGTCTTCCCTTTGTTCTCTCCCTCCCTCCTTCCCCCCTTGCTGACCGGTGACTCCCCCCAGCCCCTTTCACAATCTCCAGTGCTGTTTTCCCTCCTGTGTGTGTTTTGCCCTCCTGTACGACTATATGCTGCTGATTCAGTCTCTTCTCACTCCATTAACTCGACAATCAGTAACTACACTTCCCCTTGTCCCATCAGTCCATCCCTCCACCCCCCCCGTTCATCTTTCGTTTCATTCCCCTCCACCCTCCAATGACTCCATATGCATCCACCCATCCATTCCCACCTCCTCTTTGCCCTCATTTTCATACTCTTGATTCATTAACTTGTGTGTCATTGTATTTCTTCTCTTTCGTCTTGAGGCTTGTACGTCATGAACATATGTGGGTCGCTTCACATTTGGCCACTATCGACTGAACTCAAACTCATTCAAGCCCTACTATCCCATTATACTGTACCATCACCACATTGCTATCCCCTTGTCCAGTACTTTGCACGTGCCCAGTTACGACCCCCCCCGCCCAAAACACACACACAAGCAGGTGCGAGTGGGCTACACATGATGTGTGTATGTCTGTGAGTGGGTGCAATCAACATCACTTCACACATACAATATAGAGGATTTAGGTAAATATAGGTCCTATGTACACCAACAGGTGCAAAAAAAAAATGAATTCAAATTAATTAGCTCAATCCCTTCTTCATGATTACTCTGTTTATCTGAGTGTTTAATATAATAGATAAGAGCCATGCATTTAGAGAGTTGGGACATTGCAATAATTATTTCAAAAACATAAAAACATTGTCTTTGGGACGAATCATTCACTAAACCTCAACTAAATATTGTAATAAATAATGTGGAAATTGAGCAAGTTGAGAAGAGTAAACTGCTTGGAGTAACCCTGGATTGTAAACGTCATGGTCAAAACATATTGATACAACAGTAGCTAAAACGCGGAGAAGTCTGTCCATAATAAAGCGCTACTCTGCCTTCTTAACAACGCTATCAACAAGGCAGGTCCTACAGGCCCTAGTTTGTTTTGTCGCACCTAGACTACTGTCCGGTCGTGCGGTCAGGTGCTACAAAGAGGGATTTAGGAAAATTACAATTGGCCCAGAACAGGGCAGCACGGCTGGCCCTTAAATGTACATGGAGAGCTAACATTAATATGCATGTCAATCTCTCCTGGCTCAAAGTAGAGGTGAGATTGACTTCATCACTATGTAATGTATGTAATGTAATGTAATGTTTTTAATTGTATGTAACTGTCTTAATTTTGCTGAACCCCAGGAAGAGTAGAAGCTGCCTTGGCAGGAACTAATGGGGATCCATAATAAATACAAATAAATGGGGAATATTTGTACTGTGTGTGTCAGGTCTGGTCTCCTGGTTGTACTGTGTGTGTCAGGTCTGGTCTCCTGGTTGTACTGTGTGTGTCAGGACTGGTCTCCTGGTTGTACTGTGTGTGTCAGGACTGGTCTCCTGGTTGTACTGTGTGTGTGTCAGGTCTGGTCTCCTGGTTGTACTGTGTGTGTCAGGTCTGGTCTCCTGGTTGTACTGTGTGTGTGTCAGGACTGGTCTCCTGGTTGTACTGTGTGTGTGTCAGGACTGGTCTCCTGGTTGTACTGTGTGTGTCAGGTCTGGTCTCCTGGTTGTACTGTGTGTGTGTCAGGCCTGGTCTTCTGGTTGTACTGTGTGTGTGTCAGGTCTGGTCTCCTGGTTGTACTGTGTGTGTCAGGTCTGGTCTCCTGGTTGTACTGTGTGTGTCAGGTCTGGTCTCCTGGTTGTACTGTGTGTGTCAGGTCTGGTCTCCTGGTTGTACTGTGTGTGTCAGGTCTGGTCTCCTGGTTGTACTGTGTGTGTGTCAGGTCTGGTCTCCTGGTTGTCATAAGAAATTATGGCACATAGAGAGAGTGGCAATAAATGTAACTGTAATAAATCTATAAATGTAAACAGCATAAATACCTAAATCTCTGCAATCTGTGAGCTTTGTAAGCCAAATAAAGGACATACCTGTTGAAATGATCTGTGGTTCAAAGCGTTCTTCCTTTATCCCTGTTCTCCAAGTTAGAAAAACCAAGTCCAAAAAACCAAAAAGACTTTGAAGATACCGGTGAAGACCACGGGTAAAATGGTGAATGTATAAGAACAAAATGACCAATCAAGAAACTCTGTGTTGGAAAGTCTATCTCTTTCTTGACATAATGAGTCACCTTCGGTCTGCCTCCTTTCTACCTGTTTTTGGCTCCTCTAACTCATCCCTGTCTGCCTCGTGTCTTTGTCGGTGTGACACAGTCCCTCCCTGCCTCCCTCCCACCCTCTCTCTCCTCTTGTCCCTCTATCTTTCCCTCCCTCCCCCTGTCCCCCTGTCTTCCTCCCATTCTGCTGATCTAGACATTTGGCTAAGGCAAACTCTAACCAGGGCTGAAGTCACACACACACACACACACACACACACACACACACACACACACACACACACACACACACACACACACACACACACACACACACACACACACACACACACACACACACACACGGCAATGTATACAATTTACATCTGTGCTAAATACATTATGTAAATAGCTACTGTACATGTACACTTAATCCGTCTCTAGATACAGGTACATACATACATACAAAGCAGCACTAGCACACCTACATACAATATGTATCCTTGACAACCTGTTTATTTCATGCAAAATTATTGTAGAATAAAACAAAGTCAACAGTGATGTCAAACTCATGTAACCCACACAAAATCCCAATGCTCCTTGTGTGTGTGTCTGTGTGTTTGTGTTGCTGTTTTATGACAACAGTACCAAACGAATGAGGCTTGGTCAGGCATCTTGTCGGTCGGCTGGTAGGTACATTGTTGTCATATTACAACAGTATGCAGGTTAATATAGTACTCCATTCCTTTTACACTTCCTGCTATCTCAAATAGACCCAAGTCATTGAGTTGAGCTGTGCTCGCATTACTGTGTGTGTGTGTTTGGTTAGTAATGCCCCTTTCTCTGACTGACTCATTCAACGATCATCATACATACATTAAAACATAGACGAGAATAGAAGACGTAGCAACGTACAAATCAAAACAAACAATGAAACGTGTCCCAGCAACAAGAATAAAAACAACCGGGTAACACTTTATTCAAACTCGACGTCGTAACGCTCAATGACAGGAAATCTTCGGACATTTGTTATGATACCGTATGACGTACAGTTCAAATAATGTGCTACCAAACAATCATTGCATTTCACCATGTGGATGACAGTGGACATTAGAACTAGACTGATCCATGGGCAGCAATAGCAGCTTATTAATCCCTTATAATATTACCGTCATTTTCCCCCTAAAACACTACAACACAACAACATTAACAGTCCAGACATACACGTTTCCCTTTATAAAAACACAGAAAAAGACAGAGCAAAACCGGGTTGATATGATGTCATAACGAATGTGAAACTGGGTGTGATGACGTCATTTCAACCAGTTTTGCTCACTGGGAAATAAAAACAAAATGCTGTGCAATTCAATCCAAAAAGTATTTAGGAGTGATGCAGTCTCTTCACATTGATTTGATTCGTCCATTAATTTCAAGCACCGGTGTCCGTCATTGACTGATTGTGACCTGATCTCTAACACCGGGATTCCATTTTATTAGACGACGACCGTAGAACTTAGAATGATTCGAATTATTCTATGGTGATGGGCCTTCTGAAAGTGTCGTCCATAGAGTATATAATACGCAAGAGTGGCTTGTCATAGACCTGCATAGCTCTAAGATTGTGCTGATAATGGCAGCCATCTTGGTCAGGTTTCTATATGTGATTCTAAGGTGACGTCAGAGTGATGTCATATCCTGTACCTCCAGCAGCATAGCATCCTGTTCTGTCCTCAGCTGGTCCCGAGTCTGTAGATGAACCACCAGCTCTGTGCTAAGGTCTGATGAGCGAGACACAGAGACACACCCACATGTGCACACGTGGACACAAACAAAATGTCAGATCAAAAATGTAAGATCAAATGCAGTTGTACAGATCACTTGACAAAGGTGAAATAAATGTAAAATAATAAGGTTGGTATAATTTATAAATGAAAAAGGTGAAATATAAAGTAGCCTATACCTAAAATATACACTGAGTGTACAAAACATTAGGAACACCTTCCTAATATTGAGTTGCACCCACTTTTGCCCTCAGAACAGCCTCAATTTGTTAGGGCATGAACTCTACAAAGTGTCGAAAGCGTTCCATGCTGGCCCATGTTGACTCCAATGCTTCCCACAGTTGTGTGAAGTTGGCTGGATGTCCTTTGGGTGGTGGACCATTCTTCATACACTCTGGAAACTGTTTAGTGTGAAAAACCCAGCAGCGTTGCAGTTCTTGACACTCAAATCGGTGCTCATGGCACCTACTACCATACCCCGTTCAAAGGCACTTAAGTCTTTTGTCTTGCCCATTCACCCTCTGAATGGCCCATATACACAATGTCTCACTTGTCTCAACGCTTAAAAATCCTTCTTTAACCTGTCTTCTCCCATTCATCTACACTGATTGAGGTTGATTTAACTGGTGACATCAATAAGGGATCATAGCTTTCACCTGGATTCACCTGGTCAGTCTATGTCATGGAAAGAGCAATGTTTTCTACACTCAGTGTAAATATGCAATATATCCGGTGTAGTATCTAAGTGACCACTCACCTTGTATAGCCTTGTTGAGAGAGTTTTGGTGGACGTTGAGCTCTTTGAGACTGAAGGCTTGCAGGTCACTACGGTCCAGTCTTCTATTCTTCAACAGCTGATTACAACAAGCTGGGCTCTGAGACACAGGGGACAGAGTGAAGAACAGAATATAAGATAACTGAGGATAACACCTAATAACAAAACACTGTGCACCCCGAGGGCAGTACTATTAACCGCTAGTCCCTCCTTCCTAGCCACTCTGTAGATATTATGGGATTGTATCAGACGGCAAGGTGAAGCAAGTGCCTATCCTATACATTCAGAACTACAGGAGTGCAGAGGGGGTAGGGGCTAGGAGTTGATTTGGGATTCAGGTCCCTCGCTCCCTCGCTCCCACTCTCACCTCCTGTTTCTGCTCAGTCCTCAGCTTGTTTCTGAGTGCGCTCAGCGCAGCCTTGAAGCCTGATGATTTGCTCTTGGCTGCAGGGGGGGCAGGGAACTTTGGCTGCTGGCACACCTGCCCACTGGGACTGCTCTTACCAACCATTTTGGAATTCTTGAAAGGACAGAAACAAAATAAAACAAAATGGCATTACGATTGAGATCTGGAATACAAGAAAACAAGTGTCTTTCACAATTCTATGATATATCCAGTCCCTCTTTGTTGCCATTTTGATTCATAAGAGCTGTAGCACTCTATCTATGACCAGCCTTACCTTTTGAGTGTGTGTGCTTACCTTCACGCTAACTTTTTTGCCAGTATCCTCATCCTCTTCTTCGCTTCCGCTGTCATTGATGAAGCACAGCTGGAGGTTCATCTGATTCGAAAGACTGATGAGGAAAAAACATTTTTTAGTTAGTAAGTAGTGAAATGACCCTGGCATTGATAAACATGATTACAAGAGAAGGTGGAAAGTTTTTAAGTTCCTCGGCATACACATCACGGCGTACACATCACGGACAAACTGGTCCACATCACGGACAAACACATCACGGACAAAATGGTCCACCCACACAGACAGTGTGGTGAAGAAGGCACAACATAGGCTGAAGAAATTTGTCTTGTCACCTAAAACCCTCACAAACTTTTACAGATGCACAATTGAGAGCATCCTGTCAGGCTGTATCATCGGTTGGTAGGGCAACTGCACCACCCACGACCGCAGGGCTCTCCAGAGGGTGGTGAGGTCTGCACAATGCATTACCGGTTTCAAACTATCTGCCCTCCAGGACACCTTACAGCACCCGATGTCACAGGAAGGCCAAAAAGATCATCAAGGACAACAACCACCCAAGCCACTGCCTGTTCAACCGCTACCATCCAGAAGGTGAGGTCTGTACAGGTGCATCAAAGCTGGGACCGAGAGGCTGAAAAACAGCTTCTATCTCAAGGCCATCAGACTGTTAAACAGCCATCAGCCAACAGCCATGAAATCATGTAGTAACCAAAAAAGTGTTAAACAAATCAAAATATATTTTATATTTGAGATTCTTCAAATAGCCACCCTTTGCCTTGATGACAACTTTGCACACTCTTGGCATTCTCTCAACCAGCTTCACCTGGAATGTTTTTCCAACAGTCTTGAAGGAGTTCCCACATATGCTGAGCATTTGTTGGCTGCTTTTCCTTCACTTTTTCGGTCCGACTCATCCCAAACCATCTCAATTGAGTTGAGGTCGGGGGATTGTGGAAGCCAGGTCATCTGATGCAGTACTCCATCACTCTCCTTCTTGGTAAAATAGCCCTTACATATCCTGGAGATGTGTTGGGTCATTGTCCTGTTGAAAAACAAATGATAGTCCCACTAAGCCCAAACCAGATGGGATGGCGTATCACTGCAGAATGCTGTGGTAGACATGCTGGTTAAGTGTCCCTTGAATTCTAAATAAATCACAGACAGTGTCACCAGCAAGCCAACCCCATACCATAACACCTCCTTCTCCATGCTTTACTGTGAGAAATACACATGTGGAGATCATCCGTTCACCCACACTGCGTCTCACAAAGACACGGCGGTTGGAACTAAAAATCTCAAATTTGGACTCCAGAACAAAGGACAAATTTCCACCGGTCTAATGTCCATTGCTCGTGTTTCTTGGCCCAAGCAAGTCTCTTCTTATTATTGGTGTCCTTTAGTAGTGGCTTCTTTCCAGCAATTCGACCAAGACCTGATTCACGCAGTCTCCTCTGAACAGTTGATGTTGAGATGTGTCTGTTACTTGAACTCTGTGAAGCATTTATTTGGGCTGCAATTTCTGAGGCTGGTAACTCCAACGAACTTATCCTCTGCAGCAGAGGCAACTCTGGGTCTTCCATTCTTGTGGCGGTCCTCATGAGAGCCAGTTTCATCATAGCGCTTGATGGTATTTGCGACTGCACTTGAAGAAACGTTCAAAGTTCTTGAAATTTTCCGTATTGACAGACCTTCATGTCTTAAAGTAATGATGGACTGTCGTTTCTCTTTGCTTATTTGAGCTGTTCATGCCATAATATGGACTTGGTCTTTTACCAAATAGGGCTATCTTCTGTATACCCCCCTTACCTTGTCACAACACAACTGATTGGCTCAAACACATTAAGAAAGAAATTCCACAAATTAACTTTTAAGAAGGCACACCTGTTAATTGAAATGCATTCCAGGTGACTACCTCATGAAGCTGGTTGAGAGAATGCCAAGAGTGTGCAAAGCTGTCATCAATGCAAAGTGTGGCTATTTGAAGAATCTGAAATATAAAATATATATTGATTTATTTAACCCTTTTTTGGTTACTACATGATTCCATATGTTATTTCATAGTTTTGATGTATTCACTATTATTCTACAATGTAGAAAATAATACAAATAAAGAAAAACCCTGGAATGAGTAGCTGTCCTAAAACTTTTGACCGGTAGTGTATGTATACACAGTTTTTATACCATCTATTGCATCTTGCCTATGCCGCTCTGTCATTGCTCATCCATATATTTATATATTCTTATTCCATTCCCTTACTTAGATTTGTGTGTATTAGGTAGCTGTTGTGGAATTGTTAGATTACTTGGTAGATATTGCTGCACTGTCGGAACTAGAAGCACAAGCATTTCGCTACACTAGCTATAACATGTGCTAACCATGTGTATGTGACCAATCACATTTTATTTGATACCACTCCTCTAGGGAGCTAGCTTTCTTGGATTCTTTCTTGGATTATTGACCACAAGGTTGTGAGTTCGCTTCTTGCCTCGGACCTTATGCTTCTCCCTTGGTTTCATTACTGGTGTCAGAAGTGGGATTTGTTCATGATTTTATCAGCCTGGGTACTAGGGTACTATACTATTAGTACATAACGAAACAACACTATCACCACACAATGTTACGTAGACGACACCGTGCTTCGTACCGAGAAGTTAGGGCTGTCACGCGGCTATTGCAGTCCTCCTCGCCTCCGTCCTCCCAGCTCTCCTTACTCTTCCCTTGCTCCCTGTCTCCTGGCCGGTTCATGGACAGCGTCTTCCCTCTCTCTCTCTCCTCCGGCCGGCTTGCTGACAATTTCTTACCTCGTTCCAGGACACTGGAAGACTGGAGATGAATCAGATATACAGTCGTGAAAAAGTAAGTACACCCTTTGGAAAGTGGTCTTTTTTTTTTTTTTTTTTTTTTTACATATTTGGACACATGGATATGTGAGCTATTTTCCAACCACATTCATTGATAAAGGGAACCCAATTTAACAAATCGCACACCAAAAAAATTTCTTTGAAAATGTTATGCAATTAAAATAAACCAAAATGCAATTTCGTTATGCAGGGAAAATGTGTACACCCCTCCCTTTACCTTCACCTAAAATGGCTAAAATTAGGATCAGGTGCACAGGTGCAAATTATTAGGAAATCTTTAGAGAGTACCTTGGGAGGGTCCAGACTTCCATAAAGATTATAAACTTGGTCTGGTTTGGTCTTAACCATATGGGTGTTGTAACACATCATGCAAAGATCCAAATACCTATCTGAGGCCCCCAGAAGAAAGATTATTGATGCCTGTGAGTCTGGGAGGGGTTACAAATCAATTTCCAAGCAATTCGAAGGACATTGTTCCACTGTCCAACGGATCATTTACAAATGGAGAAAATTCCAGACCACTGGCAATCTACCTAGAACAGGTTGTCCCACCAAATTCACCCCAAGAGCTGACCGAAAGATGCTCATAGAAGTCTCTAAGAACCCCAAGGTAACATCAAGGGATCTACAGGCCTCTCTTGCTACAATCAATATTGAAGTGCATGAGTCAACTGTCAGAAAGAGACGGCACAATCTTGGCCTACATGGGAGGTCAGGAAGGAAGAAGCCTCTGCTTTCAAAAAAGAATATCAAGACAAGACTGACGTTTTCCAGACTTGTTTGGCCGCAATGCCAGATGCCATCTTTGGCAAAAACGAAACACTGCCTTTGAACAGAAGAACCTCATACCAACCGTAAAGCATGGAGGCGGTGGCATTATGGTTCCTGAGGGCCTGGCCAACTTGCCATCATTTAGTCAACCATGAATTACATATTGTAGCAGAGAATTCTTGAGGAGAATGTGAGGCCATCTGTCAAAAAGCTGAAGCTGAATCGAACATGGATCTTGCAACAGGACAATGATCCAAAACACACAAACGAAGCTACAACAGAATGTCTCAAAAGGAAGAAATGGAGGGTTATGGAATCGCCGAGTCAAAGCCAAGATCTCAATCCTGTCGAAATGCTGTGGGGGGACTTGAAGCGGGTCGTGCATGCAAGAAATCCCTTGAATATAACACAGTTGAAGCAGTACTGTAAAGATGAGTTGGGAAAAATTCCTTCCAGTCGATATGAGAGACTGATAGACAGTTACAAGAAACGGCTACATTAAGTTATTTCAGCCAAAGGGAGCAGCACCAGCTATTGAAGCTAGGGGTGTACTTATTTTTCCCACACTATGGAATTGCATTTCTGTTGACCTTCGATGAATAAATGATTGCAAAGTATAAACTTTCAGTTTCATTTGTTAAATTAGGTTACCTTTATCTGTCAATAGTGTTGAAGTGAAGATTACATATCCATCTGTCCAAATACTTACTAAAAAGTAACACTTTCCAGGGGGTGTACTTACTTTTTCACACGACTGTAGGTAGCACAAGTTATACAGAGCAAGTTATGGAGAGCTTCTCCTGTGTGTAAGTTTAATAGTTTTTTTAATGAGCTGCCCTATTGGCCAGGTCTCCCTTGTAAAAGAGGTATTCTGACCTCAATGGGACTTCCTGGATAAATAAAGGTTAAAATGATAATGGATTAAAAAAAAGTTAATATTGTATATTGTTTAGCAGTGCTGTGTAGTCTCTTTCAACACAAAACTAGTCACTGAATAGAGCAGCTGACTGACATTGCATTCATGGACACATTTCATCTGTGTCCCTGACAGATGCACACTTCTCTCCCATAAATAGACAACTGTGTCACCTGTCCACATCCATAAGTAACAGACAGCATTCAACTATGACCCTTTACCTCTGTTCTTTCTTCTCACTCCTCTCCCCTTCCCCCTCTCCTCTCCACTACCTGTCCAAAAACACCTGTCCCCAGCACTCAACCGTGACCTCTGACCTTTGTTTTCTTCTCTCTCTTTTCCTCTTCCTGTTTCTCCAGCTCTGCGATGCGCAGGCTCAGCGCCTCCCAATGCATTATGGGTAGGCCCAGGTCATCCTCTCCGTAGGACCCCTCCTGCCACACCAACGCCGCTCCTTCCGCATCATCATCTTCCTCTTCAGCCTCGTCGCTCTGTTTCTCCTCTTCCTCCGTCTCGTCGCTCTCTTTCTCCTCTCCCCGCTCCCTCTCTTTCTCCTTCTCTCCCTCCATCTCTTGTGTCAGTGGCAGAGAGTGCCAGCGTGGGTAGACTTCACTCCGCTCTGGGTTGGAGGGTTGTCCAAGATAAAGATGATATAATACTACTTAATAAACATGTTATAAAGAACTATAGTAACCTACTGGTTACTAAGCTGTTATAACAACTATACTACACTACTTGGTGGTAGGCAGTGCTTAATTTGTAAATCAGGAGGTGCCGGAACCAAAAGCGAGTGCGAGAGGGGGGTGACCTGGGGAGCTCTGAGGTACTGAAAAAAGAAAAAAAGAATCACCTTTATAATAAAGCATATCATCACATTTGCGTAGTGACACAAAACAGTAGAGTAGAGGCACTTACAGAAGTTGCACACATGGGGAACATTGTAGTAGCCTAGGGTCCGGGAAAAATGTGGCCTTTTATAAACGCATTTCATGCAATTCAAAATAATTTTACATGACTGGAGACTTTTGCAGAATTTTTTTAAAACCATACAAATGATCGAAATGACAGGCTACTTTGACACTGACAAACTGAGAATCTGAGATCAATAAAAACGACCTTAAATCCATCAGATGAATGGTCAGATGAAGCAGATGCTAAGCTACAGGACGGTTTTGCTAGCACAGATTGGAATATGTTCCCGGGATTCCTCCAATGGCATTGAGGAGTATCTGTCATTGGCTTCATAAATAAGTGCGTCGATGATGTCGTCCCCACAGTGACCGAACGTACATAACCCAACCAGAAATCATGGATTACAGGCAGCAACCGCACTGAGCTAAAGGCTAGAGCTGCCGCTTCAAGAAGCTTATACGAAATCCCACAATGCCCTCCAACGAACCATCAAACAGGCAAAGCATCAATACAGGACTAAGATCGAGTCATACTACACCGGCTCTGATGCTCGTCGGATGTGGCAGGGCCTGCAAACCATTACAGACTACAAAGGGAAGCACAGCTGAGAGCTGCCCAGTGACAGGAGCCTACAGGACGAGCTAAATTACTTCTATGCTCGCTTCGAGGCAAATAACACTGAAACATGCATGAGAGCACCAGCTGTACTGGAAGACTGTGTGATCACGCTCTCCGCAGCCGATGTGAGTAAGACCTTTAGACAGGTCAACATTCACAAGGCCGCAGGGCCAGACGGATTATCAGGACGTGTACTGCGAGCATGCGCTGACCAACTAGAAAGTGTCTTCACTGACATTTGCAACCTCTCCCTGTCCGAGTCTGTAATACCAACATGTTTTAAGCAGACCACCATAGTGCCTGTGCCCAAGAACACTAAGGTTACCTGTCTAAATGACTACCGACCCGTAGCACTCATGTCTGTAGTCATGAAGTGCTTTGAAAGGCTGGTCATGGCTCACATCAATACTATTATCCCAGAAACCCTAGACCCACTCTAATTTGCATACCGCCCCAACAGATCCACAGATGATGCAGTCTCTATTGCACTCCAAATGGCCCTTTCCCACCTGGACAACAGGAATACCTATGTGAGAATGCTATTCATTGACTACAGCTCAGCGTTCAACACCATAGTGCCCTCAAATCTCATCAATAAGCTAAGGACCCTGGGACTAAACACCTCCTTCTGCAACTGGATCCTGGACTTCCTGATGGGCCGCCCCCAGGTGGTAAGGGTAGGTAACAACACTGTGCTCAGCCCCCTCCTGTACTCCCTGTTCACTCATGACTGCACAGCCAGGCACGACTCCAACACCGTCATTAAATTTGCCGATGATAACCGACAACATCGAGACAACCTATAGGGAGGAGGTCAGAAACCTGGCCGTGTGGTGCCAGTACAACAATTTCCCCCTCAACGTGATCAAGACAAAGGAGATGATTGTGGATTACAGGAAAAGGAGGACCGAGCACGCCACCATTCTCATCGACGGGGCTGCAGTGGAGCAGGTTAAGAGCTTCAAGTTCCTTGGTGTCCACATCACAAACAAACTAACATGGTCCAAGCACACCATGACAGTCATGAAGCGGGCACGACAAAAACTATTCCCCCTCAGGAGACTGAAAAGATTTGGCATGGGTCCTCAGATCCTAAAAAGATTCTACAGCTGCACCATTGAGAGCATCCTGACTGTTTGCATCACTGCCTGGTATGGCAACTGCTCGGCCTCCGACCGCAAGGCATTACAGAGGGTAATGCGAACGGCCCAGTACATCACTGGGGCCAAGATTCATGCCATCCAGGACCTCTATACCAGGCGGTGTCAGAGGAAGGACCTGAAAATTGTCAAAGTTTCCAGCCACTCTAGTCATAGACTCTTCTCTCTACTACCACACGGCAAGCGGTACCGGAGCACCAAGTCTAGGTCCAAGAGGCTTCTAAACAGCTTCTACCCCCAAGCCATAAGACTCCTGAACATCTTGTCAAATGGCTACCCAGATTATTAACATTCCCCCCCCCCCCCCATCTCCACACCACTGCCACTCCACTTTAATTAACTCTACCTACATGTACATACTACCTCAACAAACCGGTGCCCCCACACATTGACTCTGTACCGGCACCCCCCTGTATATATTGTTATTTTTTACTGCTCCTCTTTAATTACTTGTTACTTTTATCTCTTATTCTTATCCATATTGCTTGAAACTGCACTGTAGGTTAGGGGCTTGTAAGTACGCATTTCACTGTAAGGTGTTGTATTCGGCGCATGTGACTAATACAATTTGATTTGATTTGATCAACAGAATAGGCCTACGTGTGTGGAGACACATATTGTAGGCTACAATATGAGGATGAAATTATAGTCCTAAAAATGCCATTCAGTTTCACTTACTCACGCAATGATGTGCAGCTCACTCACCGGTGATGGCCGATGCGTTCGAGCAAAAAACCTACAGTGCGTTCGGAAAGTATTCAGACCCCTTGACTTTTTCCACATTTTGTAACGTTACAGTCTTTTTCTAAAATTGAATAAAAAAAAATTTTCCCTCATCATTCTACACACAATACCCCATAATGACCAATCGAATTCAGGTTTTTAGAGATTTTAGCAAATGTATTAAAAATAAAAAACTGAAATGCCTTATTTACATAAGTATTCAGAGCCTTAGCTATGAGATTGGAAATTGAGGTCAGGTACATCCTGTTTCCATTGATCATCATTAAAATGTTTCTACAACTTGATTGGAGTCCACTTGTGGTAAATTCAATTGATTTGACATGATTTGGAAAGGCACACACCTGTTTATATCAGGTCCCACAGTTGACAGTGCATGTCAGAGCAAAACCCAAGCCATGATGTCGAAGTAATTGTCCGTAGAGCTCCGAGACAGGATTGTGTCGAGGCACAGATCTAGGAATCTATTTCTGCAGCATTGAAGGTTCCCAAGAACAGAGTGGCTTCCATCATTCTTAAATGGAAGACGTTTGGAACCACCAAGACTCTTCCTAGAGCTGGCTACCCGGCTAAACTGAGCAATTGGGGGAGTAGGACCTTGGTCAGGGTGACCAAGAACCCGATGGTCACTCTGACAGAGTTCCTCTGTGGAGATGGGAGAAACTTCCAGAAGGAAACCTGGCACCATCCCTACGGTGAAGCATGGTGGTGGCATCATCATGGTGTGGGGATGTTTTTCAGTGGCAGGGACTGGAAGACTAGTCAGGATTGAGGGGGAAAGATGAATAAAACAAAGTACATAGAGATCCTTGATGAAAACCTGCCCCAGAGTGCTCAGAACCTCAGACTGGGGCGAAGGTTCATGTACATTTTGGTGGGACAAAACAAAAAAAACATGTGGGATGCATGCCAGCAAAGCCACTACACAACACAACACAACACTAAACAGTACATTAATTACACTATAACGGTGACAAGCGGTTCCCACAAACTGTTAGGGTCTACATAAAGCTGTCCCAAGAGCAGAGTCCCAACAGCAGTCCAAACACCTTACCACTGGCTACACCTGGCTATCAGAGGAGCCTTGTCTGGCAGCGAAACAGTTAATTCAGCCTCATTTACTGCATTTTAAAAAACATAGCTGATATGGCTGACTTGCTTAAACAAATGTGGTTTCTACTGACAATTAAAATGTACAAACTATGGCATAAGGGGACGACAAGCGGATAAGAGGCAATCCGTAATTTCGATTAAGACATTAAAGAGCAAGCAACGACGGACGTAGTCAATATAACTATTTGTTCAGCACCTTTGAAATGTACAGCAACAGAATTCAGAACATGGGCCGTTTTTACAGTGTACTCCCTGTAAACCAAGTCAGAACCATAGGATAAATAAAGGGGGCATATAAGCAGACAATGAAAGCTCTTACAATATTTGATGATTACATTTCTCTAAAACAGGTTATAGGCTACATGTGCACCACCAAGTTAGAACAGTAGGCGAAATTAAGAGGTGAAAATAGACACAATTATTAGGATGAGGCACATTGAACGCCGTTTGGGTCTTTGCGTGTCAAAAAAGATACACGTCAAATAACACTATTTGACGTGTTAAATAAGCTTTTAATTTGACATGTCAAATAACAAAATTCTATTATAAAATGTTGTGTGTGCTGAATTTGCACATGCAAGCCAAGCATCACCACTACTATCAGTAGCACTGTCAAATCTGTACAAAAAAGTCTGCAAACAAGCAAACACCGGCTACAAACGATGTGTTTACAATACCGCGTTGGTGAAAATATACCAAATTATTAGGGTGAGGCACATGGGCTACTAACAGCTTACTACACAACATACACTTAGTATGACTTTCTTAGCTACAGTATACATATCTCCCTTGCATATTACATCACTTATGCAGCTGCATACAAGACACTTTTGGATTCACCTTGTGCTGTGCTCACTTAAACAGGAAGTTGGCGCGGCGGTCCTTTGTGGGCAAATTTTGTCATCAAAGTCTGAAATTCTCTGGATTTATGGTGGGTACTCGGGACAAAAACACACAACCTCTCTGAATAGCAGGCTAGTGGTTGCTTTATTACGCTTGCAGTTAGCCATTGATTCTTTCCAAACCACTCATTGTTTAATTTGCGATTTCCAACTTGTTGTGTAATGTTTATGTCCAATGGCCGATGAGCACCGATACATTTTATCTATAATTTCTCTTCATTATTTATCTTCATATGACAAGGATTAAAAAGGATTTGTCAGTAGATTGTCGACTTGATTCATGCTGATAACTGCTAGCTAAGATTTTGAAAGTAAGATTTTGACATGATCAGTCCAATCAAAGCTATTATACATATAACGTGATTTGACATCATTTTATCTGTGGCCAATGACCTTGAGCCTTCTTGGAAGGGCTCTTCTAATGTAACTATATGGCAGGACCCAAGGGGCTTAAATGTTTGATGTCTACCCTTACTAAGGACTTAGACTTGGCCTGTGAAGTAGTGTCCCCATGAGTGACAGAACACTGAGCCAATCACGGCGCAATGCTCCTATTTTCTGCTGGCCCACCACCACAGAAAGCACTGAGCTAGGCTGAAGCACCTGCATTTTGGAGCTGCCTTACTTAAGAAAACAAAAAAGAGACCATGTTTTGTATGCGGCTTTATTAACTCAATGATATATATATTTTTTACATTGTTTGCAAACTGATATGTGACATGTACTAATGCCAAAATAACATGCAAAATAGGCAAGCCCCCCAAAAAATGTGGAGCCCCACATGCCCTGAATGACGGGTCGCTACTGGTAGAGACCTGAGAATAGCTGTGCAGCAACGCTCCCCAACCAACCTGACAGAGCTTGAGAGGATCTGCAGAGAAGAATGGGAGAAACTCGCCAAATACAGGTGTGCCAAGCTTGTAGCGTCATACCCAAGACGCCTCTAGGCTGTAATTGCTGCCAAAGGTGCTTCAACAAAGTACTGAGTAAAGGGTCTGAATACATATGTAAATGTGAGATTTCAGTTTAATATTTTTAATACATTTGCAAAAGATTCTAAAAATCTGTTTTTGCTTTGTCATTATTTAAAAAAAATTTAACTAGGCAAGTCAGTTAAGTTATTTACAATGACAGCTTAGGAACAATGGGTTAACTGCCTTGTTCAGGGGCAGAACGACAAGAGTTTTACCTTGTCAGCTCAGGGGATCGATCTAGCAACCTTCCGGTTACTGGCCCAACACTCTAACCACTAGGATACCTGCCGCCCCAATATTATGTGGTATTGTGTGTAGATTGATGAGGGAAAAAACGATTTAATAAATGTTAGAATAAGTATGTAACGTAAAACTTTTGGGGAAAAGTCAAGGGGTCAGAATACTTTCCGAATACACTGTATATCTCACTTGTTTCACTTTGTATTTGGAAGTTTATCAACTATTTTGTTAGGCTAGAGCAGACAGATTAGAGACTTCTCTTTTCAGCAGGAGCCATTTGGTTTCCAACCTGTGTTTTCCCGCAATTGTATTTGAAATATTGCGAAAGGCCTGTTTTGTCTGCATGCTGTTCACTGACAGATTTTCTGCGTCTTCCTGACTCTAGGCTATGTCTTGTTATTGGGCTACACACAATCCACAGCTAGGCTATTTTTTAAAAGATGCTATTGACCTCTGTGGCTAAATGACGGGCATTTTCATGGTGTAGTAGGCTACTCTGAATTATTTCATTATTTTCATTGAACAGACAGCAGTTATTCTATAACTTCGGCAAATGTATTTCAATTTATCAGGGGCAGTGGTGGAAAAAGTCCACAATTGTCATACTTGAGTAAAAGTAAAGATACCTTAATTGAAAATGACTCAAGTAAAAGTGAAAGTCACCCAGTAAAATACTACTTGAGTGAAAGTCTAAAAGTATTTGGTTTTAAATATACTTAAGTATCAAAAGTAAATGTAATGGCAAAAATGTGTACATTGTTTTCTTTAGGAATGCAGTGAAGTAAAAGTAAAAGTTGTCAAACATATGCACAGTAAAGTAAAGTACAGATACTCCAAAAACGACTTAAATAGTACTTAAAAGTATTTTTTTCTAAGTACTTTACACCACTGATCAGGGGTGCCTCAGCTCCTCCAGAACCCTTTGCGCTATGATTAACGAAGAGGCAACTCGAATGAACTTTGAACGCTTTAATTATATTTTACATCGCAAAAAGTTACACTAATTTTTCATGACACAAGAGGTACCAGATCCGGCAAAATACGTTCCGGAATAAAACAGTCCAAAACGGAGGGGATCCTGTTCCGGCAGGATCCGGCTAAAATTAAGCACTGGTAGGCCTACGACTTCACAATTATATGCAGGGAGAACATTTTACTTTAAAGAAGCTATCAACATTATTCAAATTATTATATTTTGGGACGACTTGAAGTTAGAGTTCAACAGAGAGGAGAGAGTTTCAGAAAGTGAATGTTTTTGTTAAACGTTAAGGTAACACATGGAATGCCTGGAAACAGAATATAGAGCGTTTCAACTTTACAATGTACCAGTGTAACAGCCTAAGTTACCAGTGGGTCTATCTATGTGGCTATCCAAACTGCACTCTGAAATGTGTATAGATAAGACAGACTGCAGAATATAATTGAATAAGAAATAGAAATAGAAAATAAAGACAGTTACGTAAACGCTGTTAGGGAAAAAGTGTTTTCAAGACTGATTGATGTACGCTATAGTAACAGTAGCCTATATAAAGTTGCCTATATAATGATAATAGGCCCAAAGAAGTAGCCTAGAGAAGAAGCGAAGTAAAATAAACACATAACACGTATCGATAGATGTAGCCTATATGCATATTGTTAAGTTAGTCAGTGGTCGATCGTGTAACCCAATACCTATTTGGAATCGCTTACCAATTTCCCAGGGGAGTAGAAATCACAGCTTCTTGCGCTGTCAAAACGGGGGAGAGGATTCTTGTGTCCACATAACTTTCTCTCGCTTCCTTGAGCGAAAACTCTTCCTAGTTTCCCTTTATTCTCCTTCCTTCTCCCCCTCCTTCTTCCTGAGTTTCCACACTTTTTTTCATTCCCCGTTCCTTTATCTCAACTTCTCGCTCACTGTAACGGGAGAAGGGTGTTGAACTGCAAGATTATGGGAAGCTTGTTTACGCGGCTTTGAAGTTACAACCAGTGGCAAATGTACTTTAGTAGCCTAATGTTATAGCTGGTTAGTAGCCGAGCATCTCCAAGAAATCCACGAATTCTTGCGCCAAAACAATCGAAACAAAAGCGTAAACCTTCAGGAATTTCACGGCTTTTCAGTAGGGACACAGAGAGAGGAGGGGTGGAGAGAGACGGGCTGAATAAGTAACGAAAATTGCCAGGTGTCATATTTCACCGTTTTCTAACAGACTACTGAAATTCAAATGGTAGAAGAAAGTAGGATTTGATTCTGTAAGTTTTCATTCTGATTGATAGGGAGATGATTACTAAGAGAATACAATTCATGATGTTAGTAAACTTTATTTAGGCTATGTTCCCCCTTGTCGTGTTAGTAGTATTTGGGACTAGTATTCTGCCAGCAGCACAAACAATAACGTCCCCCTGTATGGTACTCAGTAATCCTTAAAAATAAAAGCCCGCATTTCTAAACCTTGCAATGTGGATAACTAATTCAAAATATATTACATTTGAATCAATGTCCATTTGTATTGTGCTTATAAGCATATACAATACATCATTTATGGAAACAATTACAAATGTGCTTCTAAAAACATTTTAAGACCACTATCAAAAAAATCAATGTTCAGACTGGTATGTTCACAATATTGGGTTGTAGAGAAAAAATGATTATATGTGCAGATGTAAAAGTGGGGCTGGGAATACTCATTAGCAAAAAAAGAATATAATATAAATAATCCAAATACTGAGCCTTATTGTATACAAAACAAATGGGACAATTATATTATTTCATACTAATACAATTGCTCAGATAAAGACATAATTAGTTTTTCTTCAAAAACAGATAGGGGTCAACATTTTTGACGCCCTTGTTTTCAATACCTCACCTTGCGAGCATAATGGCACTGAGACTTTTTAGAAAATGTTTTATGAGATTGGAGAACACATTAGGAGGAATCTTAAACCATTCCTCAATTAAATAATATCATTTACAAAAACATTTTCCTATAGAATATATCTCAGTATTTGTATTAGTTATTTAAAAAAATATTTTTTACTAATCTTTATCAAGGGTGTCAATAATTTTGATATCAGTTGCATTTTTCGATTCGATATTGATTTCAAATCGGTTTGTAGAAAATACATTGCAACTGTGTGACCGTTCACTTTTCTGTAAAGTCCAGACAACTACTTGCGGAATTCCCATTGGGCCAGGTGTGTTCTGGTGGCATTAACCTACATAACCAGTTTTAATACAATGGGAAGACCATCTACAGTTGATAGGACCATAGGACCACTGTATTTGAACCAAATTCCCATGAAATAACACCATATATAGATTCTACAGACCCTACTGAGTAATCCCAACCCCACTTTTACTTTAGCACATATAATCGTTTTTTCTCTATAAGCCGATATGTAATTTATAGGCCTACGGTGTATTGCATTGGGAACAATGGATTAGGTGTAGCAGAAAGTGATATTAGGTATTTAGACCTCAGTCCACCATGAAATAACACCATATATATATATATATATATTTATATATATATTCTACAGACCCAACTGAATAATCGCAACCCCACCTTTTATGGAGCGCTCTGAGTGAAAAGCCAGAAGCAGGTCGTTCGACACTGTCCCTCTCCAAAACGAACCATATTTGGTTAGTAGAGACCCTACTGAGAATTTCCCACCCCACTTTAGCTGAGACAGGTAGAAACGTTTTCTCTCTACAAGCCAATATGTATCCCATGTACAACACAGGAGGTTGGTGGCACCTTAATTGGGGAGAACGGGCTGGTGGTAATGACTGGAATGAGTAGGCGGGATGGTAACAAATACATCAAACACATGGTTTCCAGGTGTTTGATGCCATTCCATTTGCTCCATTCCGGCCATTATTATGGGCCGTTTTCCCCTCAGCAGCCTCCTGTGATGTACAGTCTGTTACAGGGTATTGCATTGGGGAGCTATGGAGGGGGGGACAAATGTGCCCTGTGAAAAGCCAGCAGCAGGCTGTGCGACACAGTCCCTCTCAAAAACTAACCATATTTGGTTAGTAGAGACCATACTGAGTATTTTCCATCCTACTCTAGCTGAGACAGGTAAAACAGTTCTCTCTACAGCCCAATATTCTCAACATACCAGTGTCAACATAATTTTTTGTCATTATTGGTCTTCCCAAAAAATCTTAACCATATTTTACATTTGTTTTCATAAATTACTTATTGCCTTTTCTTGTTGACATAATAAAAGTGACCACTTATTAAAATAACATTTCTTTTGAATGAGTTATCCACATTGCAATGTTTTTATTTTGAAGGTTTCCTCATTACCATACAAACATGATGTCATAATTTGTGCTGCTGGCAGAATACTAATAAAGAAGTCACGCTAGAAAGTCCAACAAATTGATAATATGTTTTTATTTAACTAGGCTAGAACAAATTCTTATTTACAATGACAGCCAACTCCAGCCAAACCACACTGGGCCAATTGTGCGCCGCACAATGGGACTCCCAATCACAGCCAGATGTCATACAGCCTGGATTTGAACCAGGTACTGTAGTGATGCCTCTTGCACTAAGATGCAGTGCCTTACACCGCTGCGCCACTCAATTAACGGCAGAGGTATTCCACAACACATTCAGAAAAAATTATTGCAAGCCTAGGCCTACTGTAGCCCCAAAAGAGTTAGATATTTTAGATAGGCCATTTACTGTAGGCCAACTATTAACAATTACATGCATTGTGAAAATTTGCCTCCATGGAGTTGAGCGCAGACTCTAGTTTTTGAAATTAACCTCCGACTTGCTATGGGTACTCCTTCGAGTCGCTATGCGTCGATACTACAAAAATGTAAATTCTTAAGCCCTTACCATGTACAGTGCCTTGCAAAAGTATTCACCCCCCTTGGCGTTTTTCCTATTTTGTTGCATTACAACCTGTAATTTAAATCTATTTTTTATTAAGATTTCATGTAATGGACATACACAAAATCGTCCAAATTGGTGAAGTGAAATGAAAAAAATTACTTCTTTAAAAAAAACAAAAATTATTTTAACTGAAAAGTGGTGTATGCATATGTATTCACCAACTTTGCTATGAAGCCCTTACATCAGAGGCAACAAAAAGGCCAAAGATAACCCCGAAGGAGCTGCAAAGCTCCACAGCGGAAATTGGAGTATCCGTCCATAGGACCACTTTAAGTCGTACACTCCACAGAGCTGGGCTTTACAGAAGAGTGTCCAGAAAAAAGCCATTGCTTAAAGAAAAAAATAAGCAAACACGTTTGATGTTCGCCAAAATGCATGTGGGAGACTCCCCAAACATATGGAAGAAGGTACTCTGGTCAGATGAGACTAAAATTTAGCTTTTTGGCCATCAAGCAAAACGCTATGTCTGGCGCAAATCCAACTACTCTCAGCATCCCGAGAACACCATCCCCACAGTGAAGCATGGTGGTGGCAGCATCATGCTGAGGGGAGGTTTTTAATCGGCAGGGACTAAGAAACTGGATCTTCAAAGTGGTAGCCATGCTGTGTAAATCAAATGATACAAACCCCCCCCAAAATCCATTCTAATTCCAGGTTGTAAGGCAACAAAATAGGAAAAATGCCAAGGGGGGTGAATACTTTCACAAGGCACTGTACCTATGTTTGTCCCCTGTTGTTGCATACCTTTCTTTGTTTGCTATAAACCCATACATTTTGATAAAACGTTAATCAAATACAACCACCTACTGTTTCCTCATTGCTTTCGCTCTAAGATGGCAACTCAGCGCAAATGCCCCTGTGCCAATTGAATCTCAACAAGGAATCAGTCAATGGTTGTATTTGATTAACGTTTTATTAAAACGTATCCCACTGGGCAAAAGCGTCCGTTCAACGTCTAGTTTTGATTTATATTCGGTTGAGTTGTCAACTAACGTGAATTCTACATGAAATCAACAACAAATGTCACCATGTCATTTGATTTAGGTTAAAAGCTGTGTGAATTTTTTTTTAAATGCCCTTACGTTGATTACTTTTTGCAAATCCAATCAGTTGATTCACATCATCACTTAGATTTATTTGGTTGAAATGACGTGGAAACAACGTTGATTCAATCAGTTTTTGCCGGGTGGGATGAATTTCAGAAAACAATTGGGCCAAAATCGAATTAGCATAAAAAAATATATATATAATAAAAAAATACAAATCTGTCTGTTATATGCCGCATTCACGTGCCAGTCAAAATGTACAAATTTCAGGGCCTCCCGAGTGGCGCAGCGGTCTAAGGCACTGCATGGCAGTGCTTGAGGCATCACTACAGCCCTGGGTTCAATTCCTGGCTGTGTCACAGCTGACTGTGACTGGGAGACCCGTGAGGTGGGTTTGGGAAGGGTATGGCCAGCTGGGATTTCCTTGTCCCATTGCACTCTAGTGACTCCTTGTGGCAGGCTGGGCAACTGCAATTTGACTCCGGTCTCCAGTTGGATGGTGTTTTCTCTGACCTTGGATTAAGGGTTGTGTTTTGGAGGACACATGGCCCTCGACCTTCGCCTCTCCCGAGTCCGTAGGGGAGTTGCAGCGATGGGACAAGACTGTAACTACCAATTGAGGAGAAAAAGGGGTAAAAGTATAAAAAAACATACTGAAATTTCCGACATGCTAACTGGTATGTAGCACGTGTATAACTACAACCAGTTAGCAAGTGTTTCCTAGTTCCAACTAGCATAAGCTAGAGATATCTGTGTTTTTGCATGGGCTACATCTCAATCTACTGCATCTGTCAATGTTGGCCTTCCTCATCTGCGGTGGAAGGTGGCAGAGCTACAGCGGTGTTTGTCAGACCAGGAGTCATCCCGAAAGAACGGTTTGGACTACACACTAATATGACCCATATATGGAAAGATTAGACTCTCACAAACATGATGGTGTTCTGTGTTCTTTTTTTCTCCCAAAAATAAATGGAAGTGAATAGGGCATTTCTACGTCAAAGGTATAAGGGGAGTTTTCTTATATCTCTCAGATATAGGACAGACACTTCAAAACATACTTCCTTTTGATTCATTTTTTGACTATCTGTTTTTCCACATATGAATCTGTTATTCAAACCATTTATATGGGCTTATAGCAGTAAGGCCAAATTCAATGTTTCATCAAATCTATTTGTATATCTGTCCACTAATTAGGACTAGTAAAGACCCAGTGCACTAGTTTTTTGTTGAAAAAAAAAGCACAAAAAAATTATGAATTGCCTGTGTTATAGACTGCTATATTGGTCACTAATACAGGATTAGTAAAGGCCCAGTGCACTACCATTGTGAATGAATTATACAAAACGTAAAGAATATATTTTTCAGAGGGTGTTGCACCTCTACTTTCCGTGTCTATGGTAATGGAGATGATTTACGATGATTGGTGTGTGTGTGTGCACGCACACATGGCACGAGAGGAACACACACAGTGCTGCCCATTTATATACCTAAAGATATGGGCAATTCCCGAAGTCAAACTCAATTCTGTGTGCTTACACTCCACTCTTGTGGCCAAACCAATACACCACAACCTCCTTTGACATTTACTTGTTCTTTTCTCCCGATAAATTATCCTCTGTAAATATATGAATTATTCAATATAATAGTTAATATAATATACATATAATATGATATGACTCTGTATGACAGGTAAGAGGGAAAGAGACATAAAGAGAGAGGAGAGAGAGTGAAAGTAAGGAAAGGGAGAGAGAGAGAGAGAGAAGAGAGAGATAAAGAGACAGAGAGAGAGAGAGCGCAACAGAGGGAGAGTGAGTATTTTGAATTCCCTTTACCTCACAACCCTTTCAAGTTGCACATTTCACGCCCCATCCCCCAGAAATGGAGCCTGAGATTTTAGGCCAGGGGTACCATAAACCGTCCTCTCAATCTCTCTCTGACTTGTGTAAACTTGCCCAAATTGGTTGCTAGGGCAGTTGCTAGGTAAGTTGTTCGGGGGTGTACACCCTTCTGACCCCCCAGGTCACACACTTTTCTGTCTCCTTCAAGCAGTGGCAGAGAGAGCTGCAAGCTCCTAAACCTCTGCCCTGCCCATCACATCTGGATTCATATCTCTGGACTAGGATGGTGTGTATGGAAGCGTTTTGCTGCCGAAACTCAATTGGAAATGCAAGTGGCCAAATCAAAAATCAATAGCAAGTTTGCAAATCCATTCCCTAAATGGGTATGCATTTTTGTGGCAAAATTCTAATTGAAATGCAAAAAATATATAATTTTCATAATTGAGTATGCATAATGTCTGCCAATTTGAAAAATAAATAACAAAGTGTGTTTGATATTTCATTTCCATGGTACTATCCAGTACATTGACATTTAAAAATCAAATGGAAATGCTTAAATTACAAATCCTTCCTGGTCCGTGTAAGTTTAGATTTCTGAGTCAAAAAGGAAAACGGCTATTTTTATTTTTGTTTCTGAATTTGAAAAACATCTTGTTTTCTCATTTATTGTGTCAAAATTGTACATGGAATAATGGAAAACAAATAACAACAAAAAGTATTTAAAAAATATATTTTTGTTTTTGTTTTGTTCATACCCGTAAGTACACGACCCCTCATATAATATTCACAGGAGTGTGTTTACAGGCTAGGTTGGCAGCACAAAGAAAGGATTAGTCTGTGTGTGACAGGAAGATACAAATACTCATGTTAGCTAAGATGCAGAATTTATTATTGAAGTTAGCATGCCAATAGAACAAACTCAACAACAACTGAATAAAGTTGGCTTGCACTAGCTGGCTAGCTAGCACTGCTACTACCTGGCTAGCTAACACTGCTACTAGCTGGCTAGCTAGCACTGCTACTAGCTAGCACTACAACTAGCTGGCTAGCTAGCGCTACCACTAGCTGTTTTTAGGTTGTCCTGGCAACAACAGCCAGTGTGAAACCTCACAGAAAAAGAAGAACAGCCAGTATGTGTGAGAATTTCGTGGGAAGGACATGGGGAGCTAATGGTAGCTAGCTAATATGGCTAATTGGCTATTATATGTATCTAGCTACTGGTAGGTTAGATAGCTAGCCAGTAGCTATCTGGCTAAGAAGAGGCACTACTGGCTAACATTACTGGCTAACGTTAGCTATGCTAGCCAACTGGTACTGGCTAGCATAGCTAGCTAGCTACCTTCACAACAAGACACCATCGTGGAACACCTTGTAATTTCACATTTGGAAGGTGGATAACTAACAATTAGCTGGATTACTAGCTTGCATGGTTATTTATTTTCTATCAGATAGCTTGCAAACAATGATACACTAAAGTTACTCTAGAGGGGATCACTAATGGTATGTAGCTATTCAAAAAACAAAGGACTTATCTGAAAGCATTTCATCAGACTATATAGTGTAACGTCACATGTACAATATAATATTTTGTTTCCTATTTTGGCCAGCTCTCGCACTGTGTGTGTGAGTGTCTCTCTCGCATGTCTGTGTGTCCCCTGTCTGTTTAGGAGTTCCAGATGTGGCTGCAGGAGAGTAGTGGCAGAGAACACTGTAGGGCATTTTCCCTGAGCAATGAGCAAATGTAGGACATGTACAAGTAAGTATCCCATATCAGATACTACTACTTGGATAGGTAAGAGGCAGAAGTTGCAAGCATAGAGGTAGATACTGTGTACAGTATGCTTGCAACTTTAACAGTAGTCAGTCAAGGAACAGCTTTGCTGGTCAAGAAAATATGGTGTCACAGTACTGAAGGGGAAGAGCAGGCAGGTGAACTTCCTATCTCTTGTGGGGATACCCTGATGGTGCCGTGACAAACAGTTGAAGTTGGAAGTTTACATACACTTAGGTTGGAGTCATTAAAACTCGTTTTTCAACCACTCCACAAATTTCTTGTTAACAAACTATAGCTTCGGCAAGTCGGTTAGGACGTCTACTTTGTGTATGACACAAACTTTTTTTTCCAAAAATTGTTTACAGACAGATTATTTCACTTATAATTCACTGTATCACAATTCCAGTGGGTCAGAAGTTTACATACACTAAATTGACTGTGCCTTTAAACAGCTTGGAAAATTCCAGAAAATGATGTCATGGCTTTAGAAGCTTCTGATAGGCTAATTGACATCATTTGAGTCAATTGGAGGTGTACCTGTGGATGTATTTCAAGGCCTACCTTCAAACTCAGTGCCTCTTTGCTTGACATGAGAAAATCCAAAAATCAGCCAAGACCTCAGAAAAACAATTGTAGACCTCCACAAGTCTGGTTCATCCTTGGGAGCAATTTCCAAATGCCTGAAGATATCACGTTCATCTGTACAAACAATAGTACACAAGTATAAACACCATGGGACCACGCAGCTGTCATACCACTCAGGAAGGAGACGCGTTCTGTCTCCTAGAGATGAACGTACTTAGGAAAAGTACGAAAAGTGAAAATTAATCCCAGAACATCAGCAAAGGACCTTGTGAAGATGCTGGAGGAAACAGGTACAAAAGTATCTATATCCACAGTAAAACGAGTCCTATATCGACATAACCTGAAAGGTTGCTCAGCAAGAAGCCACTGCTCCAAAAAAAAGTTAAAGCTTGGTCAAAAATGGGTCTTCCAAATGAACAATGACCCCAAGCATACTTCCAAAGTTGTGGAAAAATGGCTTAAGGACAACAAAGTCAAGGTATTGGAGTGGCCATCACAAATCCCTGACCTCAATCCTATAGAAAATTTGTGGGCAGAACTGAAAAAGCGTGTTCGAGCAAGGAGGCCTACAAACCTGACTCAGTTACACCAGAATTCACCCAACTTATTGTGGGAAGCTTGTGGAAGGCTACCCGAAACGTTTGACCCAAGTTAAACAATTTAAAGGCAATGCTACCAAATACTAATTGAGTGTATGTAAACTTCTGACCCACTGGGAATGTGATGAAATAAATAAAAGCTGAAAAAAATCATTCTCTCTACTATTATTCTGACATTTCACATTCTTAAAATAAAGTGGTGATCCTAACTGACCTAAGACAGGGAATTTTTACTTGGATTAAATGTCAGGAATTGTGAAAAACTGAGTTTAAATCTATTTGGCTAAGATGTATGTAAACTTCTGACTTCAACTGTATATGACAACCAGCAGTTTTTGTAAAGGCTGTTGGCCAAAGGGTTCCCTCTCGCTCCACACACACAGTCACTGTGTCAAAATAAATATACACTGAATTAGGGCTGGGCGATGAATCAATATCAATAATTATCGAGGTAATTACTTCCCTCAATTACGATATAAAAACATTTATATACATTTTCGATAATGTCGCTGTAGAATAATTAGGTACAGCAGTCCATTTCACCACTGTGACGCAGCAGGAACGCGCGGAGAAGTGACAATATGCACGTGGAGAGGTATACGCCCACTAAAAACCACTTAGCACCTGGGGTGATGGAGTAGCCACTATTAAGCACGGAAAAGGAGTGATCTAGGCGAAAACAGTGGCAGTGATAGACATGGAGAAGGAGCAGCTTCCAACCATGAAATTATTGATAAAAAGGGTTCAACTGTTTCAGTTATTTGGAAGTGGTTTTCCCTTTTGGGGTATTGTGCGCTCACTGTGCCTTTTGACCACCGAGTGTTTTGGGTTGAATAAACTTCGGCACTATTGGACAATAGTCTCCTGCATTTGACTCTGCTCCTTCCTCCTGCCCTAAGTATCCGTGACACACCTGCTCTTTCCATGACATAGACTGACCAGGTGAATCCAGGTGAAAGCTATGATCCTGTACCGATGTCACCTATTAAATTCACTTCAAACAGTGTAGATGGAGGTGAGGAGACAGGTTAAAGAAGGACTTTTAAGCCCTGAGACAATCGAGACATGGATTATATACAGTACCAGTCAAAAGTTTGGACATACCTACTCATTCCAGAATTATTATTTTTTAAACTATTTTCTACACTTTAGAATAATAGTGTAGACATCAAAACTATGAAAAAAAGTGTTAAACAAATCAAAATATATTTCCTATTTGAGATTCTTCAAAGTAGCCACCGTTTGCCTTGATGACAGCTTTGCACACTCTTGGCATTCTCTCAACCAGCTTCATGAGGTAGTCACCTGGAATGCATTTCAATTAAAAGGTGTGCCTTGTTAGAAGTTCATTTGTAGAATTTCTTTCCTTCTTAATGCGTTTGAGCTAATCAGTTGTGATTGGTAGGGGTGGTATACAGAAGATAGCCCAATTTGGTGAAAGACCAAGTCGATATTATGTCAAATACAGCTCAAATAAGCAAAGAGAAACAACAGTCCATCGTTACTTTAAGACATGAAGGTCAGTCAATCTGGAAAATTTCAAGAACTTTTAAATTTTCAAAAAGAAAGGAGGACCAAGGCACTCTTCATATAATTGATTAAAATGCCTTTATTAGTATGGCATGTTCAATAGAAACAATGTTTTTAAAAAACCGACGCGTTTCGGCTGCATGGCCTTCATCAGGGTGTACAAAGAAATAATACAATGTTCTCTGTTTAACAGCTTTTCCAATTAACCCTAATTAGAAGGGGGAGTGGTTAAAATTGATTGGACACACCTAGTAAGCAATAGTATACACACTTTAAAGTGAAATGCTGTAGCTATGTTATCATAAAAATGTAACTCCAAACTAGAAGTATCAGAACACTTAGAAAGGTAGTTCTAACCTTAAATATGTCTGGGCGAAGTGTCAAGAATAAGAAAGCAATACATTCCATAGTACACTAGAACACAGCAAAACATGAACAACAAGAGTCTAAACATAGCTGAGGGCAATTGAGCAAAGATATCCACTAGATGACAGCAAATGTACCCATCACAACCCTACAGGAAGGGTGAGAAATCCATATCTTCATTCAAACCCGGGTATTTAGTGGCCTGTAGTTTGTAAATCCAAAAACTTTCCATTTGGTTTAACTGTTTAAGGCGGTCCCCTTTTCTAATAGAGGCCGGGATATGATCAATACCCATAGCTTGTAGGGAGGCAGGGTTGCCATGGTGTAAGGACTTGTAGTGCCTTGCCATGGGGTAGTCTTCATTGCCTACCCGTATGGCGTACTTGTGTTCCGCTAGGCGATCTTGAAGGCGTCTCTTTGTCCGTCCAATATAGAACACCTTGCACTGTGGACATTCCAATCTATAGATGACATGAGTGGTTTTGCAGTTAATGAAATGCTTGACGTAATACTCCATTTTGGAAGCTGTATCAACGAAATACTTTTTCTGTGCAATATTTCTGCAATGGTTGCACTGGTTACATTTAAAAGAGCCCTTGGGTTTGTGGCCAAGCCAAGTTTTTTGAGAGTCACCCGGAAGATAACTGTGGACTAATTTGTCCTTTAGGGTAGGACATCTCTTAAAGCTTATGACTGGTGGCTCAGGAAAGACTTGGCGTAGTAGCGTATCACTTTGGATGATTCCCCAATTATTCCAAATAATTGGGGAATCATCCAAAGTGATACGCTACTACGCCAAGTCTTTCCTGAGCCACCAGTCATAAGCTTTAAGAGATGTCCTACCCTAAAGGACAAATTAGTCCACAACAGTCAGTTTCTTAACAGGTGCATGTTTATCAATAATTGGAAGAAGTAATTTCATAAATTCATCAAGTGCAGTGTCTGGATGGTCCTCATTAGTCACATCTGACCAATAATTTTTTTTAACATCATCCACATAAGAGTCACAGCAAAATCTTTTGTATGATCTCTTATAAGCTATTTTAGGCCCAGCTGTTGGAACTTTGGCTTTCCTGGATATAGCCACTATATTGTGATCACTGCATCCAATGGGTACAAATACAGCTTTAAAACAAAGTTCTACAGTATTAGTAAAAATGTGATCGATACATGTGGATGATCTTGCTCCTGTAGTGTTTGTAAACACCCTGGTAGGTTGATTAATAACCTGGACCAGATTACAGGCACTGGTTACAGTAAGAAGATTCATCTTGAGCGGACAGCTTGATGCAAACCAGTCAATATTCAGGTCCCCAAGAAAGTAGAAGTCTCTGTTTACGTCACATACACTATCAAGCATTTTGCACATATTATTTAGATACTGACTGTTAGCACTTGGTGGCCTATACCAGCACCCCAAAAGAAAAGGCTTTAGATGTGCCAAGTGAACTTGCAACCACAACACTTCAATAACATGGAGTGCTGCATCAGATGACCTGGCCTCCACATTCACCTGACCTTAACCCAATTGGGATGGTTTGTGATGAGTTGGACTGCAGAGGGAATGAAAAGAAGAAAACAAGTGCTCAGCATATGTGGGAACTCCTTCAAGACTGTTGGAAAAGCATTCCAGGTGAAGTTGGTTGAGAGAATCCCGAGAGTGTTCAATGCGGTCATCAAGGCAAACGGTGGTTACTTTGAAGAATCTCAAATCTAAAATGTATTTTGATTTGTTTCACCATTTTTTGGATACTACATGATTCCATATGTGTTCTTTCATAGTTTTGATATCTTCACTATTATTCTACAATGTAGAAAATATAAAAAAAATAAAGACAAACCCTTGAATGAGTAGGTGTGTCCAATCTTTTGACTGGTACTGTGTGCCATTCAGAGGGTGAATGGGCAAGACAAAAGATTTTGTGCTTTTGAACAGGGTATTGTAGTAGGCGTCAGACACACTGGGTTGAGTGTGTCAAGAACTTAAAAGCTGCTGTATTTTTCACGCACAACAGTTTCGCACAACAGTGTATTAAGAATGGTCCACCACTCAGAGGACATCCAGCCAACTTGACACAACTGTGGGAAGCATTGGCATAAACATGGGCCAGCATCCCTGTGGAACGCTTTTGACACCTTGTAGAGTCCATGTCCCGACGAATTGAGGCTGTTCTGAGGGCAAAACAGGGTGCAACTCAATATTAAGAAAGTGAGGCCAATGGTGACTTTAAAACAGTTACAGAGTTTAATGGCTGTGACAGGAGAAAACTGAGGATGGATTAACAACATTGTAGTTACTTCACAATACTAACCTAATTGACTGAGTGAATAGAAAGAAGCCTGTACAGAATACAAAAAATAATAATGTGCAAATATTGTACAAACAAAAAATAATAATTAGCAAATATTGTACAATCCAGGGGTGCAAAGCTCTTAAAGACTTACCCAGAAAGACTCACAGCTGTAACTGCTGGCAAAGCTAACATGTATTGACACAGGGGTGTGAATACTTATGTAAAATCTATATTTTTGTATTTTATTTTCAATACATTTGCAAAAATATGTCATTATGGGGTATTATGTGTAGATTGGTGAGAGAATAAAATCTATTTAATCAGTTTTAAATTCAGGCTGTAACACAACAACATGTCGAATAAGTCAAGGGGTATGAATACTTTCTGAAGGCACTGTAGTACAACTTCGCCTCTTTCGCTCTGATCCAGAAATACTTAAAGAAATTAAGAGTACCGATATTTCTGTCTGAGCATAGCTAGCAAGCCCAGGCAACCTCTTCCGCCTCATGTTACCAAAACCCGGTCCACCGTGTTTGATTGACAGGTCTAACACATCGAAAACGCAAAGTAGCAATAAATTTTTTTTTAAATAGCAAAATGAAGCATTGCGATTGATTTATCTAATTTTAGTGATAATTGGAATTTTGCCAGTCTTAAGTATGTAAAAGCATTGTCAATTGCTAATTAAGAATTATCTTTATTTTTGCCATCAGAACAAGGAAATGAAATGGCAAACATGAGAAATGATTTGTCATTTAAGCATTTACTTTTAATTATACACTTTGCTATTTCTTTTTCAAAGTCCCAGACATTATGCATACTCAATCATGAAAATCATAATGCAAGATCTTTTTTTGCATTTCAATTCAAATTTTGTCACAAAATGCATACCCATTTAGGAAAAGGAATTGCAAACATGCTATTGATTTACCATTTGCTTTCCCAATTGAAATGTGTATATTGTTCTTCGTACTTTGTTACTATTGCCTATTGTATGTTGCCTCTGTGTTTGCAGTGTTGTGTAATGTGCAGGTAGCATATACATTCATACAGTCCTTCCCTTGTTAATAGCCTTGTTGCTCTACTTGTGCCATCAGTTATTGTATTGTGTACGGTGTATTCATTACCCCTGTTTTCTGTTCATTACGAACCACTAGTATTCCACGTCCTTTCCACATACATCTCCATGCACAGTTCTACGTTCCTGTGTGTGTGTGAATATAGTTCCCTGTGCGTTGACTCTTGGGCTGCCTTATTTACCTCTAACCGTGGGCGGTGTCAGTGGGTCACAGACCAGCAAACACGTAACCCGTGTTGCGCTCTTTCAGTAAGGAAAGGAAGAGAGAGAGAGCAATAGACTCGGTATTAGAGGTAAGCAAGCAAGGTGTCTTTATTTTGTTCCAATTTGACAAACAACAAGCTGGCATTCATGAATACATACTTCTACAAAAGCCATTCTAATGTATTATTTAAAGTACTAGCGACTGTAACAAATGATGCAGAAGTAGTAGTACTGTAATAGTACAGTAGTGTTACTAGTTTAAACTGTATATACTATATACAGTAGATACTATGCTGTATATACCCATAATACTGTATATACTCTATATACTGTTTAGACTAGTATACTGTAGTAGTACTGTAGTAATACTGTTGGATTGAAAAAGGAAAAATAAAAATAATAATATAACAATTCAAATAAAAATATGGCACTCTTTATATATATTATATTGCTTTGTCAATCTTCATCATCATTGTCATAATCATCATCATCGTTGTCATCATCATACAATAAATGTCATATATTTAGTTATCAATGTGTTATATTATTGCTAACATCAACTGTAATTTCAAAGCTATAATAATTGTAATAATAATCAAAATACATATCAGAACATCAGGGGTATTATATTGTTACAGAAAATAACTCATAAATTTGGAGTAGAATACAGAGAGGGGGGGGGTTGTTGCTCTGGACATGCATAAAGGGATATCATTGGAGGAGAAAGGGTAAGCAGGCCCTCTTATTGGAAAAGAGGTGCTTGAGCAGCTGTCACTCAGTCATCATCGGAACACTCACGCAGCCAATCCATACATACACACATGCATTCTGTTCAGTCAAACAAAGTGGATGCGTCCCAAATGGCAACCCATTCCCTATATAGTGCACAACTTTTGACCAGAGCCCTTTGGGCCCTGATCAAAAGTAACGCACTATGTAGGGAATAGGGTGCCATTTGGTACTCAACCAGTATCTAAATAATTACAGATAGTCTTTGACTTTTTTATTTTATATATATATTTTTTAAAGCTAGACTACTCTACTCCAGTCGTTAAATAGGAGTTGTACATGCCGGTGAATAAACCAATCATAATGATTCGCTGAAAGACCCACTGACCAATCACAAGGCTGATCCTGATCCCTTCCACAATGTCAACAAACGCAAGTTCAAATAAATATGACATTACACATATGACATCACAAAAGTATGACATCATGCAAAAACTGTATAGAGACGGGCGGATGGACTCAGACAATTAGACAAAGACAAGCAGACACAGAGAGACAGAGGTGAACACAGATGGACAAACAAACAAACAAAAGGTAGACTCACCGTGACAGACAATTAGACACACATACAGAGAACACACAAAGACAGATAGACCGACGGACCGATTTATCATGTCAAAGTCCCTACGAGGGCAGCCAAACTCAGAACAATCTCAACAGATACGGAAGTGATCGATAAACCCTTCAGACAGACAGTCTCTTATACTCTGACATCTGTAGTTGGTTTAAACCTGAAGAATGCAACTGCAAAATAAAATACTGAAAAAGAGTAATAGAAACCCACACATATAGTACTTATATGTCACATTAATGATAAATAACCTTAGTATAGACAAGAGTGGAGTACGTAACCCTGTTTTCTTTTTTCCCTCCATCTTCCCCTCTCTTTTTATCTTTACCCTCTCTCTCTCCATTTCCCACTCACCCTTGCTCCATCTCTCATTCCCCTCCCTCTCCATCTCTCATCTCTCCTACCCATGCTCTCCATCTCTCACCCCTCTCTCACCCTCCTCCCTCTCTCTCCATCAGCCCCAGCCACTGCAGCAGTGCAGTACAGCCCAGCCAGGCCTGTCAGTCTCATAGCCAGCGAATGGCTGACGCAGCATCCTGTCGTTTCACTGGAGCACTGAATTACACACACACACACATACACACACACACACACACACACACACACACACACACACACACACACACACACACACACACACACACACACACACACACACACACACACACACACACACACACACACACACCGACAGACACACACTGAGTGAATTACTTCAGTCTCCATTAGACTAACGAGAACCGTTCGTCCTCTGGGGACATGGCGAGATGGAGGAGAGAGAGATGGAGGGGAAGGTGGAGAGAGGGGGGGGGGTTGAGACGGGAGAGAGATGGATAGGACAAAAGAGAGAGATGGAGGGGAGCGAGACACATCGACCCGTTGGCACGGAGACAATATTAGTAGTATGCACACACACACACACACCCTCACGCCCACAAAATATAATACTTTACTGCATTCTGACGCTAGAACAAACAACAGTGGGTGTGACTGACGTTCACAAGTGCTTGGCTACATATAAGTGATTGACAGAGGTATGTGGATATATACCGACCAGTGCATACAAACACTATCGCTCTCTCACACACCGAAGCACACACACCGAAGCACACACACACCGAAACACACAGAGTGGATTGAGAAACGTGCACGGAGTTCAGCGATGAAGTTCAGCGATGAACAAGATAGACATGTGCGACATATAACATGACTACATGTCTATCTTGTTGATCGCTGAACTTGTGAGTATTGGTCCTCCGTGCACGTTTTTCAATCCACTCTGTGTGTGTGTGTGTGTGTGTTTTGGTGTGTGAGAGAGCGATAGTGTGTGTATATGAACTTTGTATGCACTTGTCTGTTTATATCCATGTAGTGTAACACACACACACAGTCTAATTGTTTTTATCCAGTATAGTTATTTTCTAAACCAGCACACAGAGATTTACATGGCTCCAGATTCCTATAATAATTGATCAGAGGTTTTAGGTTTGGACCCACCCAGACTACATCCCAAATCCCACCCTATTCCATGTACTACTTTCGACCAGAGCTTAGTAGTGCACTTATGTAGGGATTAGGGTGTAATTTGAGATGCAAAAGAAGACGCTACACAGACACAGATTGTATTTCTGAATCCCACCCTTTTCCATATGGAGTGCACTACTTTCAACCAGAGCTTAGTAGTGCACTATATAGGGAATAGGGTGTCATTTGAGACACAAGAGAAGACACTACACAGATAGAACAGCAGATCACCTAACCAATACAGTCAGAGAGAAAGAAAGAAGGATAGAAGAACGAGGGGAAGGACATATATACGAGATAGACGAACGACAAGTGAACGGATACATAGTTAGACAGTGAAACAGTGGTCATAATAGCGGTTTTAAATAAAGATCATTAAAAATAAGCAGATAGCGAGATTTGTATCAACTGGAAAATAATAAAGTGAAGTAAAAAAAATAAGAGTGATGTGGAACAGAGGTTCAGTCATACCACACTTCCGCGCACGCACACACACACACACACACACACACACACACACACACACACACACACACACACACACACACACACACACACATGCCCACGGATGCATGCATGCATACACGCGCACACACACACATACACACAGTCTTCAGAGGTACTGTAATGACACACCTTTGAAATGTTCACCTTTTCACAGCCTTCATCAATGACCACCTCCTTCCATAATAAATTTGATGCTGATAAATTGTCAGCTTATGGACGTGTTTTAGGCAGCCAAACATCTGCAATGGAAACAAACCAAAAAACACACAGAAAATATGACTTGTGATACAGTAAATGTGATTTTGTGGGGGAAAGGAATCCACTGTTTGACCTTCGTCGAGTTAAATTGCAAGCCTTAACAAATCATATCACATGAAGAAATGTAGGAAACTATGGAAGGACAAGGTCTTCATCATCTATTTCTTTCTCTCCTCAGAGGTCAGTGCAGCGCTCCTGCTTGCTGTAATGGTCGAACTGGCTCTTCCAGTGCATCATGTAGGAGGACCAACGATGGAACTCCACCTTCCACTGACGCTCCGCCTCATCTATGTTATCTGGGGAGGAGGAGAGAGAGAGAGAGAGAGAGAGATTACCACAAGTGAAAGACAGCATCACCACTGTCACATACAGATGGAATCACACAATATCAGACATAATCCGAAAGGAACCCGAGAGACAGTAGGGGAAGACCCAGGAAGCAACATCATCCCTGTTTATCTGACCAGGGGTCATAGGTCATAGGTCAGGAAACTAACCAGGCATGTTTCACACAAACCTCTAACAGTAAAACACAGTGGCTTTTTGGGTTTGGAACATTTCCAATGAAAAGTTGGCATTATACTCATGTTTGGGTTTTTGGTATACAAAGATGGATCACACACTCACACACACAGTGAATCAAGTAGCTATTGACATATGTTCTGTTTCTCACAGCAAAGGCCTTCTGGGAATACTGACAAAGGAAGAGGGAAAGAAGGAGGGATGAAACAGAAGTGTTGTACATAAAAACATATTTTTTTAATATGCAAAATAAAAGGAGAAGAAAGTAGAGAGAAAGGGAGTTTTAGAGGCTTCTCACTGCGCCAGCCAAGATTGAGAATGATTTAAAATACCAAAGAGAGGACTGTTTTGTATAAAATAAATATATACATAAATATATATATATATATATATATATATATATATATATATATATATATATATAAAAGAAGTTGTGAGATAAAATGATATCAGCAAAAAGACAAGGGAATTCAGATTGAAAGGAGAGTGGATGGTGAAGTCAAAAATAGAAAAAAGGTCTAAGTTTGGAGAGAACAGAAAAAGCACAAGGCCCCAGAATGAGCTAAATAAGGCCTGGACAGCAGTGATGTCATAGAAGAGAAATAGAACTAGAGATGGAGTGGAAGGACCAGAGGGATTCCGTGATTCCCTTCATCCTGCTAACCTTTTGTGGCTAAATCTAACATTTTCTGATCTGATTCGATTTATTGTCAATTAGACTTTATTGTACACATTCACAGCTTAAAGCTGAATTGCAGTAAAAAGGCAAAATTAGAAAAGGTGATAAAAGTTAGTTCAAGAAGAAAAAAAGTATGGAGAGTAAAGTCTTGACAGGTCCGGATGGTGCCTGCTCTTCTTGGTCGAGGCCATCAATTCTTCTCGTAGTCGAGTTGAATGGTACTAGGGAGGGACAGGTTTTATAATGGTGATGGTGGTGCTGGAGTTGACTAGCCGGTCCTGACGTTCTCAATTCTCAGCTCTCTGTGGCAACTGGACGACTCCTCCACTAGCAATGTGTAGCACCCACTTGGGTGATGCTTCTTCTGCTGCCGAAAGAGCTCACCACACATCAGTCCAGTGTATAAAGTCACCCTCACTAAGAGGGAGCCTTCTGCCATCTCCACACTTCAGTCCTCTCACTTTGGGTGGTTGAAAATAGAAGCCGGGTGCTGAATAATTTTATACAAGGTGAAGCTTACTGTATGGCTGACGCCTTGAGAGCTCCGACCCAACTTAGCTATTTTGTGACTATTTGGGCGTTTATCGTTACTTTTTTTGCACTAAATGTATCCGTTATCATTTCATATTGATCGACAAAAACATTTGAACATCAGATCAGAAGTTACTAACCTCAATTTCGGCTTCAACTTTGACTCATCCGACCTGGGCTCCCAAGAGGAAACACCAGCGAAAAAGAGGCAAGAGATCGGGCGTCCCGCTGAGACTAACGCAAAAGGAAAACCGGCCACCACTTCCCTCCATTCTATTGGCCACTTAATAATAAGATGACATCCGATCGTGGATTTGCTATCAACGGGACTCTCGTAAATGCAATATTCTCTGTTTTTCTGAAACATGGCTTTCGGACAAGATACCCCGCATGGCTATCCAACTCGATGGATTCTCTATTCTTCGAGCAGACAGGTCATTGGATTCAGGGAAATCCAGAGGGGGAGGGGTATGTCTCTTCATCAACAACAGATGGTGTGCAGACTCTAGTGCAGTGGAAGTCTCAACCTATTGTTCACCCATCTTGGTATACCTGATGGCCAAATGCCGACCATTCTACCTCGTAAGAGAGTTATCTGTTATCGTGACTGATGTACATATTCCACCTCAGGACAACAACAACAACAAGCTGGCACTTAATAAACTGTACGAGGCTATAAACAAGCAGGAAACAATGCACCCGAAGGCTGCTAATTCTTGTTGCCAGCGATTTTTGTTCCACGTCAATGCATTTTATGCACGCTTCGACAAAAACAACACCAATCCGTGCACGAGGGTCCCCACCGTCCCAGAGGACTGGGCGATTTCGCTCTCCGAGGCTGACGTGAGTAAGGTTTCTGATTCGGATCAACACTTGCAAGGCTGCAGGGCCGAAAGAGATTCCAGGACGAATTCTCAGAGCATGCACAGACCACCTGGTAGGCACCTTCACGTTTATTTTCGACCTCTCCTTGTCCCAGCCTGTAATCCCCACGTCTCAAGCTGACCACCATCATTCCTGTTCCCAAGAACTCTAAGGCTACCTGCCAATTTGCATACCACCCCAACAGATCTACAGACGATGCAATCTCAATTGAACTTCACACTGCCCTCTACCACCTGGACAAGAGGAATACCTATGTGAGAATGCTGTTCATCGACTACAGATCAGAGTTCAACACCATAGTGCCCTCCAAGCTCGGGACCCTAGGACTGAACACCTCCCTCTGCAACTGGACCCTGGACTTCCTGACGGGCTGACCACTGGTCACCATTACTCCTGTTTACAAGCATATATTACCATTAGTATATTACCATATGTATTTATATATTCCTGCCACCAGACACTTTTTAACTCTGATACATGTATATCCTACTCCCAGTCACTTTTTATGACTTTTTATATATAAACCCACCTCAACTACTCACATTGAATAAGGTACTGACACTGACCTGTATATACAGTGTATTCGGAAAGTATTCAGACCCATTCCATTTTTCCACATTTTGTTATGTTACAGCCTTATTCTAATATTGATTAAATCATTTTTTCCCCTCATCAATCTACACACAATACCCCATAATGACAAAGCGAAAACAGGTTTTTATAAATAAATAAGTAACTGAACTACCTTATGTACATAAGTATTCAGACGCTTTGCTATGAGACTCGACATTGAGCTCAGGTGCATCCTGTTTCCATTGGTTATCCTTGAGATGTTCCTACAACTTTATTGGAGTCCACCTGTGGTAAATTAAATTGATTGGACATGATTTGGAAAGGCGCACACCTGTCTGTATAAGGTCCCAAAGTTGACAGTGCATGTCAGAGCAAAAACCAAGCCATGAAGTCGAAGGATTTGTCCGTAGAGCTCCGAGACAGGATTGTGTCTAGGCAGAGATCTAGTGAAGGGTACCAAAAAATGTATGCAGCATCGAAGGTCCCCAAGAACATAGTGGCCTCCATCATTCTTAAATGGAAGAAGTTTGGAAACACCAAGACTCTTTCGAGAGCTGGCCGCTGAGCAATCAGGGGAGAAGGGCCTTGGTCAGGGAGGTGATCAAGAAGCTGATGGTCACTCTGACAGAGCTCCAGAGTTCCTCTGTGGAGATGGGAGAACCTTCCAGAAGGACAACCATCTCTGCAGCACTCCACCAATCAGGCCTTTATGGTAGAGTGGCCAGACGGAAGCCACTCCTCAGTAAAAGACACATGACAACCTGCTTGGAGTTTGCCAAAAGGCACTTAAAGACTCTCAGACCATGAGAAACAAGATTCTCTGGTCTGATGAAATCAAGATTGAACTCTTTGGCCTGAATGTCAAGTGTCACATCTGGAGGAAACCTGGCACAATCCCTACGGTGAAGCATGGTGGTGCCAGCATTATGCTGTGGGGATGTTTTTCAGAGGCAGAGACTGGGAGTCAGGATCAATGGTAAGATGAATGGAGCAAATTACAGAGAGATCCTTGATAAAAACCTGCTGCAGAGCGCTCAGGACATCAGACTGGGGCGAAGGTTCACCTTCCAACAGGACAATGACTCTAAGCACACAGCCAAGACGACGCAGGAGTGGCTTCGGGACAAGTCTCTGAATGTCCTTGAGTGGCTCAGCCAGAGCCTGGACTTGAACCCGATCAAACATCTCTGGAGAGACCTGAAAATAGCTGTGCAGTGATGCTCCCCATCCAACCTGACAGAGCTTGAGAGGATCTGCAGAGAAGAATGGGAGAAACTCCCCAAATACAGGTGTGCCAAGCTTGTAGCGTCATACCCAAGAAGACTCAAGGCGGTATTCACTGCCAAAGGTGCTTCAACAAAGTACTGAGTAAAGGGTCTGAATACTTATTTAAATGTGATATCAGTTTTTATTTGAAATAAAATTGCTACATTTACTAAAAACCTGTTTTTGCTTTGTCGTTATAGGGTATTGTGTGTAGATTGATGAAGAAAAAAACTATTTAATACAATTTAGAATAAGGCTAACGTAACAAAATGTGGAAAAGGTCAAGGGGTCTGAATACATTCCGAATGCACTGTACTTGCATTCTCTTGCTCCTTTAACTCACATCGTATTTCTAGTGTGGTTTTATTTACATTTTGTATTCTATTTTCTATTATTATCTATATTATTATTATCACTGCATTGTTGGGAATGAGCTTTCAAGGTAAGAATTTCACTGTACTGTTTTACACCTGTTGTATCATTTGCACGTGGTAAATAAACGTTGAAACTTCTTGAAAGCATCTTTTGTATGCAGTAGACAGTTAGCTATAGCTAGCTAACTAGCTAGCTAGCTAGTTTAGCAAACTAAACAAATTGATCTGACATCAATTCTGCTACTCTGTTGGTCAAGGCAACTAGATACTGTATATTAGTTAAAATGTAACGCGCTATCAAACACACCCCAAACAACATCAACACGTAAATCAACTAAATATGCACAATGTTTTTACAGAAGCTCTCAGATAACTCCGCCATTACGGCGCCATGGCTACGGGCCCATGGGCTATGGTCAAAAGTAAAGCACTATATAAGGAATAGGGTGCCATTTGGGAAGCAACAGTCCTATCCTTTTTCATCCAATCTGACCCGGGGTCAGTTTAGCAGGGAAGTGTTGTAGCTACTGTAGTGTGTGCTATGCGCTTTACTGACCATGCACAACTTTCCATTGCAAAACCAAACAAACCACACCATCTCTCTCTCTCTCTCTCAGTTATTTTTTAAAGTTCTGTCGGTTGATTGAGCCTTTTTCCCTGTAAATGACTAAGCCGCAGCTAGCTCTCTCTGAATATTTCCAGCCATTAACCCCCTGTATAAATCATTTAATGACCAAATAATGAGTTTAATAATGAATCTCCCTTACAAATAATTGTGATTACAATAACCATATTTGGTTGTAAAATATAAGCTGAGGGAAGAATACGAGAAAATGATGTTGACAGTATGTTTGTACTGTCATGAGCATTGCTTTGATGTCCTTAATGTGCTGTTAGAGGTCCAGATTGTGTCATTGTAGTGTGTGTGTGTGTGTGTGTGTGTGTGTGTGTGTGTGTGTGTGTGTGTGTGTGTGTGTGTGTGTGTGTGTGTGTGTGTGTGTGTGTGTGTGTGTGTGTGTAACCCTATTACCGGTGATGTTGAGGAGGCGTGGCAGGAAGCGGTTCCAGAATGCACACAGCTGATTCCGCAGGCCCTTGTGGATCTTCAGGGATTCCGTGTTCAGACCCACGTGTTTTTGTTCACTGTTGGTGAACTGGGGCCACTTCCGCCTGCTATCCACACTGCCATCAAAGTTGATATTGGGGTTACTGGAGAGAGAGAGAGAGAGGTGGGGGAGAGAGAATAGATTTAATTAGGGTTGGACATCTTTCAGTGTGCTTCGATAGACACACACACACACCAACCCATACCCTTTTACAACTCCCCATTTTCTCAACTCCCTCCACCCCTGTCTTACCCGGTGCGTGCGAAGTTGGCCCAGTATCTCATCATGCGTCGGCTCAGTTTCTCCTCCTCGGCTGTGTAGTTGAGTCTCTTCTCCAGCGGCATGCCGAACACAAACTCTATCTCGTAACCATGGATAACGCCCATCCACTCAGGCCACGCCAGGTTAGACGCACGGTGGTCAAACAGGTACAGGTACACTCCACCTAGAGAGTTTGGAACAGAGCATAGAATGAAATAGAACATGCATCCCCGCTCTAGTGTTGTATATATATCTCAAACAGGTGCACTCCGCCTGGGAACATCAGTAGGATAGGAGAGACATTGACATGGAATATTGACACAGGACTTTGAGTTAGACTTTTTTGTTTGAACTACTTCAAACTTGAGTTTGAAATAGTTCAAGGGCCTTAAGAACCAACCATTGCAAAAGGGCCTTAAGAACCAACCATTGTATGACATGAAGTAACATCTTTGAAAAACATTCAGGAACCATTCTTACCTTGTGAGTTCCCATCCTTCGTCGTGGCCCCTGCGTTGCCCGCTTGTTGCCCGTTGTTGGCACCTTGGTTAGAGTGAAACTGGGCATAGCTCCTGGCGAAGTGCTGCAGGGGGCAGATGACGTTATGGTCTCCGACCACATCGTCCAGGGCATCGCGGTTCTTTACCCCGTTGTTCTCATCGAACCAGTCAGTATACTGCAACACAATACAGCTGTATTAATCAATCATATTTATAATAAACAATCACTTGTACATCCACGGTTGTCACAAAATACTGTAACACAATACATAGTTGGACATTAGAAGTTACCCGATTGCCCTCCAGGGGGCAAGTAAACTGAACAGTCAGGCAAGTGGAGTGTGCTCTGATTGATACAACTTTATTAGTCCATGTTATGTTATTGGTCCAGTCCATGTCACAGCAAACAACTCAAATCTGTCTTCTAGCTTGCCATATCAATCCTCTTTCCTTTCCAGCATGTGGCTCAACCGGGATTCGAACTGACCACCTTTCGGCTACAGGTCCACCTCCTTAACCGGTTGGGCTACTTACCTGCAGAACCACAGCCTCCTGGCCGATCTCATTGGCATGCGGAACGCTCAGTTTCACGCTTTCCAGGAAGTCCTCGCGCGAGATCAGTGACTCATTGTCCTATGGGGAGTCAATGGAAGGTTTGTGTGAAATTGTATCAGTGCCAGTGGAAGACACACACACACACACACACACACACACACACACACACACACACACACACACACACACACACACACACAGGCATGAACGTACAAACACATACACCCACGCTACCAATGCACACACAGAGAAACACACACAGGCACACACACACAAATGCACATATGTAGCCGCTCCTCCCCGCACCCCCCCCAACACACTCCATCCCCCTCCCTCCTCACGTACCTTGCTGAAGCCGGGGGCTCCATAGAGGAGGAAGAAGGACCCCTCGTCCTGGTTGACCCCCAGCAGGATTTGGGTGTCCTTGAAGTTGCCTGAGCTGAGCATGGCCTCGGGGTTGTCCGGAAGGACCACGCCGTCGATGACGGGCACAAAGGAGAAACGGAAGATGGCAGACCATGGCATGACCTGAGAAGACAAAACAAAATGTATTTATTTCACCTTAATTTAACCAGGTAAATAATTGAAAACACATTCCTTACATTACATGTAAATGCATATGTTAAATGTGAACGTAAAACATAAATGTAAACGGAAGTGCTATGGAAATGAAACGCTATGGAAATGCGCATTTAAATGTAAAACATGTCAAACGTAACTATAAAAGTAAACCTAAATGTAAAACTTAAACCTAAACATAAATGTAATAAATGAATGTACCTGCCACTCCTGGTCAATGAGCTCCTGCGGGGGCTTGTTGCGAAGACAGTCCACCAGCTCCGTATCGTTACCCCCAGAGGGGCAGCCGACGAGCTTCCCCAACATGACGGCCCTCCGGTGGGCTTCAGCTGGCGTAACAGTGGCCCAGGGGCAGTTGGGGGCTCCACTCTGGAGTATGGCTCGGGTGAAGGTGGGTCGACTGTCGGGAGACAGGAGGTGCATCCCAACAGAGACTGCTCCGGCACTCTCCCCAAAGATGGTCACCTACGAGTAGTAGTAGTTAATAACAATAATATTGAATTGATAGAGCGCACAAGCTTGCTGACACACACATTTCCTCTTTATTATCGTTACCTGTTTGGGGTTGCCCCCGAAGAAGTGGATGTTATCCTGGACCCACTGGAGGGCCATGCGTTGGTCTAAGAGCCCCACGTTCCCAGGGGCCTCTGAGGAGCCGTGGAGAGCCAGGAACCCAAAGGCCCCGATACGGTAGTTCATGGAAACCACCACCACCTTCTCTGAGTGAGCCAGGTAGCGCCCGTCGTACACGTCCAGGGACGATGATCCGCTGTAGAACAATAGAATACAATACAACTTTATTGTCCATATGTTACAGCGAACAATGAAAATGCGTTTCCTGCTCAATACCCCCAGATAGCACCTTCATGCATACATACAAACTTGAAAGGAGCACAGGGTCCTAGCCGCAGTGCAGCATCCCTGGATGGAGAGCATGTTGTACGGCTAAGTGCTTGTGAAATGCTGCTGGGATGTGAAAGCCTTTCACTTTTCAGATCAATTCCCTCCTTTCTTCCAGCGCCCTGCCTGCATTTCGAACTGGTAACCTTTCGGCTACAGGTCAAGCTCCTTAGCCCACTGAACTACCTACCTGTAGAACCCTCCTCCGTAGATCCATACCATCACGGTGAGGTTGTGAGGTCTGGTGGAGGTGGGGACCCAGACATTGAGGTAGAGGCAGTCCTCGCTCATCTCCCTGTTGGAATGAAATCAAACTTTATTTTGTAAACATCTAGCTATCACCGGGTATAACGAAACTTTATTTCAAATGAAATCAAACTTTATTTAACCCTTCTGTGGTGTTCGGGTCTGTGGGACCCATTTTCAATGTTTACTAAACCTGAGACATTAACACATTTTCATTGAGTGCACACTGTGCACCCCCCTACACATGTATATTACATATGTGGTGTTTGGGTCCACTGGACCCGAGGGGAATAAAAGTGTGTGTGTAGGTGAAAACAAGTAAAAATGAAACGAAAAGGTTTGCTGTGTGCCTTCACTCTGTCTTCCTCCTCCCTGGGGCCTGCTGTTTCAACATAGCACTAAGAACCTGTCTGTCTCCCTGTCTCCTGCTTTTCTTGGACTCTTTACCCTTTGTAGTGTGTGCAACTACACAATGCCAAAGAAAGGCAAAAATGTGGTACTCATGAGTATGGGAGAATCTGTGGCCAGGAACATCAAAAACCCAAAATCCTAATGGATTACAATGCCACAAAAGGAGGGGTGGAGGATTTAGACAAGCTGGTGACTGGCTACAGCTGCAAAAGAAGAACCCTACGCTGGCCACTTACGATATTCTTCCACATCTTGTACATCTTGACGTACAACGCGTTTGTCATCTGGACGGCGTTGAACCCAGATTGGAACAGAGGGAAGCTCCAGAGGAGACGGCTCTTTCTCCAGGAAGGCATTAGTAAGACCTCAATTCCAGAGGAGGCAACATATCCCAAGGACCCCAGCTTCTGCAGCCACTGTGAGGATTCAGGAGGAGGATGGTGGTGCCCCATCCGCCCGACCCACAGTACCAACAACTCCAATACCGGAAGTAAGTGTGAGTGATGTTGTGGCATGTCTGTGTGTCTGACTCTCCTACCTTGGCCTGCTGTAACTATACATGTGAATGAGTGAGATGTTAGCAAAATTCTTGAACTAAGTGTTTTCATTATTCTAGATTGCAGCCGGTAGCAACAAGAAGAAGCGCTGCAATGTGTGTGGACCCAAGAAGGACAGGAAGACGCAGTACACATGCATCAAGTGCAAGAAATACATTTGCAACACACACACACACATTAAAACTCTGTCCCTCATGTGGTGTGTAGACAGGCCTTAATTTGTGTTCAATGGGGCTCATTTATCATTTCCATACAATAATATATGTAAAATGTGTCTTTCCAATTTGTTCAGTTCAAAGCAATAAACATCAATAGGGATGAAAACCTTGTTTCATTTATATTTGTTCAAGATAAACATGATTTATTCCACCTATGTCTTTATTCCACCCATAGCGTTTTTATTGATAAATGTGATTTAGCAGAGGTAAATGGCAAATATTAACCATGTATGCTGTCTATATTGCTTGTAATTGATATAAGTCAACATCTAAGTATTTGTATGTAAATTGTTCTGGCTGTATTGTTTTAAAAACCCAATAATGTTGTGGGTCCATCAGACCCGCAAACAATGGGTGAATAACAAAAACATGAACACCCCACAAGAGTTAAAGTGCATTTAAAATCGCAAACATACTTTAAAGTAAAATAAGGAAATTAAGTAAAAGCAAACAAGTAGCAATAAAATAGATTAATAATACAAAATTGAAGTAAAATGTATCCCAAATGGCACCCTATTCCCTACATAGTGCATTACTTTCAACCAGAGTCCAATTAGCCCTGAGAGGGGGACACTATGAAGCAAGCTAGATCTAGTCAGGTTTTTATGAAGCTGGTCAGCTTCATTTAGTGTCACATTAAAGATCAGGCTATATCCGTACTACGAAGGTGGATATTGATGGCGCAACCCACTTCTTACTTGAGCCTGCTCGAGCTAGGTTTGTAACTGTGCGTTCATGTCGCAGTTGGCTAATCGAAAGCCCAACTCTTCAACTGAGACAATGCTGAAACATCAATCCACGGGCGAGTGAGGGACACATTTTCATTTGTGCCAAAATCAAAATGAAAGAAAAGTTATTTCGCAGGCTACGGTGTGAAATAGACTTTTATAAGTGCTGTCTTTCTGTTATTACATATTGTTAAGGCCGTATTTGGTGTGCTTATCAATACACAAGCATCTTTTTTCCCCACCTACTATACATTTACTGTATTAAGTCATGCGTGACGTTTCAAATGCATTCTGTCATTACTAAACGTGCAATGTGATACATTCCATTTTTTTTACACACAAAAAAACATTTGATGAATACAATATGAAGGGGATGAAGATGCAATCTTTGTGAGAGGGAGGGAATCTGATTTCATTGGTCCTCAATTTGTGGCTCAGTTACTTCATTCGGGATAAATGAAGTTAGCCCTGAGTTAGCCCGCCCCGGAGCAGGTTAGTTCAGAAGGATTTGTTGCCATTGAAAAATACCTTGCTAAAAGGTGAGTCACTTTCGTGGTACGGGTTATCCTAAATTAAACTCAGAGTTGACTAAAATTACCTTGCTAACTCCTCAAACCTGATTTGTAGTATACTCCTCTGGTCAAAAGTAGTGCACTAAATAGGGAATAGAGCGCAATTTGGAACCCAAACAAAGGTTGTCCAAAACAATACACCTCTTAAGAGTTTCGCATCTCGGAAACCTGGAAAATGTAAATGTAAAAGGAATGTAAACCTGTTGGGGTTCCACATCTCGGTTCCCTGGAACCCGGGGAAAGAGGTGTCAACGAACTGGTAGCAGGCGTTGGGGTAGGAGCTAGCTTCGAACAAGTCTGACCATGGCTTCTTGGGCTCCGCCTTTCGGAAGCGCTTCTTGCCCAGTGGGGGCTCCGCGAATGGGATTCCGAGGAAAGCGGTCACGTGACTCCGGTCTGGTGTCGGTAGGCGGACGCCGCGGACACGTCCTGCCCGCATGGTGACGATGAGTTCCGGAGAGTCACTCTGGGAAGAAGAAGAGGAGGCGAGGAGAGAGAGGAGGAAGAAGGGGAGGAGGAAGACGATGGAGGTATGCATGGCGCTGTTGTTGTTGTTTGCTGATTGTTTACTTCTTGGTTCTGATGTTAGGTAGTCGGAGGTGTGTGGTCTCTGTTCTGTCTGGAGTCCCTCAGATCTGTAGGAGAGAGGAGCAGAGGGAGGGGGGGGCGAGAGAGAGGAAACGTGATTAGGAGAAAGAGAGTGACAGAGAACAGATGACACAAAGGAGAGAGGGAGATGGAGAGAGAAAAAGGGATATAAATACAAGCAGATATATATGGAGAAAGAAAGGGAGTTGCGTGTTGGAAAGAGGGAGAGCTTGGGGAAAAAAAACAGTGGGGCTTGATAGTATTTACTAAGCAGGTATTTACTAAGCAGGTAATTACTAAGTAGATATTTACTAAGTAGGTATTTACTAAGCAACGGCGTGAGGTCGGGTTTAGAGAAAGAGGACAAGAGGCGATGGAAAGGAAAGAACTTAAGCAATATTAAATATTGAAGGAAACTCTACACCACAAAGCACCCTATAGTCGTAGGAATCGAATTAATCAAACCAACTGTGCTGATATGACTGTAAGGATCTCTAAAATGCACAGACACACGCAGCCATGCAAGCGCTAACATGCACTCACGCACACACAAACCTGTGAGGTTGTAAGTTGTTGTTTTTGTTTTGGCGATGCATGGTTGCCATAGCGATGGGATTAGTTTGGGAGTCACAGTCGGGGATAGGGGTACATGACTTTCACTGCAGCTGTGTGTGTGTGCGTACATTCGTGTGTGCGTGCGTACATGCATGCGTTCGTGTGTGTGTGTGTACTATTTCGGATCTCTTTCTCTTCGCTGTATGTTGTTCTATTTTTGTTGGTGTCACCTCTCTCCCGATCCCCTCACACACACACACACACACACACACACACACACACACACACACACACACACACACACACACACACACACACACACACACACACACACACACTGCATCCTCTTCTCATGCAGGCCAACTGTACACTTATATGGCATCATCACATACAGTCAGGTCCAAAATGAATGGCACCCTTGATAAAGACAAGCAAAAAAAGACTGTATAAAGTAAATAATACTTTTCTTTTTATTGGCCAGTCTGAGATATGGCTTTTTCTTTGCAACTCTGCCTAGAAGGCCAGCATCCCGGAGTTGCCTCTTCACTGTTGACAATTTTATGTTATTTAATGGATGAAAAATGTGCTTTTCTTTCAAAAACAAGGACATTTCTAAGTCACCCCAAACTTTTGAACAGTAGTGTATATTACAAAAAAATGATTGCCACCCCCTGCTTTCAATAATCTAGCACCCTCTCATTGTGAGGATGACTTTTTCCTAAGACTTTTATGAGGTTGGAGAACATGTTGGGAGGGATCTTAGACCATTCCTCCATACAGAATCTTTCCAAACCACAGGTTTTCAATGGGGTTCAAGTCTGGAGACTGAGATGGCCATTGCAAAATGTCGATTTTTGTGATCAATTAACCATTTCTTTGTGAATTTTGATTAGTACTTGCTTCTTTCTCTAAAATGTCCAGGTACTTTAACAAGGACCCCAGGATCAGTGGAAGCAAATTAGCCCCATAACGTCAAAGATCCACCACTATATTTTACGGTAGGTATGAGGTACTTTTCGGCTTATGCTTTTGTTTTCCAACGCCAAACCCACCACTAGTGTGCATGGCCAAAAAGCTCTATTTTCATGTCATTTGACCAAATCACTGGTTACAATCCAAAGGCCAATGCAGTTTATCAACTGCCTGCCAATGGCAGAGATGAAAAGACAGGAAAGGACCCACTCCCCTACCCCACCACGTTCAGGGATTTAAAAACGACACTCCCTATCGCCACTAAACGGCGGGACATTGGAAATAATCCATTTCAAGGGACTCCCGCCAACCTGCAACGAACAGAGCTGGGACTTTATGACTTACGAGAAGACTTTTCGGGAAGTATAATCAATACATGAGTATCTAGTGTGGAAGGCGAGAACATGTTCTGATGCTATGATTGTTGTGCGTTGTAGAAATGTTTAAGTGATGCGTGTATCCATTGATCTCAGTGGATGAAAACTGATATTCCCTTGTGGGTTATTGGATATTATTAGTGCACCAAAGGACTTATTAGGACCTCGACACGGAGCCACTGCAGAATCTACGTAAGCTGCATTCACTGTTGTCTTTTTCATCCCTAGAATCAATGCTTGGTTTGAGTGTGTAAATCTGTGTGTACTTCAGTAGATAGATTTCAGATAGGAATTTAAGTGGAACAACTGCACATTTTGGGAGGAAGGAGAGATAATTGGGACATAGCCCATGTTCAGTCTTGAAGGAAACTCAACTACCTCAATATATACAATACAGTATATACAGTACACTGAGTATACCAAACATTAGGAACACCTTCCCTTACGCTGTTGACCTCAGAACAGCCTCAATTCGTCGGGGCGTGGACTCTACAAGGTGTCGAAAGCGGTCCACAGGGACGCTGGCCCATGTCAACTCCAATGTTTCCCACAGATGTGTCAAGTTGACTGGATGTCCTTTGGTGAGTGGACCATTCTTGATATACGGGAAACTTCTTGAGCATGAAAACCCAGCACCGTTGCAGTTCTTGACTCAAAGACACTTAAATATTTTGTCTTGCATGGCACACATACACAATCCATGTCTCAATTGACTCGAGGCTTAAAAATCCTTCTTTAACCTGTCTCCTCCCCTTCAACTACACTGATTGAATTGGATTTAACAAGTGACATCAATAAGGGATCATAGCTTTCACCTGGTCAGTCTGTCAATGAAAGGGCAAGTGTTCTTAATGTTGTGTATACTCAGTGTATAATACTGTAGTAGGACATAGGAGAACCACGTTGAGGGAATCCATTGTTACCCATTTCAAGATATTGACATTAGAATGAGCCCACACACAGCAAACAATACAGGCCTTAGTGACTGTGTGTGTGCGTGTGTGTGTGCGTTAAGGATGGGCATTTGACATTAATATCATGAAAACAATGTGATATTCAGATAGTTAAAATATGAAAGAAATCTTGACTCTTGACCAACCGGTAGTTTGGGCTAAAAGCAACAGTGATATATTTGAAATGTCATGGTGTTTTAAATGACATAGTGTATCCTTGTAGGTAACAATGTCACAAGGATAATCTAATTTCATTTATACGCTTTTTCATTGTCAAAATAGACACTGACTCAAGTAATCGAATGCCAACGTCCGTTCGGATATTAGATGAACCGTGTCCCTCCCTAGTGTGTGTGTGTGTGTGTGTGTGTGTGTGTGTGTGTGTGTGTGGTCACTGGTCAGGCTACAGTACACTCATGATGTCTAGTCAGTAGACTGGACACCCTATACTCCTCTCAAATGTAGGATGAGCTAAGTGAGGACTGACTTAAGGGGGGGGGGGTGAAGGAGTGAGAGGAGTGTGTGTGCTTGATTTATGTGTGTGTAAGATTGTGTGTGTGTGTGTGTGTGTGTGTGTGTGTGTGTGTGTGTGTGTGTGTGTGTGTGTGTGTGTGTGTGTGTGTGTGTGTGTGTGTGTGTGTGTGTGTGTTTGAGAATGCATCTGTGTCTGGGTAGATACTTGGTAGCGCCAAAGAAAGACTACAGGATGCAGGTTGGCTAGTCTGGGGCTGCTTCCCAAATTGCATCATATTCCCTATTTTTGCGCTAGTTGTACCTGCAGCAAAACGTTTCCTTCATAGCTTGTTCTCCATCTTCTTTTTAAATAGGGAGCCCATTTTTTCCCAGCACTTTTATTTCCATGACTGATCAAATCCCATTTTCTCATGGCTCTCTCTTTTCCCCCGCAGCAGACAAATGTTGAGCAATACGTTTGGAACCTCGAATCGCAATAAAAACCCAGTATCGAATCGCAATACGTATAGAATCGTGAGACTCGCGATAATTATCGTATCGGCACCTAAGTATCACGATAATATCGTATCGTGAGGTCCCTGGCAATTCCCAGCCCTTCTATTTAGCACACTATGTTTCATCTGAACTCAATAGGGCTCCAGTGAAAAGTAGGGGAATAGGTAGCTACTTGGGATACAACCTGGGTGTCTCAATTGAGTTATTAATATCTGAAAGGACAGCTGAGGGGCGGAAGTGGGGGAGGGAGGGGTGAGGAGGAGGAGGAGGAGGAGGAGGGGGAGTGAAGGGGGAGAGGGGAATGAGAGGGGTGTCCGTTCTAGAATTAGCTCCTGGAATCTGTGTATGAAGTTCACAGGGGGATATGTTTCAGTGTGGGGGTTTACACCGCCGTCATATATACGTTATGCGTACGCGCTCTTCTCTCAGGCGTCTGTCTACCTCTTTCTCTCCTTCCGTCTCTCCGTCGCTCCCTTTCCCTCGCTCTCTCTCGCCCTCGCCATCTCTCTCCCGCCCGTTCTCTGCCTGAGCCTCAGTGTGAACTCTGGCTTGGTTGCTGTGGAAACGCTGGGCCCACACCACCTACTGCATCCTCTCTGTCCATCTCTTTACCTCCTCCTCCTCTCTTCCTCCCTTTTTCTCTCCCTCCTCTGCCGCGGCCTCTTTCTCTTTTCACTCCCCGTCTCTTTATCTCCTCCCTCTCTCTCTTTCTCTCTTCCTTCACCATGTCCATATCTCACTCTCTCTTATCTCTGATCCTCTCTTCATCTCCCACTAGCACTCTCTCTTCCTTACTCCCTTCTCGTTTTTCCTCGCCGTCCATCGCTCTTTCTGCTAACGCAAACTCCCTGTTCGACCTATTAATCCTCTCTCCATTCGATACCCACACTTCTGTCTCTCCATCTTTCTCTTTCCTTCCCCCGTCTCTCCTTTATCTCTATCCATCTCTTTCTGTACCCATTATGTGTTCTTAGAGCTTTTCCTGTATGTCTTCCTTCATGCGATCTTAATTCAACTCCACACACACACACTGTCACAGTATATATCCCTAAGGGACTGAATACATTCCAATTCCATCTATCCATCCACCCGACACACACACACACACACACACACACACACACACACACACACACACACACACACACACACAGTGCACGAGAGATCAAGTGCCACTAGCAGCAATGGCACTGGTGACATCACTGTACAGTCATCGGTCTAGTAGTTCCACTGTCTTGCTTTTGAGAGACGGTGGATAGGCCCATATCGGCCATACTATACTGTAAAGTACAAGTTAGGCAACATAGCTACTGTATAAGCCTTATAGCGAGAGACAGTGGCCTAGTACTTCTGTACTGTAATGTAGATCTAGGATAATTTCAGCTTTGTTCATTTGTAATGAATGACCATGTTGATGTTGATCTGTATCAGGGATGGGGAACTTTGACAGGGGCCCCAAAAAAATCTGAACTCCACATGATGGGCCGCAATTGCTCGCGGGTCTGCGTACTCACACACACACATACTCAAAACGCACGCACGCACAAACTCGCTCACGCACACACAAACACACACAGTCATCTTTGCCTTTAGTGAGGAACACGCCCCAATCTGTCACTCTGGGTGACATGGAAGATAAGCGGCACAGGAATCGCCGGAATTTTCCATTTCGTGATTCGCAGGGCTAATGTTTCCCCCACCAGACTCTTTACACACGCACACACACAAACACACGGTATTGGAGGTAGGCAACCATGCATTATACTGTACAAAGAGTCGATTGGCTATCCAATATAGGCCTATTTCGTTGAAGATAAAACTGGTTACGGGATCAGACGGATCATAGTAGAGAGAGTAGAGTAGATTAGAATAAAATAGAATCTGAATATGAGATTGCCTACTCATCACAACAAATACTAGACTACTAGAGATGGGCAGGCAGGGTCCTGGGCGGAGTGCAATCAGGAAAATACCATTAGGCCCAACCACCTCTCCAGGGAGTACAGTGGTTGCTGCAGCAAATGACAGAGTGGGCTTATCTAGATTGTATCAACATGTAGTAGAACGATTGAAGATAGATTTGGGCCTGGGGAACAGAACCAGCGTGATGTTCTACAAATAAGCATGCTTCCCAAAACAAACTAACAACAACTGTTGACCCTAGGGGGCTATGAAATAGTTCAGTTTTAGCCCAATGGATGATGTCATCTTTTGATGACATATTTTCCAATATGAAACTGTAGGCCTATAAGTGATTAAACAATGTAACGACTATTCAAGTTTAGTTCAAATTTTACGCCCCAGTAAAGTTGAATAGTCTATACCACAGCCAACCTCGCTAACTAACATTGTGATATTTTAAGTGTGCACGTGAGTCTGTGATGTTTTTTTGGGGGTGCGTCTTTTAGCGATTCTAGGGGCAATAAATGGACAGTTGTTGCGTGCGACCCCCTCACGCTTTTAATCAAAAGTATCTATCAATCAATCTACCGTAAATTCCGGACTATAAGCCGCAACTTTTTTCCCAGCTTTGAACCTCGCGGCTTAAACAATGACGCTGCTAATATATGGATTTTTCCCGCTTTCAATTTTTTTTTTCTAAAAAAAACACATTCTGTGACGTGCTCAGTTTTTTGGCGGCATGAAGGTTTCATTAGACCAATGAAATTGCCGAACGGGTTAAGGTCAAGCAACTTTTTTGTTTACTGTTTAGATTAAATCGAGCGCTCTCAAACGTCCCATCATTCTGATTACGGTAGTCATTTTGTCACCCTCATCATGGCAAAGACACGGAGAAATGCATATGATGCAGCTTTCAAGTTGAAGGCGATTGATCTGGCTGTTGGAAAAGGAAATAGAGCTGCTGCACGGGAGCTTGGTCTTAATGAGTCGATGATAAGACGTTGGAAACAGCAGCGTGAGGAATTGACTCAGTGCAAAAAGACAATTAAAGCTTACTGCTAATTTTTTATTTTTTGTTACAAGCCGTGTTTCGTTAAAGCCTATTTATTTTTGTTACAAGCCGTGTTTCTTTAAAGCCTATTTATTTTTGTTACAAGCCGTGTTTCGTTAAAGCCTGTGCAAAGTTCATTTGTTTCAATGTACCAGTAGGCACCTGCGGCTTATAGGCATGTGCGGCTTATTTATGTTCAAAATAATGTTTTTTTTTTAATTCAGTGGGTGCGGCTTATATTCAGGTGCACTTAATAGTCTGGAAATGACGGTAGGCCTATCTATCAATCTGTCTGTCTGTCTTTCTCTATGGAGTAGCCTATGGGCATTTCCATCTAAAAGGACCCATGAGCACTAACATGTGAAGTTCATAGGAGCATAACGAAATGGGTGTCAAATGAAAGCTAAGAGTCTATATTTTGGGCATAGATACATTTTTTCAACCTTTTTCCATCTTAAAAGTGCGGCATAAGTAAAGGCTTTGATTTCTGGATAAACAGATAGAAAATGGGTCTTAGGAAACATCTACTAGAAAAAGTCTTAAAATGTATCAGAAATACATCAAAACAATCATGTTAAATGTAAAGACCCCTGCCAACTAATATCAACACACATTTAGTTTTGGAGAAATTGTTTACCTTCTGTAAGTCTAAGAAATATTGGCTTGTAATTGTGTTACCAAAAACCCACGTATCTTTACATGGAGGGAGGATAATGAAAGTTCAGAGAAGTAACGGGTAATGGTAGACCTAACAATTAATTATAGTGATTTTACTTATATACATTTTGTTTATGAATTATTACGTGATTAAAACGTGTAACTCTGTTACAAAATTGGTAACGGAATTACTTAAAAATCAGTAATGGAATTACTGCAGCTGAATTTGGCTACAATGAGAAATCTTAATACTCACAAACCACAGGGGTCACCTGCTACTGTCCTCCGTTCCACTGGCATACTGTTATGTTCAGCTCATAAGTGTTTTCTTTCTGTTTCTGTCGTCTGGTGGTTAAACCAAGAGTGTTAAAACAGTCTGAGTCTGGACAACCCCTCCCTCTCTCTCTCTGCCTTTTTCTCTCATTCTCCAGTGAAGGTCACCTCTCCCAGCTCTTACTGCCACCTACCCATTAGCCCCATCTCTTTCCATTTACTGTAACAAGCATCCTCACCCACTGAGCACCGACCGACACCGGACGTCCACGGGCGTTGAAAAGTAGTTGAAATTTGGTCAGTCAACCCTGGCCTTGATGTTAACGTCCACAGACAAACCGGACTGGACCAAATCTGAACCTATCAGAGACGTACAGAAGCAGTCAAAAGTTTGGACACATACAGTGCCTTGCAAAAGTATTCATCTCCCTTGGTGTTTTTCCTATTTTGTTGCATTACAACCTGTAATTTAAATTTATTTTTATTTGGAATTCATGTAACGGACATACACAAAATAGTCCAAATTGGTGAAGTGAAATAACAAAAATAACATGTTGCAAAAAATTCAAAGAAATGTAAAACGGAAAAGTGGTGCGTGTAAATGTATTCACCCCCTTTGCTATGAAGCCCCTAAATAAGGTCTGGTGCAACCAATTACCTTCAGAAGTCACATAATTAGTTAAATAAAGTCCACCTGTGTGCAATCTAAGTGTCACATGATCGGTCACATGATCTCAGTATATATACACCTGTTCTGAAAGGCCAAAGAGTCTGCAACACAACTAAGCAAGGGGCACCTGTCACGTCCTGACCAGTACAGGGGTTATTTGTTATTGTAGTTTGGTCAGGACGTGGCAGGGGGTGTTTGTTTAGAGTGTTTCGGGGTTAGTTGGGCTATGTTGTTATGTAAGAGGGGTGTTTGTTTAGAGTGTTCCAGGGTTTTTGGTCTATGTTCTAGGTTAGTGTTTTTCTATGTTCAGAAAGGTTTTTCTACTTCTATGTTTAGGGTTTGTTGATTGACCTTCAATTGGAGGCAGCTGTTCCTCGTTGCCTCTGATTGAAGGTCCTATGTATAGGGGTGTTTGTGCAATGGGGGTTTGTGGGTAGTTGTCTCCTGTTTTGTGTCTGTGCACCTGACAGGACTGTTTAGTGTCGTTCGTTGTTTTGTATACGTGTTTTTTTTTCTTCCTTTTCAATAAATAAAGAAGATGAGTATACACGTTCCCGCTGTACCTTGGTCCAATCCTTACGACGCCCGTGACAGCACCACCAAGCAAGCGGCACTATGAAGACCAAGGAGCTCTCCAAACAAGTCAGGGATAAAGTTGTGGAGAAGTACAGATCAGGGTTGGGTTATAAAAAAATGTCCGAAACTTTGAACATCCCACGGAGCACCATTAAATCCATTATTAAAAAATGTAAAGAATATGACACCATAACAAACCTGCCAAGAGAGGGCCGCACACCAAAACTCACAGACCAGGCAAGGAAAGACAACAAACAAAGAGGCTGCAAAGCTCCACAGCGGAGATTGGAGTATCTGTCCATAGGGCCACTTTAAGCCGTCCACTCCACAGAGCTGGGCTTTACGGAAGAGTGGCCAGAAAAAGCCATTGCTTAAAGACAGAAATAAGCAAACATGTTTGGTGTTTGCCAAAAGGCATGTGGGAGACTCCCCAAACATATGGAAGAAGGTACTCTGGTCAGATGAGACTAAAATTGAGCTTTTTGGCCATCAAGGAAAATGCTATGTCTGGCGCAAACCCAACACCTCTCATCACCCTGAGAACACCATGCCCAGTGAAGCATGGTGGTAGCAGCATCATGCTGTGGGGATGTTTTTCATCGGCAGGGACTGGGAAACTGGTCAGAATTGAAGGAATGATGGAGGGCGCTAAATACAGGGAAATTCTTGAGGGAAACCTGTTTCAGTCATCCAGAGATTTGAGACTGGGACGGAGGGTCACCTTCCAGCAGGACAATGACCCTAAGCATACTGCTAAAGCAACAATCGAGTGGTTTAATTAAGGGGAAACATTTAAATGTCTTGGAACGGCCTAGTCAAAGCCCAGACCTCAATCCAATTGAGAATCTGTGGTATGACTTAAAGATTGCTGTACACCAAATCAAATCAAATTTTATTGGTCACATACACATAGTTAGCAGATGTTAATGCGAGCGTAGCGAAATGCTTGTGCTTTTAGTTCCGACCGTGCAGTAATATCTAACAAGTAATCTAAGAATTTCTCAATAGCTACCTTATACACACAAGTGTAAAGGAATTAATAAGAATATGTACAATAAATATATGGATGAACGATGGCCGTGCGGCATAGGCAAGATGCAGTAGATGGTATAGAGTACAGTATATACATCTGAGATAAGTAATTTAGGGTATGTAAACATTATATAAAGTGGCATTGTTTAAAGTGACTAGTGATATATTTATTACATCCAATTTATTGTTATTAAAGTGGCTAGATATTTGAGTCAGTATGTTGGCAGCGGCCACCCAATGTTAGTGATGGCTGTTTAACAGTCTGATGGCCTTGAGGTAAAATATGTTTTTCAGTCTCTCGGTCCCAGCTTTGATGCACCTGTACTGACCTCGCCTTCTGGATGATAGCGGGGTGAACAGGCAGTGGCTGTTCACCAGCAGAACCCATCCAAATTGAAGGAGCTGGAGCAGTTTTGCCTTGAAGAATGGGCAAAAATCCCCATGGCTAGATGTGCCAAGCTTGTAGAGACATACCCCAAGAGACTTGCAGCTGTAATTGCTGCAAAAGATGGCTCTACAAAGTATTGACTTTGGGGGGTGAATAGTTATGCACGCTCAAGTTTTCAGTATTTTGTCTTACTTCTTGTTTGTTTCACAATAAAACATATTTTGAATCTTCAAAGTGGTAGGCATGTTGTGTAAATCAAATGATACAAACTCCCCAAAAAATCAATTTTAATTCCAGGTTGAAAGGCAACAAAATAGGAAAAATGCCAAGGGGGTGAATACTTTCGCAAGCCACTATACTAATTCAAGGGTTTTTCTTTACTCAACTATTTTCTACATTGTAGAAAATTCGTGAAGGCATCAAAACTATGGAATAACACATATGGAATCATGTAGTAACCAGAAAAGTGTAAAGCAAATCAAAAAATATTTTAGATTTTAGATTCTTCAAAGTAGCCACCATTTGCCTTGATGAGAGCTTTGCACACTCTCAACCAGCTTCATGAGGCATTTTCTCAACCAGCTTCATGAGGTAGTCACTTGGAATACATTTCAATTAACATGTGTGCCTTGTTAAAAATGAATTTGTGGAATTCCATTCCGTCTTAATGCGTTTGAGCCAATCAGTTGTGTTGTGACAAGGTAGGGGAGGTATACAGAATATACTCCTATTTGGTAAAAGACCAAATCCATATTATGGCAAGAACAGTTCAAATAAGCAAAGAGAAACAACAGTCCATCATTATTTTAAGACATGAAGGTCAGTCAATCCGGAAAACTTCTAAATCGTTGAAAGTTTGTTCAAGTGCAGTCGCAAAAACCATCAAGCGCTGATGAAACTTGCTCTCATGAAGACAGGAAAGGATGACCCAAAGTTACCTCTGCGGCAGCCCAAATAAATTCTTCACAGGGTTCAAGTTACAGACACATCTCAACATCAACTGTTCAGAGGAGACTGTGTGAATCAGGCCTTCATGGTTGAATTGCTGCAAAGAAACCACTACTGAAGGACACCAATAAGAAGAAGAGACTTGCTTGGGCCAAGAAACACGAGCAATGGACTTTAGACCGGTGGAAATCTGTGTCTTTGGTTCAAATTTGAGATTTTTGTTTCCAACCAAAGTATCTTTGTGAGTGAACAGATGATCTCTGCATGTGTGGTTCCCACCGTGAAGCATGGAGGAGGAGGTGGGATGGTGTGGGGGTGCTTTGCTGGTGACACTGTCAGTGATTTATTTAGAATTCAAGGCACACTTAATCAGCATGGCTACCACAGCATTCTGCAGCGATACGCCATCCCATCTGGTTTGCGCTTAGTGGGACTATCATTTGTTTTTCAACAGGAGAATGACCCAAAACACACCTCCAGGCTGCGTAAGGGCTATTTGACCAAGAAGGAGAGTGATGGTGCTGCATCAGATGACCTGGCCTTCACAATCACCCGACCTCAACTCAATTGAGATGGTTTGGGTTGAGTTGGACCACAGAGTGAAGGAAAAGCAGCCAACAAGTACTTAGCATATGTGCAAACTCCTTCAAGACTGTTGGAAAAGCATTCCTCATAAAGCTGTTTGAGAGAATGCCAAGAGTGTGCAAAGCTGTCATCAAGGCAATTTCGAATCTCAAATATAAAATATATTTTGATTTGTTAAACACTTTTTTGGTTACAACATTATTCCATGTGTTATTTCATAGTTTTGATGTCTTAACTATTATTATACAATGTAGAAAATATACAAAATAAAGAAAAATCCTTGAATGAGTAGGTGTGTCCAGACTTTTGACTGGTACTGTATGTTTCACAAGTTTGGATAGCACAGTACAGTACAGTGAGTAGAGCTCAGTCAAGAACAGTACAAGACAATACAGTGGTACAGTACAGTACAGTACAATAAAGTAGAGTAAAGAAAATGTAGCATAATACAGTAGAGTACAGTATATTGTATTGTACTTGACTATACTGCTATACTCTACTATACTGTACTCTTCTACTGCACTGTACTGAACTCTACCCTACCCTACTCTGCTGTGCTGTATTATACTGCACTGTACTCTACTGTGCTCTGCTGTGCTGCACTGTGATGTCCAAATTTGTGAAACCTGATTATGCATTTCTGTATAGTACAGATCAGGGACCCATGATGTAAACCATTTCCATAATTCTGTTAACCGGGTGTAAAGCCACTTCACTTACTGTAGTTCAGTAACAAAATTAGATTTTTCCAAACTCAAGGTGCCATGTCATAGCTGACACCCCATTCTTTCTGCAGACATCTTTGAATTGGGGCGACTGGTAGCCTAGTGGCTAGAGCGTTGGGCCAGTAACCGGAAGGTTGCTAGATCAAATCCCTGAGCTGACAAGGTAATAATCTGTCGTTCTGCCCCTGAACAAGGCAGTTAACCCACAATTCCTAGACGGTCATTGTAAATAAGAATTTGTTCTTAACTGACTTGCCTAGTTAAATCATATAATTAAAAAAACATCTTTAAATCTTAATTCGGAGCAGATATTTAACAGAGTTTTTGGAAAATGTAGTCGCATAGAATCCTGAGGGAGATTTTACCCTAATTCCATTACCAAAGTTTGCATCTGCAAAGTTCTTCCACTAAATTTGTTTGTGCAAATGTTTCAGTGGAAATGTTTAAAAGTACTACTTGTGCATAGAGTTGTATGGTTTGCTCTACTTTCAAATCATTGGTTTTTGTTTGGCATACATTTTAAAGTGAAAAAACTGAGTCAAAGCATAATTCCGTTACCGTGGAATTGCCCTATTCATTATCTGGTAATAAGGCCATAACATGATTCCGGCACATAGGTAGACTAGATGTATAGTCTAGTCTGAAGATGATATGGCATTATGGCAGGAAACCATGCCATCTTATTTTGACAGCAATGCCACAGACAGTCGTTATGCAACATCAAGGAGAGCATCTCTCTCTCTCTCTCTCTCTCTCTCTCTCTTTCTCACACACACACACACACACACACACACACACACACACACAAGCACACACACACACACACAGGATGGCTCTGGTAACGGTTATCAAGCTAACCCATCCAGCCAGCTGAAGTAAACAGACCTCAGACATTTGTGACATGGCCAGTTCAGGAAATCTCTCTCTCGCTATCTGTGTGTGTTGATCTGTCCAACATGGCACAAGATCACAGCAATCAGGCTACTAGGTCTAGGCTATGAAACTGGCTGCCATAGTCGCGTAATAATGCAAGTACAATAATAATAATAATAATAATAATACATTATTATTAACAATAATAATAGACCTATAATAAACACTGATTAGGCCTACAAATGCCATGTTTCTCATCAAACTGGTTTCATCCGATTCGCAACAATTGCATTTGGACCATAATAATAACGCTAGCTCATAATTTGCTGCGTTTCCAATGCAGCGTCGGTGTTCGTGTAAACACCACGTCGTCCACTGTATTGTCTATGAAATCTATTAAAAACACGATATACGAGACATCGGCTACCTTCTGCGGTCCCCAACCAAACAGATGTGCGCGAGGCGAGGAACCTCAACAAACACACATGCGTCTCGCTCGGTGGTCTCGCCATGGAAGGCGCGTCACACACGCAACAGCATCAGCACGGTAGTCTATATCCTACCACCACAGATATACGCACCGTCAACCACTATACCTCACCATGTCCAATTGCATGATCATGATGCCTGGGTGAATTTAATTCATATCCCGATTCGAATGTTCCAATTCCATTTCACTCACTGACGGGACTGACAGAGGCGCGAGACTAGATCGAGACATTTCTAGCAAAATATCTATAAAAGGACAAGACGCAGCAGCCTGCTGATGCACGCACGGACAGAGCTCGAGAGGAGCGGAGCGCGTGGCTGGGTTCATGCTGTGCGTTTTACCTTACCCAGCTAGTTAGTGGTGGGTCCTCCAGTGGTCAAAACCAAACCAACCCTGCTTCAGCTGCTGCTTCGATGATTCCCCCGGAAGGCAACCTTCCCTCCTCGCCCTGTCACCGTCTTTAGAGGACGTTAAACCCCGTGTCACCGGCACCGTTCATGGGGTGAGGAGGGTTTCTAGTTGGGGAGCGAAGACGCGCGGTTTAAATTACGGTCTTCGCTGCCTCGATGTCAGACACAGATGTCTTCTGTTTATTGTGCCCCTCGTATTGAGTGGAGGTAGTGTCAGAGCCGTACTATGCTGTTATGACGACAGGGGGAGACTGCCACTGATAAAGCTCTTCCACGAATGTGGAAAAAAAGGAAAAGGGGTAGGCTACTCAAAGAAACTCTCGCGAGAAGAAACGCAGCTATCCCATAGGCATTTATTCTTCATGAATAACAAGGGTTTGCTTCCCAATACACTTGCCAGTACACTGGCCACACTTGGTATGTAGGCTGATATGATGTTCTGATATTTGTATTTCAGATTTTTTTCTTCTTCTAAATCTGTCTCTCTTTCAAAATCTAATTGCTTTATTCACATGACATACTATTAGTAGTAATAAGAGGGCAGTAGGCCTGATAACTGATGATGATGAAACAGCCTATAGGGAGGAGGTCAGAGACAACAACTTCTCCCTCAATGTCAGCAAGACAGAGGAGCTGATCATGGACTACAGGAAACGGAGGGCCGAGTACGCCCCGATACACATCAACAGGGCTGTAGTGGGGCGGGTCGAGAGCTTCAAAGTTCCTCGGTGTCCAGTCACTAAGGATCTATCATGGTCAACACACACCAACACAGTCGTGAAGAGGGCACAACAAGGCAGAAAAGATTTGGCATGGGCCCTCAGATGCTCAAAAAGTTCTACAGCTGCACCATTGTGCGCATCTTGACTGGCTGCATCACCGCTTGGCATGGCAACTGCTTGGCATCCGACCAGAAAGCCCTACAGAGGATAGTGCGTACAGCCCAGTACATCACTGGGGCCGAGCTGCTTGCCATTCAGGACCTCTATACCAGGCGGTGTCAGAGGAATGCCCTCTCAGACTCCAGCCACCCAAGTCATAGACTGTTCTTTCTGCCACCGCAAGGCAAGCGGTACCGATGCACCAAGTTTAGAAACAACAGGGCCCTGAACAGCTTCTACCACCAAGCCATGAGACTGCTAAATAGTTAACAGAATAACTACCCGGACTATCTGCATTGACCCCTTTTTGCACTGTTTTGACTTCATCACATACGCTGCTGCTACTGTTTATTATCTGTTACTTTATTCCTAGTTATATGTACATATCTACCTCAATTACCTCGTACCCCTGCACATCAACTTGGTACTGGTACCGTTACTCATTGTGTATTTATTATTACCTGTTTTACTTTTCTAATATTTCTCTATTTTCTTTCTCTCAGCATTGTTGGGAAGGGCCTATGAGTAAGCGTTTCACTGTTAGTCTACACCCATTGTTTATTGAAGCATGTGACGAATAAAATTAGATTTGATTGTAATATTGTGTCAATGGTACTGTAACCCTACAACTGCATTGAGTCATACTATACAGTACCAGTCAAAAGTTTGGACAAACCTACTCATTCAAGGGTTTTTCTTTATTTGTACTGTTTTCTACATTGTAGAATGATAGTGAAGACATCAAAACGATGAAATAACACAGATGGAATCATGTAGTAACCAAAAAAGTGTTAAACAAATCAAAGTGACCTGGAGTGGTATGATGCTGATTTCGTGTATGTCAACAGCGTAAAAGGAGAAAGCTCTTTGGCTCAACAAGATGTCGACATATGAGGTGGAAAGCTATGACTTTCAGAGTAGGGCACCGGTTAAAGGTGTCATCTCTGGTGTTTCGTTGGACGTAAAGACTGTGTGGTTTAGGGATAACATTCCAGGAGTGGTAGATGCACGTCGATTGATTCGAACGATAGACGGAAGGAATCGGTTTTACTGTCGTTTGGTGAAGTGGTTCTCCCAACTTATGTAAAACCTGGGTAGGTAAGATATGCGGTGAGATCGTATGTACAGAAACCGTTGCATTGTTACCATTGTAAAAAGTTTGGACACGTGGCAAGTGTTTGTCGAAGGAATAAATATGTAGTCGATGAAGAGTCAGATGAAGAATGTTGTTGTAATTGTGATGGGAATCACGTTCCCGAGTTCCCGGAGTGCCCTGTACGGATGAAGGAGGTCGCAGTAGCTAGGATCAGGGCCATCCAGCAGGTCTCCTATGTGGAGACAGTGAAAATAGCTGAAGGGGTGAGTAGAGAGGAGATGGTAGTGGATGTCCCACAGTCTGCAGTGAATGACATGCAGGAAAAGTATACTGACATATTAATAGTGAAGAAGGTGGCGTTTATAGTGCAAGTGATAAATTCCACTAGTCAAACTAATAAAAAATAAAAGAAGCTAGACATCATTGTGAAGGCGGCAAATACATTTCTGGATCTCCAGAACTTTACAGCTGAAATGTTACAGGGAGTACTGAATGAAGAGGTCCCCTCCCTCCCTCCCGAGCCTGTACTATCTGAATATCTGTACTATCTGAATAGTACAGATTTTGTTTGAAATTCAGGGTAGTGGCATGAATTTTATTTATGTTTTATTCAATTTTTTTCATCCAAACCACTTTTTTTGTGGGGGGGGGGTATTTTTTACTACCCCGCACAGTGGCGGCAATACACCTTGAGTGTAGTCCGCCAATAAACCTCAGAGAAGAAGAACTCTGAGGTGGCTACTGGAGGAGGAACACTGCCGCCAATGCCATCACCAGGACCACGGCACACCCAGCCACTGGTGACCTGCAGCCAGATGAGGGCCAAGCATGTGTAAGTGTGGTCCAATACTTTTGTTCAGAATGGCTCCTTGCTCATGCATGTTTTCCTCTCCGCCCTCTGTGGCCTGCACTAGACTGTTACTGATTGTTACTGTCAGTAAGAATAGGAGTAGTATCTCTCACAATCTCTTCCCGCACTCACGCTCTCTCTCTCTCTGTGTGTGCACGTAATGAATTTCCTCCAGTCAATCTTGAGACTGGACAAGAGAGGGAGGGGCACACCGTTGATGAGAAATGGGTGTGTGAGAGAGAGATGGACTAGGTTGGTCAATACTGCTGAGTTCAGGGAGGGCAGAGAAGTATTTGCTAATTAAGGAGAGTGCCTAGACTCGTCTGGTCAGCCTCTCTCTCTCTCTCTCTCTCTCTCTCTCTCTCTTTCTCCTTTCTCCTTTCTCCTGAGGGCACGTCGCTAAAACGCTTTGACATTCTTGTCCTTCAGAGACACACACACACATGCACACACACCCTTGCACGGGCTCAAACACACATTTCACACCAACTGGCTAGATACATATTATAAACATGACAAGAGAGGGCTATAACTGGTCCTCAATACATTTCCTTTCAGCCAAATCACCAACTTAAAAGGCTCCATTTTAATATCATTATTTTATGTTACTGACTCTGCACTCTCTCTTATTTCACACTGCTTTGCGCTGCCCTTACTGTACAGTATTGTATGACATCATCAGTATGGGACAGAGCCTGCACCAAGGCTGCATCCTCAATGGTACCCTATCCCGCATAGGGCTCTGGTCAAAAGCAGTGCACTAAAAGGGAATAGGGTGCCATTTGGGAGGTAACCTATAAATGCCAGCGGCGGCACCAGTGGAGATAATTTATTCCCGGTCGGATCAATTGTGTAATAAAACATTACTGGCTGTTTGTCTGTTTAATGGACGAGAGGGGAAGTGAACCCTGCCTTTCCTCTCATACTGCAGGCTGGCGGTGGTGGTGTACTGGTGTGGGGAATGCTTTCCTAGCGCACGTTAGGTCCCTTGATACCAATTGAACAATGAACGTTTCCGACACCTTGTAGAATCCATACCCTGAAGAATTCAGGCTGTTCTGGAGGCAAAGGGGTCTGGCCCAGTACTAGATGGGTGTACTTAATAAACTGGCCGGTGTGTATGTCTATGCGCGTAAGAGGTAGAGCAAAAGGCAAGCCGTGCAAGGTTGAACGACCGTGAATGCTTCCTGGGTTTTTCTAATGCAGTTGTCATTGATTATCTGTCTCCTTGGAGGCTAAAATATGGAGCCTCTCCCACAGCACAGCTATTAATTCACCCTAACTCAATCACAACTATTACCCATTACACAAACACAGACAGAGAGGAGGAGACATTCAGGTTGGAGAGGAATAGGCAACGGAGATGGAGTCTGTACAGATAAAGGAAGGGGGAGAGGCAGAAGGGAAGGGAGGAGAGAGAGAGAGAGAGAGAGAGAGAGAGAGAAGAGATTCAGGTTGGTGAGAAGTATACGTAATGCAATAGAGGTGGAGAGGGCAGGGATAAAGGGAGGGAGGGAAAGGAGAGCAGTGAAAAGCGGGAGGGAGAGGTTGGAGAGGAGTAGGAAACAGAAATGGAGAAAATGAGGGTAGAGAAAGGGAAAGAGGGTAAAAAGTGAGAGAAATTATAAGATGAGTGTCCATGCGCATGCATGTGTGTATCCTCACATCCTATTGTGTGTGTGTGTGTGTGTGTGTGTGTGAGAGAGAGAGAGAGTGTGTTATTTTGGAAATGACTATCCTCCATCCCACTCTCCAGCCTTCTGGCTTTGTACGGCTGACCTAGGCGGGCTGTTTTGTATCCCACTAAAGGACACACTGACCATGTCACACAGCTGTTAGTATTCACACAACAGAAGGTCCTGTTACACTGTCTGTAATGCCATTGTCGTTGTGACTAGCTTCATTGCCTGGCTACACACAGCAACAGTGCAACTGAGACGAGAAACTAAATAATGAAAATGGACCTTAGAAACCACCAACAAAACTCCATACATACTCTCTCATACAAGACTCCACATAAGATCTCTGTCTCTGTAACCCCACAGGCTACATACAGTAACAGGACAAATGAGCCAAGGTAAATCAACAATAAAACGGACCTTCAAATAATCATTTTCTACGATTAGTAGAGCTGGAGACGGAACCACCTCGGCCACCGCTCACCTTAAACACCATCAAAAAGTCTACTAAAAAAAACACAACACCCGAAGACAATTTCACCCATGTATGGAATCAGTATGTTAGGCTCTATAGCCCCACATGAACCCACAAGGAGGCCCTATTACTGCTCGCTCTCTCCCAGGGAGAGAAATACCCTGGCTTAGAAGGAGGAAGGGAAGGCATTCTTTGGATAAAGAGGCTCTATTTCGGCCCTCTGTGTCCCAGGGAGAGAACTACTCTGGCTGAACGTTGAGTGGTTCTGTTCTAAATAAGCGAGCTTCACCATGGCCCCATCAGCACCACGGGATCCATATATCTACAGCCCTTAGCTAGCTCTCAGAGTGGTGGCCTGGAGTGAGAGAGGGAGGGATGGAGGGAGAGAGGAGGGAAAGAGACAGAAAAGGAGCTCCTTTAGGCTGAAAAGGGAAAGAGAGAAAAAGGCAGGGAGAGAAAGAGCCTTACCAGAGGCAGGGAGAGAGGTAGAGGAAAGGATGGAAGGATGGAGGGTGGGAAGGAGAGGAGGGGGAGAGAGAGAAATAGCTTTCTCAGGCTAATCTATAATGGGGCGGTTAAAAGCATCAGTGTGCTGATTCAGAGCTATTATCTAATTGCTGCTGCATTGCTGATTGGCTGAACACATCAATCTCTCTCGTTGGCTCCTGCTGGCTGGCTCACCCATCTCCCGATGTTGCACTCTCTCTCTCTCTCTCTCTTCCCCCCCTCTCCCCCCTCTCTCTCCCTCTCTCTCTCCCCCTCTCTCTCCCCCCCTCTCTCTCCCTCTCTCTCTCCCCCCCTCTCTCCCCCTTTATCTCCCCCTCTAAAAGATATGGGGGTTTATCAAAATTGGATTTGTTTTTTAATTATTTCTGGGTCTGTGTAATCTGAGGAACATATGTGTCTTCATGGCCACCCTGCTCTCCCTCCCCTTCTCACTGCTACAGCACCACTTGTCCTCCTGTCTCCTCTTTGTTCGTTCTTGACAAAACTACTGCAAATGAAGGATGATGATGTTGCCTGGTTATGGGGGACCTGGGAATCTTATGACATACAATCCCTATAAACTCCATAGTCAGAAGGAGGAGAGATAGGTAGGGAAATAAACAGCACCCGGGGTCACAGGAAGGCCAAGAAGATCATCAAGGAACTCAGCCACTTCGAGCCACGGCCTGTTCACCCCACTACCATCTAGAAGATCATCAAGGAACTCAGCCACCCGAGCCACGGCCTGTTCACCCCGCTACCATCTAGAAGGCGGAGACAGTACAGGTGCATCAAAGCTGGGACCTGAGAGACTGAAAAACAGCTTCTATCTCCAGGCCATCAGACTGTTAAACAGTCACCACTAGCCGGCCTCCGCCCAGTACCCTGCGCTGAACTTTAGTCATTGTTACTATCCGGATACCACCCAGTACCCTGCCCTGAACTTTAGTCATTGTTACTATCCGGATACCACTCAGTACCCTGCCCTGAACTTTAGTCATTGTTACTATCCGGATACCACCCAGTACCCTGCCCTGAACTTTAGTCATTGTTACTATCCGGATACCACTCAGTACCCTGCCCTGAACTTTAGTCATTGTTACTATCCGGATACCACCCAGTACCCTGCCCTGAACTTTAGTCATTGTTACTATCCGGCTACCACCCAGTACCCTGCCCTGAACTTTAGTCATTGTTACTATCCGGATACCACCCAGTACTCTGCCCTGAACTTTAGTCATTGTTACTATCCGGATACCACCCAGTACCCTGCCCTGAACTTTAGTCATTGTTACTATATACCACCCGGTACTCAACCCTGCACCTTAGACTGTTGCCCTACATATGTAGTCATTGAACACTGGTCACTTTAATAATGTTTACATACTGTTTTATCCACTTCCTTTGGAATTACCTGAATTTCTGCATAAATTGGTCCTACAATTTGATCTGATCTTCATCTACATCACAACAGACAAACAGTCTGCTTAAACTAATAACACAAACAATTATAGGTTTTCATGTCTTTATTGAACACACAGTGTAAACATTCACAGTGCAGGGTGGGAAAAGTATGTGATCCCCTGGATTTAATAACTGGTTCACCCTCCTTTGGCAGCAATAACCTCAATCAAACATTTCTGTAGTTGCCGATCAGACCTGCACAACGGTCAGGAGGAATTTTGGACCACTCCTCTTTACAAAACTGTTTCAGTTCAGCAATATTCTTGGGATGTCTGGTGTGAACCGTTCTCTTGAGGTCATGCCACAGCATCTCAATCGGGTTGAGGTCAGGACTCTGATTGAGCCACTCCAGAAGGCATATTTTCTTCCTGTTGAAGCCATTCTGTTGTTGATTTACTTCTGTGTTTTGGGTCGTTGTCCTGTTGCATCACCCAACTTCTGTAGAGCTTCAGTTGGCGGACAGATAGCCTTACATTCTCCTGCAAAATGTCTTGATAAACTTGGGAATTCATTTTTCGGTCGATGATAGCAAGCTGTCCAGGCCCTGAGGCAGCAAAGCAGTCCCAAACCATGATGCTTCCTTCATCATACTTCATCATACTTTACAGTTAGGATGAGGTTTTGATGTTGGTGTGCTGTACCTTTTTTTTCTCCAACATAGTGTTGTGTGTTCCTTCCAAACAACTCAACTTTAGTTTAATCTGTCCACAGAATATTTAGCCAATAGCGCTGTGGAACATCCAGGTGCTCTTTTGCTAACTTCTGACATGCAGCGATGTTTTTTTGGGACAGCAATAGGTTCTTCCGTGGTGTCCTCCCATGAACACCATTCTTGTTTAGTGTTTTTCGTATCGTAGACTCATCAACAGAGATGTTTGCATGTTCCAGGGAGTTCCGTAAGTCTTTAGCTGACACTCTAGGATTCTTCTTAAGTGAAATCTATGTAGCGATGTATCAATTTCTGTAGACTATTGATGTGTTTATCTCTCATTATTTCTCTATGCCTCTATCTAAATCTTATTGGTCTCGTAGACACATTTAGCAGATGTTATCGTGGGTGTAGCGAAATGCTTATGTTCCTAGCTCCAAAAGTGGAGTAATACCTAACAATACATGCAAATACACTCGAATCCAAAACGGAAAAATAAAGGAATTGAGAAATATTAGAAAGAGCAATGTCAGAGTCTGGAATATAAATATCTATGTATATGAAGGTGTTTATAGACATTATGGGCAGTAAATGAATAGAAGAGGTACAGTGACAAGAAAAAGTATGTGAACCCTTTGGAATTACCTGGATTTCTTCATACATTTGTCATAAAATTTGATCTGATCTTGATCTAAGTCACAACAATGGACAAACACAGTGTGCTTACAATAATTTGTGTGTTATTAGTTTATTTTTCTTGTCTATATTGAATACATCATTTAAACATTCACAGTGTAGGTTGGACAAAGTATGTGAACCCCTAGGCTAATGACTTCTCCAAAAGCTAATTGGAGTCAGGAGTCAGCTAACCTGGAGTCCAATTAATGAGATGAGATTGGAGATGTTAGTTAGAGCTGCCCTGCCCTATAAAAAACAATCACAAAATTTGAGTTTGCTATTCACAAGAAGCATTGCCTGATGTGAACCATGCCTCGAACAAAAGAGTTCTCAGAAGACCTAAGATTAAGAATTGTTGACTTGCATAAAACTGGAAAGGGTTACTAAAGTATCTCTAAAAGCCTTGATGTTCATCAGTCCACGGTAAGACAAATTCTCTATAAATGGAGAAAGTTCAGCACTGTTGCTACTCTCCCTAGGAGTGGCCATCCTGCAAAGATGACTGCAAGAGCACAGTGCAGAATGCTCAATGAGGTTAACGTCTCTGCCTTTCAATTTGGGCATACATTTTTAGCATCATTCCACCTTTCTCTAACACTCAAAGCTTTCATATTGGTATCATAGTTCAGCAGCTGCGTGTGAGGTGAACATCTGTGGCTGGCTATAGGGCCCGGAGTGGAATCTACTGTACTGTATGTTGCACTCTGTGGTATAATACTGTAATATTAACAGCGTTACACTGCCACCCTATGGCCAATAGTTGATGGTGCACCCAGCAGCCTACATCCAGAGGTAAGGTCAGGAGTTTTTTCTAATCATGTCACGTGACCTATCCTCTCTCTCTCATCCCTCTCTTTCTCCATCTAATATCATTCCCCACCTCCTCCTTCTCCATCCGACATCCCTCCATCTCTCCACCCTTCCATCCCTCCCTCCATATTGCTCCTAGCCAACAGACAAACGTTATAGTGTTTAGGGTCATGAAATTGTGTGCGGATGAAAGACGGGCAGGTTGAACAAAGAGAAAACAATGCATACAAATCCATAGATGTATATTTCTTGTGCAATTCGTATCTATAGGCTATTGCCACGTTGAGGTTTTTCTTTCATAACTTTTTATCTGGCGTTAGAGCATAAACCTAAGTTTGTAAATCCAGGCTGCATCACTTCCGGCCGTGATTGGGAGTCCCATAGAGTGGCGCACAACTGGCCCAGTGTCGTCCGGGTTTTGCCGGGGTAGGCCGTCATTGTAAATAAGAATTTGTTCTTAACTGACTTGCCTAGTTAAATAAAGGTTAAATATATATATATATATTTTAATTATAAACCTAACTGTACGCACCCCAATTGCCAAATGCTTTTGGGAACTCGGGCAGAAAAAGTTAATGTTGATCCACTGAGTCAAAAAGGTTTATTCATTAAGAGAAAAGCTGTGAAATGCAGAGTTGAAAATAAAGAGAAGGGAGGGCCAGAACAGTAGCCTAATGTTTGGGAAAGACGTGTGATTATTGTGAGGCGCAATACAAATTCGACAGTCACAACACGGGACGTCAAGGGAACTGTACTGTCAGAGTTGGAATAGTAACTGAAATCTGGACACTGACAGTAGGTCTATAACCTCTCACATAGCTTAATATAATATGAACTCTTGCAGAATTAAGCAGTTCTTGCTGTAAAATGATACACCAAATCAAATGTAAATTTTGACCAGGGAACAGGAGTGGAGAAATATGATTTATTTATTTCAGCATCTTGAGAGAATAAATGTGCAGTTAGGGACCGTCTGTAAAGGTGTTATCTTTATCAGCATCATAAAAGCTGATAGTATTTCAACCACAAAATATGCATCCTGTCACGTCCTAACCAGTAAAGGGGTCATTTTGTTATTGTAGTTGGTCAGGACGTGGCAGGGATGTGTTTGTTTTGTGTTTCCGTTTTTTTGGGGTTATGATCTATGTTTATATATTTCTATGTTCATTCTAGTTCTTATATTTCTATGTTTAGTTTATTGGGCTGACCTTGAATTGGAGGCAGCTGTTCCTCGTTGCCTCTAATTGAAGGTCCTATTTAGTAGGGGTGTTTTTCCATGGGTTTTGTGGGTAGTTTTTCCGTGTATAGCTGTGAGCCTTACAGGACTGTTTTTCGTCGTTGTTTTTGGATAAGTGTTTTTTTGTTGTTGGTTTCCTTCTAATAAAAGAAGATGAGTGTTCATATACCCACTGCGTTTTGGTCCACTTCTTACGACGCACCTGACAGAACTACCCACCAACAACGGACCAAGCAGCGGAGGAAGGAGCAGCAGAGGTATTTGGAGTTGTGGACATGGGAGGAAATTTTGGACGGGGCAGGACCATGGCACCAGGCTGGGGAGTACCGACGCCCTAAGGAGGAGCTGGAGGCAGCCAAGGCGGAGCGACGTCATTACGAGGCGTTAGACGCACGGATTGGCGAGTGCGAGAGGCAGCCCCAAAAAAATTTTTTTGGGGGGCACACAGGTAGTATGGCTAAGTCAGGTCGTAGACCTGAGCCAACTCCCCGTGCTTATTATGGGGAGCAACGGATCATGAAAGCACCGAGCTATGCAGAAATGCGCACTATATTGCCCAGAAGCATTCAAAGGCCGGTGCGATTGGTTAAAGCTCCTCAGTCTTGCCAGGCGAAGTTGAGCACTCAAGGAGCAGGCTGTATGCTCCAGACCTCCAGTGCGTCTCCAGGGTCCAGTTCACTCTATTCCTGCTCCTCGCACTAGCCTTGAGGTGCGTGTTACCAGTCTGGCGCCTCCAAAGCCAGCCCCACGCACCAGGCCTTTAGTGCGCGGCGCCTCCAAAGCCAGCCCCACGCACCAGGCCTTTAGTGCGCCTGCCCAGTCCAGTACGTCCTGTTCCTGCTCCTCGCACTAGCCTTGAGGTGCGTGTTACCAGTCTGGCGCCTCCAAAGCCAGCCCCACGGACCAGGCCTGTAGTGTGTCAGCCCAGTCCAGTACGTCCTGTTCCTGCTCCTCGCACTAGCCTTGAGGTGCGTGTCCCTAGTCTGGCGCCTCCAAAGCCAGCCCCACGCACTAGGCCTTTAGTGCGCCTGTACAGTCCAGGAACCGACAGAGACGGCCTCCAGTCCGGAGCCGACAGAGACGCCCTCCAGTCCGGAGCCGCCAGAGACGCCCTCCAGTCCGGAGCCGCCAGAGACGCCCTCCAGTCCGGAGCCGCCAGAGTCGCTCTCCAGTCCGCAGCCGCCAGAGTCGCCCTCCAGTCCGCAGCCGCCAGAGTCGCCCTCCAGTCCGCAGCCGCCAGAGTCGCCCTCCAGTCCGGAGCCGCCAGAGTCGCCCTCCAGTCCAGAGCCGCCAGAGTCGCCCTCCAGTCCCGAACCGGCGCAGCCAGAGTCGCCCTCCAGTCCGGAACCGGCGCAGCCAGAGTCGCCCTACAGTCCGGAACCGGCGCAGCCAGAGTCGCCCTCCAGTCCGAGGTCTCCAGCGACGCGCCTCAGCCCGAGGTCTCCAGCGATGCGCCTTAGCCCTGAGCCTTCAGCGGGGGTGGACAGGTTAGGTTGGGGACTAAGGCCGGAGCCTGAGCCACCTCCGTAGTTGGAGGATTGGGGGGGAGTGTCACACGGGAGCCGTCGGTGACGGTAGCCACCCTCCCTTCCCTTCCGTTAGTTTGGGTTTATTGTTTTTGTAATTTTTTGTTTCAGGTGCATTCAGGGTCTGCACCTTTGGGGGGGGTACTGTCACGTCCTGACCAGTAAAGGGGTCATTTTGTTATTGTAGTTGGTCAGGACGTGGCAGGGGTGTGTTTGTTTTGTGTGTTTCGTTTTTTGGGGGGTTATGATCTATGTTTATATATTTCTATGTTCGTTCTAGTTCTTATATTTCTATGTTTGGTTTGTTGGGCTGACCTTGAATTGGAGGCAGCTGTTCCTCGTTGCCTCTAATTGAAGGTCCTATTTAGTAGTTGTTCCGTGTATAGCTGTGAGCCTTACAAGACTGTTTTTCGTCGTTGTTTTTGGATAAATGTTTTGTTTTTTTGTTTTCCTTCTAATAAAAGAAGATGAGTATTCATATACCCGCTGCGTTTTGGTCCACTTCTTACGACGCACATGACACATCCAAGCTGAACTGAAATCTTATGGAAAAATCTTTCAAACTTTTTTTTTTTAAGTTATTGAATTTTCTTTCTGGTCCCTAAACATCTTTGCTGCGGGAGAGAAGCAGAGATGAAAGAGAACTTTACCTATGTCAACTAGACTGAAGCGTTCATTCTATACAGTGAGGGAAAAAGTATTTGATCCCCTGCTGATTTTGGATGTTTGCCCACTGACAAAGAAATGATCAGACTATAATTTTAATGGTAGGTTTATTTGAACAGTGAGAGAAAGAATAACAAAAAAATCCAGAAAAACGCATGTCAAAAATGTTATAAATTGATTTGCATTTTAATCAGGGAAATAAGTATTTGACCCCCTCTCAATCAGAAAGATTTCTGGCTCCCAGGTGTCTTTTATACAGGTACCCAGCTAAGATTAGGAGCACACTCTGAAAGGGAGTGCTCCTAATCTCAGCTTGTTACCTGTATTAAAGACACCTGTCCATAGAAGCAATCAATCAGATTCCAAACTCTCCCCCATGGCCAAGACCAAAGAGCTCTCCAAGGATGTCAGGGACAAGATTGTAGACCTACACAAAGCTGGAATGGGCTACAAGACCATCGCCAAGCAGCTTGGTGAGAAGGTGACAACAGTTGGTGCGATTATTCGCAAATGGAAGAAACACAAAAGAACTGTCAATCTCCCTCGGCCTGGGGCTCCATGCAAGATCTCACCTCGTGTAGTTGCAATGATCATGAGAACGGTGCGGAATCAGCCCAGAACTACACGGGAGGACCTTGTCAATGATCTCAAGGCAGCTGGGACCATAGTCACCAAGAAAACAATTGCTAACACACTACACCGTGAAGGAAGGAAATCCTGCAGCGCACGCAAGGTCCCCCTGCTCAAGAAAGCACATATACATGCCCGTCTGAAGTTTGCCAATGAACATCTGAATGATTCAGAGGAGAACTGGGTGAAAGTGTTGTGGTCAGATGAGACCAAAATGGAGCACTTTGGCATCAACTCAACTCGCCGTGTTTGGAGGAGGAGGAATGCTGCCTATGACCCCAAGAACACCATCCCCACCGTCAAACATGGAGGTGGAAACATTATGCTTTGGGGGTGTTTTTCTGCTAAGGGGACAGGACAACTTCACCGCATCAAAGGGATGATGGACGGGGCCATGTACTGTCAAATCTTGGGTGAGAACCTCCTTCCCTCAGCCAGGGCATTGAAAATGGGTCGTCGATGGGAATTCCAGCATGACAATGACCCAAAATACACGGCCAAGGCAACAAAGGAGTGGCTCAAGAAGAAGCACATTAAGGTCCTGGAGTGGCCTAGCCAGTCTCCAGACCTTAATCCCATAGAAAATCTGTGGAGGGAGCTGAAGGTTCGAGTTGCCAAACGTCAGCCTCGAAACCTTAATGACTTGGAGAAGATCTACAAAGAGGAGTGGGACAAAATCCCTCCTGAGATGTGTGCAAACCTGGTGGCCAACTACAAGAAACGTCTGACCTCTGTGATTGCCAACAAGGGTTTTGCCACCAAGTACTAAATCATGTTTTGCAGAGGGGTCAAATACTTATTTCCCTCATTAAAATGCTAATCATTTTAGAACATTTTTGACATGCGTTATTCTGGATATTTTTGTTGTTATTCTGTCTCTCACTGTTCAAATAAACCTACCATTAAAATTATAGACTGATCATTTCTTTGTCAGTGGGCAAACGTACAAAATCAGCAGGGGACCAAATACTTTTTTCCCCTCGCTGTACATGTATGAGATATATCCTAGGGCAACAAGTAATGAAAGAAGAGTAGCTGCATGTATATATACTGAACAAAAATATAAATGCAACATGCAACAATTTCAAAGATTTTACTGAGTTACAGTTCATATCAGAAAATCAGTCAATTTAATGAAATTCATTAGGCCCTAATCTATAGATTTCATGACTGCAAATACAGATACCTTAAATAAAATGGGTCTCACAATGGGTCTCAGGATCTTGTCGCTGTATTTTTGTGTATTCAAATTAACAATTGATAAAATGCAATTGTGTCCGTAGCTTATGCCTGCCCATACCATAACCCCACGGCACTATGGGGCACTCTGTTCACAATGTTGACATCAGCAAACCGCTCGCCCACACGACGCCATACACAGTCTGCAGTTGTGAGGCCAGTTGGGCGTACTGCCAACAGCTCTGGTGGACATTCCTGCAGTCAGCATGCCAATTGCACACTCCCTCAACTTGAGACATCTGTTGCATTGTCTTGAGTGACAAAACATTTTAGAGTGGCCTTTTATTGTCCCCAGCACAAAGTGCACCTGTGTAATGATCATGCTGTATAATCATCTTATTGATATGCCACTCCTGTCAGATGGATGGATTACCTTGGCAAAGTAGAAATGCTCAGGGATGTAAACAAATTTGTGCACAAAATTTGAGAGAAATAAGCTTTTTGTGCGTATGGATCATTTCTGGGATCTTTTATTTCAGCTCATGAAACATGGGACCAACACTTTACATGTTGAGTTTATATTTTTGTTCAGTGTAATTATAGAGAAGTTGACTAACAAATAGCCTACCAAAATGTTGGAAATTATATGCAGAAACATAGGCCTATCTACACGAGGCTTTAAAAAAAATCATGGGCCTTAGATTTTCACTTTATTGGTTATTAGCAATTGCGACCAGGTGCGGGTGAACAAACAGCCTACCCGCACATCACTAGTAACCCACACACCACACCTCAATCGGCTAAGGCCCTGAAGAGCAGCCGATTAGTAGCATCCGGTGTGTTTGAGCAGGGTTGGATGAAAACTTGCAAGCCCAGTACACCGGCTTTGACCCTGTATTCAGATGCCTGTATGATGTTATCAGCTGGGGACAGCTGCTGTTATTCTGGCTGTGTTTCAAACTCAAAGTAAACAGCCCTCAGCCCTCAGCCCTATGCCCTTGGGGAATCCCTGCGGCCATATTTGTCATCTGTCCAAATGATTAGCCAAGCAAGGGAAGTTTGCATGTAACCCCCTCAGCCCTCGTTTTTAATGGAGTTTGCGAGTGTACAATTATGTTCACTTCGGGGCCTGAAACGCCACATAATTAAATTCGCAATGATTGTACATCCGCTAAGAAAAGTCCACCAAAACTTAAAACCTCAACATCAATATGAAATCAACATACAAGTGTAAGTAAAAACTATTGTAAATAAGTTCGAAATTGTGCTACTAAAGGACAAACACGTCTCGTAAAAGTAATTATGTTTTTGTTTGGTTAGCTTTTGGAAATTGTAGAAATAAAACATTTTCCTTCTTCAGAAGTAGCTAGTTAGCTAGCTATCATACAGTAGGCGTATATTGATAATTATATAGTTAATTTAAGTAGACATGCAATTATAATTGACTGTAGCGCATATAAAGCACCCACCTACCGGTGGCTGAAAACACAATCATTGCGGGATGAACGAGTGACGAATTTCCGGGTAAGGGCGGTCCATTTAAAAATCATTCCTTCCTCCCTCGCCCCTTGCCCTGCAAATGTATACTCGTCAGACGTCATGAAACGCTATCAGAAGTGTCCACTTAATTTGAGGGCTGAGGGGAGAGGGCGTGTTTTTTAAGTGGTTGGAATGCAGGCTTGGTGCCTCTTGTGGTGGTTAATTTCTTTACTATCAAATGAGGAGAGACAAACTTATTACACAAGTCAGAGTTATACTTAAACTAAATCTTTAATCACTTATTAATAAGGAATCAGGTCAATAGAACACACACATATATAGGGAATCGTTTGAGTGCTCTACGATAATGATGGCTGGTCATGGCTGGTCGATGATTCACGCTCAGATGATTCGTTGAGAGCCCCGAGACAAAAGTACAAAGGTATTTTATAGCCAAGATACACCCCTTTCAACCTACATGATGAACAACAGATATATAGAATGGGTCACGAGGTTAAGATCTGGATGAAAGATACCTATTGTCACGTCTGCTCCCGCTCTTCCCCCCTGGCCTCGAGGGCGTCAGGTTGCCCTGCATCACTCCTCCCTCGCTGCAGCGGGATCGACAGGCGTCTTGCCTCAGCCGGATAGTTGGGCTCCCACGCCCCAAACGGCTTGCCCAGTGCCCATGTCTCGGCCGGTTCTCCCAGGTGGGTCGCCGGGTGGCGCCCCAAGGGGGGGGGGTACTGTCACGTCTGCTCCCGCTTTTCCCTCCCCCTGGCGCTTGATTGCGCCAGGTTGCCCTGCATCACGCCCTCCTGCCATCCATTACGCACACCTGCCTTCCCTCATCATGCGCATCAGCGATATTGGACTCACCTGGACTCACTATTCACCTGTTTATTTCCTCCACTATATTTGTCAGTTCCCCAGCTCTGTTCCCTGCTGCTGCATTAATTGTTTTTGTCTGTGTTATTAGTTTGTTGACACTGTTCCTGTCTCGTGCCATGTCCGTTCTTTATTAAATGTTTTACTCCCCGTACCTGCTTCGTCTCTCCAGTGTCCTCCATGTGACACCTAGAATACATAGCGGACAGTATCTGCTGTGTCAACAGTTTTCATTGTGTAGAAACCAGTGTCTGGCCCTCCGACTCCAAACTGGAACCATTTCGGCCTGGTACAGTATAGAACAGAAACATTAACTCATGCTCTGGAATACTCTTTAGGTGTTATCACCCAAAAGACATCGTACATCTCCTGTCAGTGTTATTTCCCAGAGGCCCATCCTCAGTAGAACACCCACACAATAGTTAACATAATACTCTATTCTGTTGAATAAAACAACCATTTGATGCAATAAAAGTATTACAACATAATCTTGCAATTTTTCCACCATACTCTCAAACCCCAGCTGATGGTGCTTCCGTTTGTGTGTGTGTTTCTGATGGTGCTTCCAGGTGCACACTAAAATATTAACGAAAGTTAGGTGGCATCAGAGTTGGCCTCATTTATAATTCAGGACACACACACACACACACACACATACACATACACACACACAGTGGAGGCCCCTCAGAGGAGGAAGGGGAGGACCATCCTACTCAGCGAATTTCATAAAAATTTAAATAGTGAAATATTACCGTTTATTTTTAGATACAACTATAGTAAATATATTCACGTCACCAAATAACTGATTAAAACACACTGTTTTGCAATGAAAGTAGCCTCAACAGCTATTTTCAAAAACATAGGAGGCTTATTGTTCTCACCCCTTTCCATAGACTTACACAGTAATTATGACTACTTCTGGAGGACGTCCACCAACCTATCAGAGCTCTTGCAGAATGAACTGACATGTTGTCCATCCAATCACAGGATCAGAGAATTAATCTAGTACTGAAAGCACAAGGTACAGCTAGCTAGCACTGCAGTGCACAAAGTGTGGTGAGTAGTTGACTCAAAGAGAGAGAAAGACAATAGTTGAACAGTTTAAAGCAAATCATTTTTTCTGAAATTAAGGAGAAGCAGCAGAGATATATTTTGTTGTATTTTATTTATTTTTGTATACCTTTCACGCTAACTAATGCAGCTAATTTAGCCTACTCGACAACCTGACACATAGAGGACTGTTATTTATGTTAGCTAGCTGGCCAAGGCTATCCAACACTGCAACTAAAATCGAGGTAAACATTTGTTTTAATTAATTTATTGCCACTGAGGACTGCCGGTGTAACTGCTAAACTGCTTTCTGTACATTGTACTGCGTGATTGTACACATGGATTGGATTGTGGGTTTACTAAAACGTTAGTTCTGGCAGCTATGTTGACTATGACGTTAGCTAATATGGTGACAACGATGTAGGCTGTGTATCGGTTATGGTATGAAGGTTTGGCTTGGAGAGTTTTTTTCGCGGGGTCACAGACAGCTGTTGTGTTGTGCACTGAAGTCCACTAGCGGAGAGAAAAGATGAAAGGAGGAGAGCACATACAGTGCCTTCGGAAAGTATTCAGACCCCTTGACTTTTTCCACATTTGTTACGTTACAGCCTTATTATAAAATGGATTAAATAAATAAAAAATCCTCAGCAATCGACACACAATACCCCATAATGACAAATCAAAAACAGATATTTATACATTTTTGCAAATGTATAAAACATTTCTAACAGAAATACCTTATTTACATAAGTATTCAGACCCTTTGCTATGAGACCCGAAATTGAGCTCAGGTACATCCTGTTTCCATTGATCATCCTTGAGATGATTCTACAACTTGATTGGAGTCCACCTGTGGTAAATTCAATTGATTTGACATGATTTGGAAAGGCACACATGTCTGTATAAGGTCCCACAGTTGACAATGGATGTCAGACCAAAAACCAAGCCATGAGGTTGAAGGAATTGTCAGTAGAGCTCTGAGACAGGATTGTGTCGAGGCACAGACCTGGGGAAGGGTACCAAACAATTTCTGCAGCATTGAAGGTCCCCAAGAACACAGTGGCCTCCATCATTCTTAAATGGAAGAAATTTGGAACCACCAAATCTCTTCCTAGAGCTGGCCGCTCGGCCAAACCCAGCAATCAGGGAGGTGACCAAGAACCAGATGATCACTCTGACAGAGCTCTAGAGTTCCTCTGTGGTGATGGGAGAACCCTCCAGAAGGACAACCATCTCTGCAGCACTCCACCAATCAAGCCTTTATGGTAGAGTGGCCAGACAGAAGCCACTCCTCAGTAAAAGGCACATGACATTCCCCTTGGAGTTTGCCAAAAGGCACTTAAAGACTCTCAGACCATGAGAAACAAGATTCTCTGGTCTGATGAAACCAAGATTGAACTTGTTGGCCTGAATGCCAAGCGTCACGTCTGGAGGAAACCTGGCAATATCCCTACAGTGAAGCATGGTGGTGCCAGCATCATGCTGTGGGGATGTTTTTCAGCAGCAGGGACTGGGAGACTAGTCAGGATCGATGCAAAGATGACCGGCGCAAAGTAGAGAGAGATCCTTGAGGAAAACCTGCTCCAGAACACTCAGGACCTTAGACTGGGGCGAAGGTTCACCTTCAAACAGGACAATGACCAACAAGACAACGCAGGAGTGGCTTTGGGACAAGTCTCTGAATGTCCTTGAGCGGCCCAGCCAGAGCCCGGACTTGAACCCGATCGAACATCTCTGGAGCGACCCAAGAAGACTCAAGGCTGTAATCGCTGCCAAAGGTTCAACAAAGTACTGAGTAAGGGTCTGAATATTTATTTAAATGTGATATTTCAGTTTTTATTTGAAATAAAATTGTAAACATTTCTAAAAACTTGTTTTTGCTTCGTTATTATAGGTTATTGTGTGTAGATTAATGAGGGGAAAAAATAAATATTTAATCCATTTTGTAGATATCCAACTGGATATCCCAGCTGGCCAAACTCTCCCCTAAGCCGGACGATGCTGGGACAATTGTGCGCTGCCTCATGGGTCCCCCGGTAGCGGACGGCTGCAACACAGCATCTATCCCAGATCTGTAGTGACGCGATGCAGTGCCTTAGAACGCTGCGCCACTCGAGAGGCGACGTTAGCTATTCTTTTTGCCTCAATCACACTAGACCTGAATGAAACGATGAAACCATCAGCCAAACAATTGAAGATTGTTATTCTGACGTTTTCTCAGTGCAATTTGAGTTATATTAGTCAATATGACAATGTAAAGTTATTGATCTGTCAGTTTCCCAAGCTAATTCCCTACTTTTCACAGACACAGTAATAAACAGCTCTAACGTTACAGGTTTCACTGTCATGGTGCATAGTAGAGGTCTGCGCTGGACCGATTTCTTCATCCTGCTCCTGTCACACCCGCTGGCTTTCTGTCTGACTCCCACCCGCTACAGCAAGAACTGGCCCCAAACCCAACTGCAGTCCCGCAATGTCATTTTAGGCGTTTGTGATGCAGCCCACTTGCCAGCCATGGTCGCAACAATTTTGCTAGATGTAGTTTGAAGAGAGCAAAGTTGGAGAGACTTGCCCTTTCTCTAAATCTAAGTTTATAGATTATAGATTTTCAGACGGAGAATTATGGGTGATCAATATTTAGGCCCATTTATAGGCAATGTAGGAAACTATAGCCTAATCATAGGCCGATTTAGGAAGTACATTTCCTGGGAAAGATTACTGCCCCGTGCTTCTCCACCCATGGATAGGCTATAGCCTACTATTTCATTGAGACCACATGCGCACCTGATCTCGCAGGTACAGTGGTTCCTCCTTTAAAAGTTGCGAGCTTACACCACGGGACTTAGAGGTACCCAGTGTCACGGCTTCATTGCTCTAGACCACCACAAGGGGGAGTTAGAGCACTCATTATGCATTTGGGTCGCAAGGTTTTTATATGACCAATCATATCGAGTGGTTCCAATGACGAATTTGACGTGAGCCACCCGTCCCTGATGACTTTCCTCAGCAAAGATGGCTGACAAAACATTAAGGGGAAGCAAATGTAAGTAATTATAACGTCATAACCAGTCAAAATAAAAAATGTACAATTGAGAGGAATATGTTAGTTAATGTAGAGACAAACGTTTGTGCATTTTTTTTGTCATAAAGTTAATTTACGAAAATTGCGATTTAGCAAGTTAACTGACTAGCTAACATTAGCCAGCTAGCTAGCTAGCTGGTGTTATGACATGAGTACAGTATGACATTGTAATTCATGTTGTTTAATGTTTTAGGGACTCATGAGAAAACCAGCAAACCAGGCTGTCGTCTGGGAAACAGTGGATGTAAAGAATCTAGCTAGCTAAATCATTTACTGCAAATTGAATGTACAATTGTGTAAGGTTGCCGTGCAATGCAGCTGAAGTAACATAGCTGGCTAACTATTAAACTTAATGTTACTTGCGTATTGTGTAGTGGAGGATAAAAATAACTGTATGCCTATGGATGTGTAGCTAGCTACAGTATGTAGCCGATCTATGTATTTCTGACTTAGAATATGTGGACAACTACAAATACCTAGGTGTCTGGCTAGACTGTAAACTCTCTTTCCAGACTCACATTAAGCATCTCCAATCCAAAATTAAATCTAGAATCGGCTTCCTATTTTGCAAAAGCATCCTTCACTCATGCAGCCAAACATACCCTCGTAAAACTGACCATCCTACTGATCCTAGACTTTGGCGATGTCATCTATAAAATAGCCTCCAACACTCTACTCAACAAATTGGATGCAGTTTATCACAGTGCCATCCGTTTGTCACCAAAGACCCATATATTACCCACCACTGCGACCTGTACGCTCTCGTTGGCTGACCATCGCTTCATACTCTTTGCCAAACCCACTGGCTCCAGGTCATCTACAAGTCTCTGCTAGGTAAAGCCCCGCCTTATCTCAGCTCACTGGTCACCATAGCAGCACCCACCCGTAGCACGTGCTCCAGCAGGTATATCTCACTGGTCACCCCAAAGCCAATTCCTCCTTTGGCCGCCTCTCCTTCCAGTTCTCTGCTGCCAATGACTGGAACGAACTGCAAAAATCTCTGAAGCTGGAGACTCTTACCTCCCTCACTAGCTTTAAGCACCAGCTGTCAGAGCAGCTCATAGATCACTGAACCTGTACATAGCTCATCTGTAATTAGCCCATCCACTCTACCTCATCCCCATACTGTATTTATTTATTTATCTTTATTTATCTGAATGGCAATAATGAAGCCTATGGATAGAGTACAATATAATAACTTTATTGTGCCATATATTGAATATATTCACTGATCATGTACTCTTCCTTGGCAAATAAAGGTGCGCTTTAGGTATGAATCTCTGTGAGACATTCTTTTTCAGTCAGATCCAATACCAGGTGTATCAAACTCCATTCTTTGAATGATGCTGTGTCTGCATGTATGTATTACAATGATACACTTCAACAGTGTTTATCACTCCTGCTCCGGGGACATCAATGATTACGCATTGTAACTATGCAATAGACTAGAAACATGATTTAAGTAAAGGCTGATTTGTAATTCATATATACATAATAAAAAAATATGCATATCTAACTCCCTTCATCTGCATTAATCTGAGTACACAGGATAGTATTTCAAGTCCAATCTATAAATCAATGCACATATGGTGTGCATTATAAAACGAGGAAGAAAGACGAGGTGGGGAGAGAGGTGTAGAAGACAAAAAGGGAAAGAGGTAAGAACAGAGGCAGACAGCATATGATTAATGAATTACAGTGCTACCCTAATATTCTCTCAGTTCAACACAATTACAGTGTCTCTAGCGGTGTCTCCTAACCAGCCTTGGGCCCACAGTTTGCCTGAAGGTTATCTTAAGAGTGGGTGAGGTGGCGATGACGGGACTGGCTTCCTCTCTCACATCAAAACATACCTGCAGACGAGAGACAGATGGATAGAGAGAGAGCATGATTAGGCACTGTTTTTTTATTCTAACATGGTCAGTCATCATAATCATCAGGAGGTGAAATCACCCTGTTTTTGTTTGCTTGGAAATGTTGATCCTGGGGACTGTTATCTGAAGAAACTGTGTAACCAAGCATTCATAGCAGCTAAGAAAAGCATTGCCATTAATTGGAAGGTTAGTTATCCTCCCACAATGTCAAGTTATGTGTCACTAGATTTGATTTATTACAAGATTAAGGGTATACTGGGCAGCTTTCATAAGGTCTGGATGCCTTATATGGAATTTCAGTACAATTAAAGGAGTCTGTATTGAAAACATGCCCACATCAGGGGAGATTCCTATTTAGGCAATCCCTACAGGCTGGGCTGCTCAGTCCTATGGAGGATGTGCTATTTCTGTGTGTTAATCTAGGGGGCAGTATTGAGAATTTTGGAAAAAAATATGTGCCCATTTTTAACTGCCTCCTACACCAACTCAGAAGCTAGAATATGCATATTATTGTTCAGGTTTGGATAGAAAACACTATGAATTTTCTAAAACAGTTAGAATGGTGTCTGTAAGTATAACAAAACTCATATTGCAGGCAAAAATAGATTTAAAAAAAAATTGAATTTTGTGACTGTACTATTTAGTGTCATTGTTTTATAGATACCATAGTGAGAAAGGATTCAGTTCGCAACTCCTAAGGCTTCCACTAGATGTCAACGATCTTTATAAAGTTGTTTGATGCATCTGTGATGAATGCAGACCGAATTAGAATGCTTACAAGTTGACACGTCATCACTTCATTTTTTGCGCCTGCGCATAAATCTGAGAAGAGTGTCTTTGTCATAATCGTTTATTCTAGACACTTGATAGGTTGTGTGAAAATATTACTGATGTTTACTGATGTTTCACGTTAAAAATGGACCAAAAGATTAATGCTAAACAACGTTTGACATGTTTGAACAAACGTAAATAGATTATTTACTAGGTTTTCTTTAGCTTTTCGGCGTGACTTTACACTGCCCACCTCATTTTGTGGGAGCCTACTGAACGCTAATTATTTGGACATAAATTATGAACTTTGTCAAAAGAAACCACATTTGTTCTGGACCTGGGATCGCTGGCAGCGCCTTCTGATGGAGATAATCAAAGGTAAGGGGATATTTAGAATGTTATTATCGATATTAGATGATGCTAATGCTAACTGTATAGCTTAGCTTAGCTTATAGCTTAGCTTGCTGTTGTTAGCATAGTACCCAGTTTATTGCAAAATGTGATTTCCCAGTAAAGTTATTTTGAGATCTGGCCATTCGGTAGCAATTACGAGATGATAATATATTATTCTTTGAATGACAATATTATAATTTACCAATGTTTTCGAATAGTAATTCCGTGATTTGTAATGCTGGATTCACTGGGAGCATTCGAGCCGAAAAAAATTCTGAATTTCACTGCGACTGTAAATGCTGTTTTTGGATATAAATATGAACTTGATGGAACTAAAAATGCATGTATTGTATAACATAATGTCCTATGAGTGTCATCTGATGCAGATTGTCAAAGGTAAGTGCACAATTCTAGCTAGTTTTCTGTCTGTTGATGCCCTTCTTTGAATTGGCTAAACTTTACACACAGCTATTGTCAATGTACTCTCCTAACATAACCTAACTTTATGCATTCTCCGTAAAGCCTCTGAAAATCGGACAGCGTGGTTAGATTTAGGAGATATATCTTTCAAATGGAGGAAAATAGTTGATTATTTGATTATTTGAAATGATTACTCTTGCAGTTTTGAATTCCCTGCCATGGTCACATGACCATGAATCCCAATACCGGGATAAGATCGGGATAAGATCCTCAACAGGTTTATTTGAGGTGTATGTGGTTTTTTTTGTTTTTGAAACCTTTCCCTTGGGAATTAAACGTTCTATATGGAGATGGCATATTGGATTGTGTAAAAACGAAGGAAATTAGCTTTTGATTCCAACAAAAATTCTGGGGGAAGAACCGCAGACCCCCCCACCAGGTTACTTCTAAAACCAAAGTGGCGCCCCTGGATAACTCAACCAAATGTAAGTCAAAACTAGACATTGAACTGACGTCTGTGTCAAATTTTTATTGAATGTGTCACTGTCTGTCACCTTGATTACTCCAATTTGTCTCTCGACCTGAGCACCTACATTTTCATTTTGTAGACTAGGTTGTAGCAACCTCATGAAAGGTATAGGGCAAATTCGAATATCATGTAGGAGCCTAAAACTATTGATGTAATATTGAGCTGGGTGAATGGAATATGAATGACAGTCATCCAATATGCTGTAATAGAAATAAGAACATGCTCATAACAATTTTTTTTAATCCTCCATATTCTTAAGCAGCACCGACCGCCACTGGCACACACACACACACACACACACACACACACACACACACACACACACACACACACACACACACACACACACACACACACACACACACACACACACACACACACACACACACACACACACACACAGAGTTGGATATCAGATATACTGATACAGTTGTTGCTGTATCTTACACCTGCAGTATGTATGAGTTGCATTGTTCAGGTCCACTAAATCTTCCAGGGTCAAGAAATCTATAGTAATCAAAAAATTACTGAAAATGTAAAAAGTTGTAAAATAATGAATATATATATATTTTTTTACAGTATTGCAATATTCACCAAAGCAATAAATGAACCTACATGTACAATGTTACTGAATAAAGTCAGAAGGAACCTATCTATATATACTGAACAAAAAATATAAATGCAACATCTTCAAAGATTTTACTGAGCTACAGTTCATTTACGGTAATCAGTCAATTTAAATAAATTCATTAGGCGCTAATCTATGGATTTCACATGACTGGGAATACAAAATATGCATCTGTTGGTCACAGAAAAAAGGGGTCATGGATCAGAAAACCAGTCAGTATCTGGTGTGATCACCATTTGCCTCAAGCAGCGGGACACATCTCCTTCGCCTAGAGTTGATCAGGCTATTGATTGTGACCTGTTGAATGTTGTCCTACTCCTCTTCAATGGCTGTGCGAAGTTGATGGATATTGGCGGGAACTGGAACACGCTGTCGTACACGTCGACCAAGAGCATACCAAACATGCTCAATGGGTGATGCCTGGTGAGTATGCAGGCCATGGAAGAACTGGGACATTTTCAGCTTCAAGGAATTGTGTACAGATTCTTGAGACATGGGGCCGTGCAATATCATGCTGAAACATGAGTTGATGGTAGTGGATCGACAATGGGCCTCAGGATCTCGTCACGGTATCTCTGTGCATTAGAATTCCATAGCATTATTTTTCATTATTTTATAGTATGAAGAATAAAATTGAACATAACTGAATAAAATATAAATTATATTTTCTCCAAACGATTTCCAAGGAAGTGTGCACATGCGACTATTCTGTGTTGAGCGGTTAACAAATAAACAGGTCCTCCTATGTGCTTAATTCATGCAACTTTAGTTGTGATACAAACGTTGGGATATATGTTTAGATTTTTAATACATTCTAATGCTGCATGAGGCAACTCTAATGATGATTTGAAAAAGTTGCATGAAAGGCATGAGCTATGATTTGTTTCTTGTTGTCATAAGCGTCGTAAGGGACAGACCAAGGCCCAGCGGGTATAGTGCTCATCTTCTTTCTTTTAGAGAGAGAACACTCAAACAGAATAAACAAACAACAAAACAGTTCCGTAAGGCACACAGGCTATACAGAAAACAACCACCCACAAACCCAAAGGAAAAAAGGGCTGCCTAAGTATGGCTTCCAATCAGAGACAATGAAAGACACCTGCCTCTGATTGGAAACCATACTCGGCCACACATAGAAAACGAACATTGAAAATGAAAACTAGAACAAATCCCCTCTAAATAAACCAACCCCAAAACACACAAAAACAACACCCCCTGCCACGCCCTGACCATACTACAATGACAAATGACCCCTTTACTGGTCAGGACGTGACACTTGTGCACAAGCACTTGCTAATATTCTCACCAGGCTTAGAATATCCCAGCGGCATCCCCCTTGTGTGGCCGCAATGTAACCTAAAAAATCCATGCCTTTTGCAGCCAAAATGGCCGTTTTGCCCTTGGGCTGAATATAATAATTCCCTTCTACCTGCCGTGCTCCGAAGCACCTCTCACTCACATGGATCTCTCAGATATCTCAATTCTTATTAGTCAATGCCCATCACGTGATCGGGTCCTTCTCACAGACATCTCAGCTAAGAAGTAGGCTACAAGTGAAGACAGACACATCGTGGATGCAACTGCGTGTCCCTCTATGAAATTCTCATATTGAAGATGTTAGAACTATCCACATTTAGCCTACTTTTAGTGAGCCAACAAGGTGAGCAGGCCTAACGAACAGCAAAAACATTAGCCTATGTCAGTCTACTATTCCCCCATAGTACAAAAGTTGACATATTCTATTGGTCAACCTGTCCTTCTGTGCAATAAATAAATATTCCAAACATACTCTGGGACAGTTGTGGGATGCGATAGATTCTAAATTCATAAATTCAGACTACTCTTGGTGGACTAAGATTTTTTTTTAGTTGGGGCCAGCCCTAGAAATTCAGGAAATTAGCTATAGATGCCCCCCAAAATTCTGAGGGCAGACCCCCTGCCAGGTTATGCCCCCCCCCCCCCAGGTTATGCCCCCCCCCCCAGGTTATCCCCCCCCCCACACTTCTAAAACTAAAGTTGCACCCCTGTCTTTACACATACTAAATAATATATGTGTGAAATTGCTTTGATTTAGAATGGACCATTATCATGCACCTGTCTCGGAACTGGAACATGGGAATAAAAATACATGTCATATATGCACTGATATAGGGAATGGAGGACGCTTTTCCTGTGGTTCACATTCATGCCAGCCAGGTAGGCTATACTCCTGTTGTAAAGCGAAGCAATGTGCTTAATATTAGGAAAGCTGATAAATAAATATAGTAGGCCTAGTCTATAGAAAGCTGATGGGATCCTCTTTTTTAATAGAGGCCATCAAAACCCTGTTTTCTCACGCATAGCCTATGCAAATGTTGCGCAGCATGACCTCATGAAGTGTTGTTTTCGAAAAAATCGAGTCAATTTGCAATGATGTCAGAGTGATTTGAGGGACAATAGAGTGCTGAGTACCAGGCAGTTAGCAAGTTTGGTTGGCTACTAATGACCATCAGCAGCATCAGAGAGTGGAGAAGCATAATTACCGTGTCTAAACGGTCATACGGAATGTGACTGCGCTCATGACTCGTGACTGCCGGTGTGGCGGCAATATGGTCACCGTAACAGCCCTAGTACTTTCTCATGTCAGTGTTGTAAAACTTTAACAAAAGGGATTGACCCGTGTGAAAGAATTAGTTGTGTTGGAAAGACATTATCAGCGAGTTTGCCATGGAGGAATCACATGAGTTGAGTATCACATTCTGCTTCTTATCAGAGATTGGGAGCGCGATAAACCATACAACAGAGATACAATTGAGAGTGCGAGCAAGTGTTGGGTTTCCTGTAGATGGATCTGGCAAAGGACGGCTTGCAGTAACTGCAGGATCAACAGAAGTCACAGTGAACTTTCTCATGGACACTTGACAAATTCACAGCTGATTCCACTCAATTACTGGGAAACCGTTGATAAAAATTAAGTTAATTTATAAGGGAGGATAAATGTGTTGGATTGCATTGGAACCCTCTTGTTCTGTAGTGTTGCAGAGTCATATACAGTCAGGTCCATAATTATTGGCACCTTGATAAAAATAAAGAATACAAATACTGAGCTATATTCTATGCTAATTATACTAATACAATTGCTCAGAGAAAGAGATGTTTAACAAGTAATAAAAAAAATGTCTCAGGAAGATAGGGGTCAAAATGTTCATTACTGTCACAGGATCCAACGAAAGTGGCGCCCCTCCTCGGTCGGGCGGCGCTCGGCGGTCGTCGTCGCCGGCCTATTAGCTGCCGTCGATCGTTGTTTCTGTCGTTTAGTTTTGTCTGTCTGTTCCGCACCTGTTTTGTGTTGTCATTAGTGGGGATTTATTTAAGGTGTGTTTTCAGTTGGGATTTTGTGCGGGATTGTTGATTGTCCACTCAGCACGGTGGTCCGTGTTTTTATTACGGGTTTGTTATCTGACAGTTTAAGGAGGAGAGAATTTACCGGGCTGCGCCCCGTGCCTTTTTGTGCCGCTAATATTTATAGTTTGTTCGCCATATCGGGAATGCGTTTTTCCCAGGCAGTCTGTCTGTAGCGCCCTGTGCCTCGGGGTTTTGTTTTTTGTGTGTCAAATTATTAAAAGGGACACTCAACTCCAGCACCTGTCTCCTGCATCTGATTCCGCCTTACACCAGTCCAAGTCAACTGTGACAGAATCCCGCATCTCCAATGGAGTCAGCAGGAGCAGAAGCGCCATCCATGGCTGAGCAGGTCTCCCAACATGCCGGCCTCCTCCACCGCCTAGGCTCGGCCATGGATCAGGTGTTGGCCCGGTTGGAGAGCTGGGAGAGAGGTGCCTCCCCAGCCAGACCAGCTCCGGTCCCTCACCCTGCGCCCCTACCCACACCCACTGAAGCGGGTGCCGGCGGGATCCGGATTTCACCGCCCAGGGAGTTCGATGGGACGGCCGCTGGGTGCAAGGGGTTCTTGCTCCAACTGGAACTGTACCTGGCGACCGTCCACCCCCCTCCCTCCGACGAAGAGAGGGTGAGCGTCCTCGTCTCGTGTCTCACGGGTCGAGCCCTGGAATGGGCCAATGCGGTCTGGGATGGTCCAGACTCGGCCCGGGGTGACTACCCGGAGTTCACCCGCCGCTTCCGGGCGGTTTTCGATCATCCCCCGGAGGGCAGGGCGGCGGGTGAGCTACTATTCCATTTGAGACAGGAGACGAGGACCGCTCAGGATTTCGCATTGGAATTCCGGACTCTCGCCGCTGGATCGGGGTGGAACGAGCGGGCCCTGATAGACCACTATAGGTGCAGCCTTCGCGAGGACGTCCGCCGGGAGCTGGCATGTAGGGACAACACCTCCACTCTGGACCAACTGGTGGATTTGTCCATTAGATTGGACAACCTGCTGGCTGCCCGGGGACGTTCCAGTCGGGGCCTGTTCGTTCCGCCTACCAGTCCTCCCGCTCCACAGCCCATGGAGATAGCGGGGGCTGCACCGAGGAGGACCGGAGGGAGGGGTCTCTCTTGCACCCGATGTGGACACAGAGGACACACTGTGGACCGGTGCTGGAGAGGTCCCTCCGGGAGTTCGGAGGGCAGGCAGAGCACTGCTTCGGCCCCCCAGGTGAGTCCGCACCAGCCACACCCAGAGCCCCCTGTCGATCACTTGTACACCTCCGTTTGTTTTCCTAATTTTTCCCCTCACTTCCAGTATAAGGCGCTAGTCGATTCAGGTGCAGCTGGGAGTTTTATGGACCATGGGTTAGCGAAGAGGTTAGGGATTCCCCTGGTTCAGCTGGACCACCCCTTCCCCGTGCACGCCCTAGATAGTCGACCGCTAGGGTCAGGCCAAGTAGGGGAGATCACAGTGCCACTGGTTATGCAGACGTGGGGGGGTCATGTGGAGCGTATCAGCCTGTTCATCATTGACTCCCCAGCGTTCCCAGTGGTACTGGGAATCCCCTGGCTAGCCACACACAACCCCCAGATTTCGTGGGGGCAGAGGGCTCTAACGGGGTGGTCGGGGGAGTGCTCAGGTAGGTGCATAGGAGTTTCCATCGGTGCGACTACGGTGGAGAGTCCAGACCAAGTCTCCACCGTGCACATTCCCTCAGAGTATGCCGATTTGGCTATCGCTTTCAATAAGACGAAGGCGACTCTATTACCACCCCATCGACGAGGGGATTGTGCGATAAACCTCCAGGCTGACGCGGTTCTTCCTAGGAGTCACGTGTATCCTTTGTCTCAGGAGGAGACAGTGGCTATGGATACATACGTCACTGAGTCCTTGAGACAGGGATACATTCGGCCCTCTAAATCCCCCGTCTCCTCAAGCTTCTTTTTCGTGAAGAAGAAGGAGGGAGGTCTGCGCCCGTGCATTGACTATAGAGGTCTAAATGCTATCACAGTGGGTTTCAGTTACCCGCTACCTCTCATTGCTACGGCAGTGGAGTCATTTCACGGGGCGCGCTTCTTCACGAAATTGGATCTCAGGAGTGCGTATAACTTGGTGCGTATCCGAGATGGAGACGAGTGGAAAACCGCATTTAGTACCACATCTGGCCATTATGAGTACCTCGTCATGCCGTATGGGTTAAAGAATGCTCCCGCCGTCTTCCAATCCTTTGTGGACGAGGTCCTTAGGGACATGCTCGGGCAGGGTGTGGTGGTGTACATCGATGACATCCTGATCTGCTCTGCCACACTCGCCGAGCATGTGTCCCTGGTGCGTAAAGTGCTTGGGCGGCTGCTGGAGCATAACCTATACGTCAAGGCTGAGAAATGTGAGTTCTTCAAAAGAGCCGTCTCATTTCTAGGATATCGCATTTCCACCTCGGGGGTGGAGGTGGAGTGTGACCGCGTGACGGCTGTGCGTAATTGGCCAACCCCAGCTACTGTGAAGGAGGTGCAGCGGTTCTTGGGGTTCGCTAATTATTATCGGAGGTTTATCCGGGGTTTTGGCCAGGTGGCAGCTCCCATTACCTCACTGATGAAGGGGGGGCCGGTGCGGCTACGATGGTCAGCAGAGGCGGACAGAGCCTTCCATCGTCTGAAGGTTCTGTTTACCAATGCACCTGTCCTGGCGCATCCGGACCCCTCTTTGCCATTCATAGTGGAGGTGGACGCGTCTGAGGCTGGGGTAGGAGCTGTGCTATCGCAGCGCTCGGGCGTTCCTCCGAAGCTCCGCCCATGCGCGTTCTTTTCTAAGAAGCTGAGCCCGGCGGTGCGCAATTATGATGTGGGGGACCGGGAGCTGTTAGCCGTGGTCAGGGCTTTGACGGTGTGGAGACATTGGCTTGAGGGGGCACGTCACCCTTTTCTCATCTGGACCGACCACCGTAACCTGGAGTATATTCGGGCAGCGAGGAGGCTTAATCCCCGTCACGCGAGGTGGGCCATGTTTTTTACGAGGTTTAACTTCACTCTCTCGTACATTCCAGGTTCCCGGAATCGGAAGGCTGACGCACTGTCACGTCTCTACGACACCGAGGAGCGGACCATCGATCCTACTCCCATACTTCCCGCCTCCTGTCTGGTGGCACCGGTGGTATGGGAGGTGGATGCGGACATCGAGCGGGCGGGTCGGTCAGAACCTACTCCGCCGCAGTGTCCCGTGGGCCTGAAATACGTTCCGCTTGATGTTCGCGATCGCCTGATCCGATGGTCCCATACTCTACCCTCCTCGGGTCATCCTGGGGTGGAACGGACAGTGCGGGGCCTGAAGGGGAGGTACTGGTGGCCCACCTTGGCTGAGGATGTCCGGCGTTATGTCTCGTCCTGTTCAGTATGCGCTCAGTGTAAGGCTCCTAGGCACCTACCTCGAGGGAAATTACAGCCCCTCCCTGTTCCACAGCGGCCCTGGACTCACCTCTCGGTGGATTTCCTTACGGATCTCCCGCCGTCTCAGGGGAACACGGCGATCCTGGTCGTTGTGGACAGGTTCTCTAAGTCCTGCCGTCTGCTCCCTTTGCCCGGTCTTCCTACGGCCCTGCAAACCGCGGAGGCCCTGTTCACTCACGTCTTCCGGCACTATGGGGTGCCCGAGGACATCGTATCTGATCGGGGTCCCCAGTTTACGTCCAGGGTGTGGAAATCATTTATGGAGAGGCTGGGGGTCTCGATCAGCCTGACCTCGGGGTTTCACCCCGAGAGTAATGGGCAGGTAGAGCGCATTAACCAGGATGTGGGCAGGTTCCCGCGGTCGTATTGCCAGGACCGGCCAGGGGAGTGGGCGCAGTTCGTGCGATGGGCCGAGATGGCCCAGAACTCTCAGCGCCACTCCTCCACTAATCTGTCACCCTTCCAGGTGGTGCTGGGGTATCAGCCGGTCCTGGTGCCATGGCAACAGAGCCAGACGGAGGCTCCTGCGGTGGAGGCATGGGTCAAGCGCTCTCAGGAGACCTGGAACGCGGTCCAGGAATGTTTAAGGAGGGCGAGCGAATGGCACAAGGAGAGCGCTGACCGCCACCGCAGTGACGCCCCCGTGTTTAACCCGGGGGATAGAGTCTGGCTCTCGACCCGGAACCTGCCTCTCCGCCTGCCCTGCCGGAAGCTGGGTCCGCGGTTTGTGGGGCCGTTTAAAGTCCTGAGGAGGATAAACGAGGTGTGTTACAGGTTACAACTTCCTTCGTATTACCGTATTAACCCCTCGTTTCATGTGTCTCTCCTCAGGCCGGTGGTAGCTTGTCCGCTGCAGGACAGTGAGGTGCTGGAGGCCCCCCCGCCCCCCCTGGACATCGGGGGGAGCCCGGCGTACACAGTCCGAGCCATCCTGGACTCCCGACGTCGGGTAGGGGGCCTGCAGTACCTCGTGGACTGGGAGGGGTACGGTCCGGAGGAGAGGTGCTGGGTTCCGGCGGCGGACGTTCTGGATCCCTCTATGCTGCTAGACTTCCACCGTCGCCGACCGGATCGGCCGGCGCCTCGCCCTCCGGGCCGTCCCCGAGGCCGGCGTCGGCGCGCGTCAGGAGCCGCGCGTCAGGGGAGGGGTACTGTCACAGGATCCAACGAAAGTGGCGCCCCTCCTCGGTCGGGCGGCGCTCGGCGGTCGTCGTCGCCGGCCTATTAGCTGCCATCGATCGTTGTTTCTGTCGTTTAGTTTTGTCTGTCTGTTCCGCACCTGTTTTGTGTTGTCATTAGTGGGGATTTATTTAAGGTGTGTTTTCAGTTGGGATTTTGTGCGGGATTGTTGATTGTCCACTCAGGACGGTGGTCCGTGTTTTTATTACGGGTTTGTTATCTGACAGTTTAAGGAGGAGAGAATTTACCGGGCTGCGCCCCGTGCCTTTTTGTGCCGCTAATATTTATAGTTTGTTCGCCATATCGGGAATGCGTTTTTCCCAGGCAGTCTGTCTGTAGCACCCTGTGCCTCGGGGTTTTGTTTTTTGTGTGTCAAATTATTAAAAGGGACACTCAACTCCAGCACCTGTCTCCTGCATCTGATTCCGCCTTACACCAGTCCAAGTCAACTGTGACAATTACTCTAGCAACCTCCCCTTGCGAGGATAACAACACTGAGCATTTTCTTCAAATGTTTTATGAGATTGGAGAACACATTGGGATGGATCTTACACAATTCCTTATGGACTGCCCTCTTCAATTCAAACCACAGGTTTTCAATGGGTTTCAAGCCTGGAAACTGAGATGGCCATTTGTCCATCCATTCCATTGTAAACAAACAAGGTATAGCTTCAAAACATGGTTAAAACGACCCTGTGGTTGTCATGGATTGTCAGTCCTTGCATCTAGAGCGTTGGTTGCAGAGAATTAAGAAAGTATGAAGAACATTTATTGCCGCATGTGAAATGACAAGCTATATAATTTACAACCCTTTGTTATATTCTACAATGGTAGCTCCATTGGAGCTACATATCTCTTATTTCTTGCCATGCCGTGCCTTCGCATCACTTCCGGTGCCCTCCTGTCCTCACATCAAGGCTACAATAAATCCTATTTAGAGATCAAAGAGAGGTGACGGTTAAATATTGAAACAACAGCTCGTTTGACACAGAGCACCTCCCTTTAGTCACTTCTAAGTCATTGTATATACAGCATAATAAGCATCTCAGCTCTTGTTGAATGTCATTTTAACATAGTGGTTGCCCCTGAGCAATCATGGGTCTCATGGGAACCCATGCTATTGATGGCTGTTATAGGTAAGATCCCATACTGAATGCATTTGAATGGAAAATGCTTTACCTTTTCTATGCTTCGTGTGATTTCAAATGACATTTAACCCAAAAAGTGCAAACATATTGTCACGACATCCGCCGAAGTCGGTCCCTTTCCTTATTCGGGCGGCGTTCGGCGGCCGACGTCACCGGCCTTCTAGCCATCGCCGATCCACTTTTCATTTTCCATTTGTTTTGTCTTTGTCTTACACACCTGGTTTCAATTCCCCAATTACTTGTTCATTATTTAACCCTCTGTTCCCCCAAGTTTGTTTGTGAGTAATTGTTTATTGTATTGCGGTCCGTATTTGTGGCCTTGTATTTATACGACGTGTATTGTTATATTATTGAGTAAAATTGCTTTCATTACTCATATCTGCGATGGATAGATGAGAGAGAAGGAGGTTTTCCAACGCCTCCACCAGCCCCACTACAGCATGCTCCACGGTCCACCCCTCCTTCACCCGGTCCCAGCGGGATTCGGCTCGCACTCCCGAGGGAGTATGATGGGACGGCTGCCGGATGCCAGGGGTTCCTACTCCAGCTGGAGCTCTACCTGGCGACCATCCATCCGGCTCCTTCGGGATGTGAGAGCGTGTCCACCCTCGTCTCCTGCCTCTCAGGCAAAGCCCTGGAGTGGGTCAACGCTGTATGGAGTGAGGGAGACGCGGTGTTGGACCATTATGCAGAATTCACCCGCCGCTTTCGGGCAGTGTTCGACCACCCGCCTGAGGGTCGAGCGGCAGGTGAACATCTGTTCCACCTGAGGAAGGGGACGAGGAGCACGCAAGATTTCGCTTTGGACGTCCGGACCCTGGCCGCCAGCGCGGGATAGAACGACAGGGCCCTGATCTATCACTACCTTTGCAGTCTGCGCGAGGACGTTTGTCGGGAGTTGGCCTGCCGAGACACCACCCTCACGTTGGACCAGCTGGTGGACCTGTCCATCCGGCTGGACAACCTGCTGGCCACCCGCGGACGTCCGGATCGGGACCCGTCAGTTCCATCCCCCAGCACCTCCGATCCGACGCCCATGGAGCTGGGAGGTGCTGCGCTTAGGGCGACCGGAGGAGGGGGTCATTCCCTGTACCATCTGTGGCCGCAAAGGGCACACTGTCAGTGCTGGGGGGGTTCCTCAGGGAGTCGAGGCAGCAGGCAGGGCACTATCGTGTCACCCCAGGTGAGTCGGCTCCAGGCTCACCCAGAGCCCCCTGTTGCTCACATGTATGTGTTTATTACATTTACTGAGTTTTCCCCACATTCCCAGCATAAGGCGCTCGTAGATTCAGGCGCAGCTGGGAATTTTATTGACCGTTCATTTGCCCATAGTTTAGGGATCCCCCTTGTGCCTGTGGATATGCCCTTCCCTGTGCACGCCCTAGATAGTTGACCATTAGGGTCAGGGCTGATTAGGGAGGCCACCGCTCCACTAGACATGGTTACGCAGGAGGGTCACAAGGAGAGAATCAGTCTCTTCCTTATTGATTCTCCTGCGTTTCCCGTGGTGCTGGGCCTACCCTGGTTGGCCTGTCATGACCCCACTATTTCGTGGCAACAGAGGGCTCTCAAGGGGTGGTCACGAGAGTGCTCAGGGAGGTGTGTAGGGGTTTCCATCGGTGCGACTACGGTGGAAAGTCCAGACCAGGTCTCCACCGTACGCATCCCCTCAGAATATGCCGATTTGGCGCTCGCCTTCTGTAAGAAGAGGGTGACTAAATTACCACCTCATCGATGGGGGGATTGTGCGATAAATCTCCTGGTAGACGCAGCACTTCCCAGGAGTCACGTGTATCCTCTGTCACAGGAGGAGACGACGGCTATGGAAACATATGTCTCCGAATCCCTGGGGCAGGGATACATTCGGCCCTCCACTTCGCCTGCCTCCTCGAGTTTCTTTTTTGTGAAGGATGGGGGTCTGCGCACGTGTATTGACTATCGAGGTATCAATCAGATCACTGTGAGGTACAGCTACCCGCTGCCTCTCATCGCCAGTGCAATCGAGTCAATGCACGGGGCACGCTTCTTCACAAAATTGGATCTCAGGAGCGCTTACAACCTGGAGCGTATCCGGGAGGGGGACGAGTGGAAGACGGCATTTAGTACCACCTCAGGGCACTATGAGTACCTCGTCATGCCGTATGGGTTGATGAATGCTCCATCAGTCTTACAGGCCTTTGTTGACAAGATTTTCCAGGACCTGCACGGGCAGGGTGTAGTGGTGTATATCGACGACATTCTGATATACTCCGCTACAAGCGCTGAGCATGTGTCCCTGGTGCGCAGGGTGCTTGGTCGACTATTGGAGCATGACCTGTACGTCAAGGCTGAGAAATGTCTGTTCTTCCAACAGTCCGTCTCCTTCCTAGGGTACCGCATTTCCACTTCAGGGGTGGAGATGGAGAGTGACCGCATTTCAGCTGTGCGTAATTGGCCGACTCCCACCACGGTAAAGGAAGTGCAGCGATTTCTAGGGTTTGCCAACTACTACCGGAGGTTTATCCGGGGTTTTGGTCAGGTAGCAGCTCCCATTTCCTAACTGCTGAAGGGGGGACCGGTGCGGCTGCAGTGGTCGGCTGAGGCGGACAGGGCTTTTGGTCACCTGAAGGCTCTGTTTACCTCGGCTCCCGTGCTGGCTCATCCGGATCCCTCTTTGGCGTTCATAGTGGAGGTGGACGCGTCCGAGGCTGGGATAGGAGCCGTGCGAGGAGACTGAACCCTCGCCAGGCAAGGTGGGCCATGTTCTTTACCCGTTTTGTTTCCACTCTCCTACACACCAGGTTCCCAGAACGCTAAGGCAGACGCACTGTCCCAGATGTATGACACAGAGGAGCGGTCCATGGTTCACACTCCCATACTTCCGGCCTCTTGCCTGGTGGCACCGGTGGTGTGGGAGCTGGACGCGGACATCGAGCGGGCGTTACGCACAGAGCCCACTCCCCCCCAGTGTCCAGCTGGGCGCCTGTACGTTCCGTCTGCTGTCCGCGAAAGTTTGATCTATTGGGCCCACACGTCACCCTTCTCTGGTCACCCTGGCATCGGTCGGACGGTGCGTTGCCTTAGTGGGAAGTACTGGGGATCCACCTTGGCCAAGGACGTGAGGGTTTATGTTTCCTCCTGCTCGGTGTGTGCCCAGTGCAAGGCTCCCAGGCACCTGCCCAGAGGGAAGTTACAACCCCTACCCATTCCACAACGGCCGGGGGAGTGGGCGGCGTTCATCCCCTGGGCAGAGATGGCCCAAAACTCACTCCGCTACTCCTCCACTAACCTCTCTCCCTTCCAGTGCGTACTGGGGTATCAGCCGGTTCTGGCACCTTGGCATCAGAGCCAGATCAAAGCTCCTGCGGTGGACGAATGGTTTAAGCGCTCGGAGACCTGGGATGCCACCCATGTGCACCTGCAACGGGCCGTGAGGCGGCAGAAGGCGAGCGCCGACCGCCACCGCAGTGAGGCCCCGGTGTTTGCACCAGGGGACCGGGTCTGGCTCTCGACCCGAAACCTGCCCCTCCGCCTGCCCTGCTGGAAGCTGGGTCCGCGGTTTGTGGGGCCATTCAAAGTCCTGAGGAGACTGAACGAGGTATGCTACAGGTTACAGCTTCCCCCAGATTACCGTATTAATCCCTCATTCCATGTGTCTCTCCTCAGGCCGGTGGTGGCTGGTCCACTCCAGGAGTCTGAGGTGAGGGAGGTTCCTCCGCCCCCTCTGGATATCGACAGGGCACCGGCGTATGCTGTTCGAGCCATCCTGGACTCGAGGCGTTGGGCGAGGGGCCTTCAGTACCTCGTGGAGTGGGAGGGGTACGGTCCGGAGGAGAGATGCTGGGTGCCGGTGGAGGATGTCTTGGACCCTTCATTGCTGCGGGAGTTCCACCGTCTCCATCCGCATCGCCCTGTGCCTCGTCCTCCGGGTCGCCACCGAGGTCGGTGTCGGCGCGCGGCTCAAGGGTGGGGGGGGGTACTGTCACGACTTCCGCCAAAGTCAGTCCCTCTCCTTGTTCGGGCGGTGTTCGGCGGTCGACGTCACCGGCCTTCTAGCCATCGCCGATCCACTTTTCATTTTTCCATTTGTTTTGTCTTTGTCTTACACACCTGGTTTCAATTCCCCAATTACTTGTTCATTATTTAACCCTCTGTTCCCCCATGTTTGTTTGTGAGTAATTGTTTATTGTATTGCGGTCCGTATTTGTGGCTTTGTATTTATACAACGTGTATTGTTATATTATTGAGTAAAATTGCCTTCATTACTGTCGTGTTTTTGGCTATGCCGGATTAAGTGATATGACATGCTATTCTATAAAATCCTTTCTCTGTAATTAATATTACCTGATTGAGCTAATCATGTAAATGTAATTAACTAGAAAGTCGGGGCACCACGGAAAAATGTTTATAGAACTGTTATCTTCCGAATAAACTCTTAAAGACCTAGTAATATTTTACATCAATAGCAGTCAATATTAATCGTCACCTTATTTTCAGTCTCATATGAAAGTTGTAAATTCTTGGTTATCTTCACGAACCCTGGATAACAAGTTGAATCAGCAATACAAAATTGGGTTTAATTCTTTATTTACCAAATACCTAACTAATCACACAGAATTACATATACACAGAATACAAATTATGTCATACAGAAAACGTCCCTGGTGGACGTTACCTGTATGAGGCTTGAATGAAAGAGCTGGAAGACTGAGGAACAAAAGAAACAGCTATGCTATTGTAAATACAGTATCTTATGCATTCTAAATTACCGCCCATTTGGAAAAGGAAAATGCAATAAATATTTACTCTGAGCTGCGCTTCGGTAGGTTGGTCGTAGATGCTGGCCGTGTTGGCCAACAGAGATCTTCCTGTCCTCAGAAGAATGTCTCTTGTGGTAAATTAGATACGTTGTAATACCTTCGTTGTGTGATAGACTGGATACGTCGTCCGTCCTTTCCTAGCCCACGTTTACAGCGGCCGCTGCAAACTCAACGGCTAGGAAGTATCACTTCTGTAGTGAATAAGAGTTCAAAGTTCATACCATTCACAACCAAAGCTCACACTGAGGTTGGCTTAGTTCTGTACTTGACAGGTTAGTCCTTTTAACACAGAGGCTGCAGACTTCACGTACCCGGAACAGCTGGTTACATTTTTGTCAAAGGCTTATATAGTGGAGAGGGGAGTAGGGTGTGTTTCATCGTTTATAACCCATGTCTCTTCACAGGGGCGGGCCACTGATTGAGTAGGGCTCTTTCCTTATGAAAACCCAATTCTCTCAATTGGAAGCTAAAATTACATTTAATCTCCTAACAAACAGTTTCAATATCAAAAATTTAAATTGCACAACAATTCCATGTGAATCTGATAACTAGAATGTGTAGACTTTCCCAGGTACAGTTTATGTCGTCCTGTCATCAGTCATAATGTCTCAGATGACAACCGAACTGACATCCATACTCATTAAATACCTGATATATTTCCAACTGGTTCTATTACTGAAATATGGTTCCTTTCCCCCCACTTGTTTGATGTTCCCAGACTCTCTATATTTAACAAAGGCTATTCGAGAGTCCTTCAGTAGGGTCAGAGAGAGAGAGAGGGGGAGGGAGAAAGGTCATATCTGCTGTCCTGCGCCTGACTCATCTCACCAGCTACACACAGACGCTTTACACATATTTTGAGTTTAAAAGTCCAATACAGCCGTTTTTGGGTAACAGTTAGTACATTACTGTGTTTCCCCCCAATTAGAATGGTGAAAAATAAACAAAAATAGCTTCTTAGCAAAGAGCAATTTCTCAAGCAAGAATTTTGCTGGGACTGCCTGGGAGTTGGTCTGAGTGGGTAGGGGAAAATTAGCTATTTGGAACTCTTTCTTATTGGCCTATTAACTAACCAACTCAGTTCTAATTGTATCGGAAAGATGAGACTCTCAATTTGGTATAAATACATTGACTGGAAGCTAAATATGTAGTGTCTTTAGAAAGTATTCACACCCCTTGACATTTTACACATTTTGTTGTTGTTGTTGTGTGAATTTAAGATGGATTAAACTGAGATTTGTCGTCACTGGCCTAGAGACAATAACCCATCATGTCAAAGTTGAATTATGTTTTTTGAAATGTTTACAAATTATTAATAAAAAATGTAAATATGAAATATCTTGAGTCAATAAGTACAGTATTCAACCTCTTTGGTATGGCAAGCCTAAATAAGTTCAAGAGTCATAATTTGCTTAACAAGTCACATAATAAGTTGCATGGACTCTCCCTGTGTGCAATAATAGTGTATATATTTTTTTAATTAATACCCCATCTCTGTACCTCACAGATACAATTATCTGTAAGGTCCCTCAGTCGAGCAGTGAATTTAAAACACAGATTCAACCACAAAGACCAGGCAGGTTTTCCAATGCCTCGCAAAGAAGGGCACCTATTGGTAGATGGGTACAAAAAAAGCAGACATTGAATATCCCTTTGAGCATGGTGAGGTTATTCATTACACTTTGGATGGTGTATCAATACAGCTGTCCTTCTTAACTGAGTTGCTGGAGAGGAAGGAATCAGTTTTAGGGATTTCACCATAAGACCACAGGTGACTTTAAAACAGTTACAGTGTTTAATGGCTGTGATAGGAGAAAACGGAGGATGGATCAACAACATTGTAGTTACTCCACAACACTAACCTAATTGACAGAGTGAAAAGAAGGAAGCCTATACAGAATGAAAATATTCCAAAACATGCATCCTGTTTGCAACAAGGCACTAAAGAAATACTGCAAAAAAATGTGGCAAAGCATAATTCAATTCTTGTCCTGAATACAAAGTGTTATGTTTAGGGAAAATCCAATACATTACTGAGTACCACTCTCCATATTTTCAAGCATAGTGGTGGACGCATCATGTTATGGGTATGCTTGTAATCGTTAGGACTGGGAAAAAAAATTTCAGGATAAAAAAAGAAATGGAATGGACCTAAGCACATGCTAAATGCTACAGGAAAATCTTATTCAGTCTGCTTTCCACCAGACACTGGGAGATGAATTCACCTTTCAGCAGGACAATAACCTAAAACACAAGGCTAAATCTACACTGGAGTTGCTTACCAAGAAGATTGTGAATGATTGAGTGGCAGAGTTCCAGTTTTTACTTAAATCTACTTGAAAATATATGGCAAGACTTCAAAATGGTTGTCTAGCAATGATCAACAACCAAAATGACAGCGCTTGAAGAATTTGTAAAAGAATAATGGGCAAATATTGTACAATCCAGGTGTGCAAAGCTCTTAGAGACTTACCCAGAAAGATCAAAGGTGATTCTAACATGTATTGACTCAGGGGTGTGAATACTCATGTAAATTAGATATTTCTGTATTTTATTTTCAATAAATTTACAAAAATGTCCAAAAACCTGTTTTCACTTTGTCATTATGGGGTATTGTGTGTAGATAGGGGAGAAAAAATAAATATTTAATCCATTTTGAATTCAGGCTGTAATGCAAAAAAATGTGGAAGGCGAATTAAGGGGTATGAATACTTATAGTTATTTTTTTGTTAGAGTGGCTGCATTGCCCTCAAGGGGCCTAATCTGCGGTGGCTCCATATCTATATCTTTTCAGGGTACATACATCTACCTCTGTGCCAAATTCGGTGCTTTAATCACAAAGTGTACTATTTGTGATGGTAAAACACAGAAATCATGTTACATAGATTTTTTTTGTTGGTAATCATGGTAAAAAAGAAAATCGGTAACTAGATGCTTGATAAAGTTCACAAGTCAAATCATTTGTTTTTGATAAAACACTGTTGTTCTGTTGCATCCACAGGTCAATAAGGCTGTCTTGGAGTGACCATCATTGGAGAGATCATAGTCAAAAATGCTACGTTTGATAAAGAATGTACATATACTATAGTCTATTTTTGGGGTAATTTACTTAAAACTGGAAAAACATTGGATATAGAGAATTGAAATATCCTCACTGAAAATGAATGGCCGTTTTCGATTATTGAATTGTAATTCCAATTAATATCCTGCATTGACTTAACTTTTAACTGAATTGTTAACTTCACTTACCATTGTCTTCGTGTAGCGGGATGCGACCAGGCCGGACTTGACAAGAACTTGAAGGTATACTACCATGCAGCTGAAATAGATGGGTGCCTCTGGCCACAACAGGACAAAGCACTGTAACACCGGTTACCTGTAGTATGTCACTGGCCGGACCAGTCTGCAGGTAAGACTATTACATCTTAAGACTTCTTATAACATGACATAGCATAACATAACACAAGTAACAGAGTTAAGATCATACTGGTATGCTCACTCCAAAGCTTGAAATGTCTTCACTTGGTCGCCGAATTGCTAGCTTTTCGGTGATGCAACTGGCTAATAGCATAACATAACATAATAACATGCTGTATGTACCATATAGCCAACATATAGCTAGCTTAATGACTCCACCTAACCAGAAGTCCCTCTGTGTCGGATCCACTATCCACACAGCTGTAACAAGGACTACTGGTACCTAGACTCTGAATGTTACGGCCCCATCCTGAAGCGAGACATCTTTGCTGCGTTACTGACCCTGGCAAGACTGGTGGTAGCAGCCATGGGGGTCGTGGTGGTCTACGTGCCCTGGCATAGACGACAATCCCGCAGGTGAGACATGACTCAATTCAACACAGCAGCTAAAAATACAGGGACAAAACAGAGAATGAAGTATATGTTTACCTTTTTGAGTGCAATGTACAGTAGTAGACTCCCAACCATCTAGTCATAGAGAGGTTGTGATCATATCAAACTCCGGCATAGATGGCAAGCACGCAGGTGAGAAATACTAAAGTTCAACACAGCACTCAAAGCTCCTAGCTACATACCTGTAGCTAAATGAGTTTGTCCAGGTACTATGAATATTTTCTAGAATGTGTCCATCCTACAAATATTCATGACTATCAGTAAAATACTCATTAACTAAGTTCCCACTCTCCCCTTTCCTTCATGTCAGGGCTAAAGACATCCATAGATCCATAGTGAACCAGTGGCTGGAGGACGACTTTGAGTGGCCCAACAGGCCAACTACGAGTGGCGACTTGGTTGGTTCAAGTAGTACCACAGTCCTAACAGGTAAACTGTCTAAAGCTTGCTCTGCTATCATAGGTTGTTGCTATAATTGTGTTTTAACCCCCTGGAGTCAAATTATTTGACGAAACATTGAATTTGACTCAATGCTATTAGCCCCTAGAAATGTATTGAATAACAGATTCATACATGGAAAAACAGATAGTCAACTATTTTTTTTTAATTGAGACATAATATATATCTGAGAAACATAAGATCAGGATGTTTTTTTATTGTAACAACTTTTTTCCCCCCACTAAACTATTTCCATATACACAGTGTACAAAACATTAGGAACAGCTGCTTTTTCCATGACATAGACTGACCAGGTGAAAGCTATGATTCCCTAATTGATATCACTTTTTAAATCCACTTCAACCAGTGTTGATGAAAGGGAGGAGACAAGTTAAATACGGATTTTTAAGCCTTGAATTACATATGTGTGCCATTCAGAGGGTGAATGTGCAAGACAAAATATTTATGTGCCTTTGAACAGGGTATGGTAGTAGGTGCCAGGGTATGGTAGTAGGAGCCAGAATGTGTCAAGAACTGCAACGCTGCTGGGTTTTTCATGCTCAACTGTATTCCGTGTGTCAAGAATGGTCCACCACCCAAAAGACATCCAGTCAACTTGACACAACTGTGGGAAGCATTGAAGTCAACATGGGCCAGCATCCTGTGGAATGTTGACACCTTGTAGAGGCCATGCCCTGACCAATTGAGGCTGTTCTGAGGGCAAAAGGGGCATTCATTTTTATAAACTCGTACCGGGCTACTTTCAGACGAGTCTTATGAGGCTTGTGGGCGTCCTAGACCGACACGTACGTGTTCGTAAGAGTCTCACATTTCCAAAGAGGGATTATATATTAGTGTGTAGCCCAAACTGTTCAGACGCTACAGACAGAAGTTGGCAGAATTGAATTCAGACGAGTCTGACGTTTGCGGGGGTCGTAGAGCAAAACGGAGAACATCATCGTGTTTGTGAGAGTCTCATCTTTCCACAGAGGGGTCATAATAGTTTGTAGGACGTTCGGACGCTACAGACGCTTTTGTGAAGACGATTTTTCAGGATGTCTCATGGTCTGACAAACACAGCTGTAGCGCTGCCACCTTTCACCGCAAGTGCAGAAGGCCAACATCGGTGGACGCAGAGGGTTGAGATGCAGCACATGCAACAACAAAAAAGATATCTCTAGCTTAGACAGATTTTTATGTGTATTTCTTTTTTCAATAATGCTAATTATATCCTGTGGGGGCATGGACATCGACTCTAGTTAAAGGGATAATATGCCATTGTTATACAAAGTATTGACTTTAAAAGTGTGGCATAACACCTCCCCCTTCCCCCAAATTTTTTTTTTAAATGATCTTTATCAGTAGAGTACCTTGGCCTGGTTTAAAACATGATTCGCTTGGGGGACCATTTGTAAATATATTTTTTGTCCCCTATCATACAGAGAATGAATGACCCTAACCCACCTTATGGTGGCTGAGTGGGCTTGCAGTACGGGGCAGAGGGAGACTCCTCCACGTCTCCCTACCATGGAACACAGGCACAGGTGGGGATTCTATTCAAGCTATACTAATGCCATCTTCTGCCGTCGTGCCCCTTGAGCAAGTCACTTAAACACTTTCTCAAGGGGTTAAAAAGCAACAAAAACATGATAAATAAAATTGGGACAGTAAAGCTTACTCTTACTCTTTCTTCTCCTATAAAAGGTGTCCAGGGAGAGGTTTGAGACCATCTACCACGACTACAGTTCCTGGGGGCTGATAGGGACACCATACAAGACAGACACCTGAACCGACCTCCTCTTCAGGGCAACGTTTTGCATCGAGTGACCCTGGCAGCCAATCAAAGGTGGGTAGAAGGACAGAATGCCGCATTTAAAATGTATTATGTGCTGTATTTCTTTGTCAAAATTTGCTAAAATTTGTCTATCGCTTTTGGAATTTCTGATGCTCCCAGAATGTCTAGCTTTCATTTCGATGATTGTTAGCAACCTGGACAAAGTGAAGAGACTGTAAATGTAGGTCCAATATAATTTCTACAAACTTTTGATTTGGTTTTAGTAATTTCAATGTCGATTGACATCATTTTTCTGCGACAAAAAACCCCAAACATTTTCACATTGTATAGGCTCGCGGGCCTTGAGTTTGACAAGTGGTCTACATTGTCATTCAACCTGTTAACAAAAGCTGTAAAATATCTATGTTATACTGTGGTTGCACTTTATAAACTGGTGTGTACTTCCATGGTAAATTACTACATAAGGATAATATGGAGGAGCTAATGTTGACTTTAAAAACCTATCCCATACTCTTACATCTAGATGTTCCGCTAGCGGAACACCTGCTCCAATATCCAATGATGGGCGTGGCGCGAAATACAAATTCCTCTAAAATCCGAAAACTTCCATTTTTCAAACATATGACTATTTTACAGCATTTTAAAGAGAAGACTCTCGTTAATCTAACCACACTGTCCGATTTCAAAAAGGCTTTACAGCGAAAGCAAAACATTAGATTATGTCAGCAGAGTACCCAGCCAGAAATAATCAGACACCCATTTTTCAAGCTAGCATATAATGTCACAAAAACCCAGAAGACAGCTAAATGCAGCACTAACCTTTGATGATCTTCATCAGATGACACACCTAGGACATTATGTTATACAATACATGCATGTTTTGTTCAATCAAGTTCATATTTATATCAAAAAACAGCTTTTTACATTAGCATGTGACGTTCAGAACTAGCATACCCCCCGCAAACTTCCGGGGAATTTACTAACAATTTACTAAATTACTCACGATAAACGTTCACAAAAAGCATAACAATTATTTTAAGAATTATAGATACAGAACTCCTCTATGCACTCGATATGTCCGATTTTAAAATAGCTTTTTGGTGAAAGCACATTTTGTAATATTCTAAGTAAATAGCCCAGCCATCATGGGCTAGCTATTTAGACACCCGGCAAGTTTAGCCTTCACCAAAATCAGATTTACTATAAGAAAAATGGTCTTACCTTTCCTGTTCTTCGTCAGAATGCACTCCCAGGACTTCTACTTCAATAACAAATGTTGGTTTGGTCCCAAATAATCCATCGTTATATCCAAACAGCGGCGTTTTGTTCGTGCGTTCTAGACACTATCCGAAAGGGTAAATCAGGGTCGCGCGCATGGCGCATTTCGTGACAAAAAAATTCTAAATATTCCATTACCGTACTTCGAAGCATGTCAACCGCTGTTTAAAATCAATTTTTATGCAATTTATCTCGTAAAAAAGCGATAATATTCCGACCGGGAATCTGCGTTTCGGTAAATAGAGGGAAAAACAGAAAGGCGGTGGCGGCCAGTGCACGAGCCTAAGCCCTTTGTCCTCTGATAGACCACTTAGCAAAAGCGCTCGTATGTTTCAGCCAGGGCTTTGAATTACGTCATTCAGGTTTTTCCCGGGCTCTGAGAGCCCATTGGAGCCGTAGGAAGTGTCACGTAACAGCAGAGATCGTTTGTAATGAATAGAGATGACAAAGAAGGGCAAGAAATGGTCAGACAGGGTACTTCCTGTACAGAATCTTCTCACATTTTGGCCTGCCAAATGAGTTCTGTTATACTCACAGACACCATTCAAACAGTTTTAGAAACTTTGGAGTGTTTTCTATCCAAAGCTAATAATTATATGCATATTCTAGTTTCTGGGCAGGACTAATAATCAGATTAAATCGGGTACGTTTTTTATCCAGCCGTGAAAATACTGCCCCCTAGCCATAAGAGGTTAACCTCTACGGGATCGGTGTCCCTATACCGGGATGGTTGTTACTACGTGTGCTAATGTGACTAGAATGACATTGTAAGTAACAGCAAACTTTCCAGGACATAGACATGTCTTATATGGGCAGAAAGCTTAAATTCTTGTTAGTCTAACTGCACTGTCCAATTTACAGTATCTATTGCAGTGAAAAAATACCATGCTATTGTTTGAGGAGAGTGCACAACAACAAAAAACTTTTATCACGGCAACTGGTTTGATACATTCACCTCTGAAGGTAAATAATGTACTTACATTCAATAATTTTGCTCTGATTTGTCATCCTGAGGGACCCAGAGATAAAATGTAGCATAGTTGTGTTTGATAAAATCATGTTTTATATTCAAATGTGGGAACTGGGTTCTACAGTTTGAATCCCTGCTGTCTCTGGCTCCACACCCACCACGCCTGGCCATCTAGATGTGTGAAAGTTAGTGTATAAGCTAATGATCCACCATCTATGACATTCATTGGAGTGTGTAAACTTACATTTTGTATTACCATATCATTTTTGTATGTTCTCTATAGTTATGTTCTCTATAGTTATGTACCAATTCGGCACATTTGGGCAGACTTGATACAAAATATTGTGCAGTATTGCAACGCTTCATTGGATCAATCTGAAACGTTGCACACCATCTAGTGTCAAAATCTAAATTGCGCCTAAACTCCAATAAGATATTATGGCATTTCTCTTGCATTTCAAAGATGATTTAAAAAAATAAAAAATAAATGTTTTGTTTGTATTGTCTTTTACTAGATCTAATGTGTTATATTCTCCTACATTAATTTCACATTTCCACAAACTTCAAAGTGTTTCCTTTCAAATGGTATCAAGAATATGCATATCCTTGCTTCAGGTCCTGAACTACAGGCAGTTCGATTGGGATATATCATTTTAGGAGAAAATTTTAAAAAAGGGTCCGGTCCTAACTACAACAAGTGCATTAAATATGTTGTAATTATCAACACTTTTGTAAGTGTAGTACATAGCAGAATGTCAAATGTCTGGGTGTGAGACAGGAAAAAATAGTGCAAAACAGTGAAATCCAGACATTAAATACTTTAGAAAATAAAATAAAAAAACATTTTGAAAGCTGAAAAATGTAAGGTTATTTTAGTCTCTACTTAATGTGAAATAAACAAATCTAAATGAAAATGTTATATTGAAGATCTAACCCTGAGACACATAAAGCCCCGTATTTGCAAAATCACCCACATGCAACAGTATTTGACTTTTTGTGATCAAATAAAGGTGTGGTGAATTTATTCTGCCGCTGTGTCTTCTTATTGTCTCGGCCTTTAGGCCTATATATCACGTTAGCAAGGCATATTAATTAATTATTGAACTATTACAACACATAGGCTGTAATATGGGGGGGTGTGGGGGGGGGGGGGCTTGGCTTTCCCAGTGATTTTACCCACACACAGCTACTGCCTGGTGCACAAAGTGAGAAAAATACAGAAATGGTTTGTGGAGATTGTTGTGGAAGAACTTGACTGGCCTGCATAGAACCCTGACCTCAACTCCATCGAACACCTTTGGGATGAATTGGAATGTCGACTGGCTGCCAGGCCTAATCGCCCAACATCAGTGCCTGACCTCACTAACACTCTTGTGGCTGAATGGAAACAAGTCCCTGCAGTAATGTTCCAACATCTAGTGGAAAGCATTCCCAGAAGAGTGGAGGTTGTTATAGCAGCAAAGGTGTCCACATACATTTGGTTATGTAGTGTAAATGGTGGGAAATGTATACTGATCTTCATTAGCGAGTCAGACGAATTTAAAGAAAGGAAACATAAACTTATACAGTTCATGCTGTGTGCAACGGTAGCGTGGCCGAGCGGTCTAAGGCGCTGGATTAAGGCTCCAGTCTCTTCGGGGGCGTGGGTTCGAATCCCACCGCTGCCAATATTTGTTTATTTGTTGAAATTTTCATAAAAAAATATATTTAATATACGACTATAATCTATGATATATTTCCTTCAATGTGCAAAAGTCACTCACATCTTTACAAAATGTAGTTTGTATTTCCAAAACGCGTTTCTCGAGTGGTACATTGTTCGTACTTTTTTTAACCTGCGGCAGTCCGTAGTGTATTGATTCTTGAGCAGAAAACGTTTTGTCAAGGTTCGGTATAGAAACAGAACAGGATTCACTCTTTCTGGATAAAACTCAACATTTACAGGTGTCTAACGTTACTTGCACTTTATCACGTCGATAACAAACTATAATTTAGGGAGTGGGACAAGGATAGCTTTGTAGTTAGCAAGCTAACGTTAACTTTCGCGCGATGACGAGTTGCCCCTGCACTCTTTGTCGCGTTCCATTTTACTATATCCTTTCATCAAAGCAAATGTGTTGCTGGATAACTTGTCTCTGTCTGAACAGGGTGCCATTACGCCAAAATGGGAAAACGACTTGAGCACTTTGTATACCGCCAGACTAGCTCTGGTCCACGCGAATACGTCAGCGCGTAATGCTAAGTGAAAATCCGACGCATGCGCATGGACCAGAGCTAGCTACGATAGCTCCTGTCTAATTGTTTGTCTTTCCTCTTCCTCCATCCAACTAAACGTTGCTACCTAGCTAACACAATGAAGCCGCCCTCTCGTGCTCGAATACAACCGACGCGCTATGTGAACAAGAAGACCGAAAAGGCTGTCTCGAAGCGAAAACCAAAGTTCGCGTGCACGGGATGGAGTCGGACGGAGCAACAGGTCCTGCTGCGGTGCCTCAACAAGCAGAACAAGATGACTGGCGGGATCCACGGGGCAATAGACCTAGAGGCCCTGCACGAGAAACTTCCCAAGCAGTCCAGAGAAGAAGTAAGTTAGCTAGAAAGTGCATTTCAAATTGAGGTCACGCTCATTCATTGTGCATGTGAGAGATGTATTTCTCTCTCTCTCTCTGTGTCTGTCTGTCGACCAGAAGTCCCCACAAGAATAGTAAACAAACAAACATTTGACCAACTGGGGACATTTTGTTGGTTCCCATACGGTCAAATGCTGTTTCTAGGGGGGTTAAGGCTAGGTTTTTGGGTTAGGGGAAATAGGATTTTGAATGGGACTGAATTGTATGACCTCACAAGGTTAGCTGCGCAAGACCATATGTTCATACATAACACACCAATTAGTGTTTCTCTTCCATCCACTCTCCCTCCCAGATCCAGTCCCAGTTGGAGTCTCTGATGATGCGTGTGCTGAGAGCGGTGGTGGGCCAGGTGAAGAGGCAGAGGTCTGAGCAGAAGGCAGCCCTGAAGCCCATCCAACTGTGGGCTGAACTGGCCCATGATATGGCTGGAGCTCTGGAGGAACCCATCACCTCAGCCTTCGCTCAGGTCTGTTCAGATATATATATTACACAATACCTTGTCTTTCAAGGGAAGGGGAAAGTGTCTCAAAAGGGGCAATTATGTTAGAAAACAGTGCAAACATATGGACTACAACATCACTAGCTGGCTACCACCCGGTTACTCAACCCTGTGCCTTATAGGCTGCTGCCCTATATACATAGACATGGAATCACTGGCCACTTTAATAATGTTTACATAGTGCTTTACTAATTTCATAAATATATACTGTATTCGATTCTACTGTCAATGCCACTCTGACATGGTTCGTCTTAATGGAATTAAGAAATATATAAATATTATTTTACTTTTAGATTTGTGTGTATTTTTGTGTATTGTTAGATACTACTGCACTGTTGGAGCTAGGAACACAAGCATTTCGCTACACCCACAATAACATCTGCTAAATATGTATATATGATCAATACAATTTGATTTGACTAGGCTTAAATATTTAGATGATAGTCCTAGATGTATTCAAGATCGAAAGTTACAAACTATCCCTCTCTCTCTCTCCCTGTCCCATCTCCCCTCTATCGCTCTCTTCCCTTCCTCCTCAATCCTCTCTCCAGATGCTAGTCATCTCAGCCACAGAGCCCGGCAGCCTGACCAACTCAGACCCGCCTCGAGAAGACTACCTCCCTAAGCAACAACGCTCCAACTTCAAGACCATCCCACCTAGACCCATACCCACCCTTAAAAACCCAGCCCCCTCAGGGGTATCTAACAGCCCTATAGTGTTTAACATTGCTTCTACACCCCAACCACCACCTGCAGTCTCTGTACCAGTCTCTGGTGTTCCCACCACCCAGCCGTCCACAATGAACCCCGGTTCTGGTGCGTCCAATCAGAGAGGCAGGACCACTACACCAGCCTCTACAGTTGGAGCCCAACCCCAGCCTGGTTGCTCTAACTCCAGCATCCTCAGTCAGATTCAAGAAGGGTCTGCCGTTTCCCCTCTGCTTTCAGTACCAATGCCTGTACAGTCCCTTTCTGCCTCATCGTCTGGTCCTACTACAACACTGCAGTCCCAGTCGGTGCCACAAGGTGGCGCGCACGGGCAGACCATGTCCAATGTCCCTTCCACTCAGCTGGCAGTGATGTCCTCTCCTGCCCCTGCCGGTGTGTCAAAACAACAGCCCTCTGCTGCAGCCTCCTCTATTAGGCCTCAGCATCCCGGGGCTGGGCCAAGGAAAAGTAAACATGCGGATGAGAACACTCCTAGATACACAGGCCTGGGGAGCATTGTGGACTTTGAGAAGATCTATCGGTTCTTAAGTACGGTCCACGTGCAGAGTGAATGTTTCAGACTGACTCCTATGGGTGAGATGATAGCTCCCCTGTGGCTCAGTTGGTAGAGCATGGTGTTTGCAACGCCAGGGTTGTGGGTTCGATTCCCACGGGGGGCCAGTACGAGAAAAAAAAAATGTATGAAATGAATTGAAATGTATGCATTCACTACTGTAAGTCGCTCTGGATAAGAGCGTCTGCTAAATGACTAAAATGTAAAATAGCTATTGTTGGGGTGGGGTGTCAGTTATACACTTTTTACCTTATGACAGTCGATAATCTGGTTTCTTCTACATGTCTTACCAGGGTTGGGGTCAATTCCATTTTAAATTCCAGTCAATTCAGAAAGTTAACCAAATTCCAATTGTTCATATTCCCATTTGAAAAGCGTTGAAGATAATTGGAATTTCTGTGTAGTTCTGGAATTTACCGGGATTGAAATGGAATTGACCCCAACCCTGCTTGTTATACAACCAACTGCTTGTAAAGATGCATTTGGGTCAAGAGGATAACACATTAGAGCACTAGGCTATTTCCAATGTGGTCAACATGCTCTGTCACATTCATATGTTGCAAAAAAATTGGCCAGTCTGTCCCATTTCCTCATCATAATCTTCTTCTTGTTCCTGTTCTTCTTTGACTTCTTTTTCCCCAGAAAGTGCTATAATACTGGACCTGCTGATGTCTCTGCCTGAAGAGCTCCCCCACCTGGACTGTGCCAGACTGCAGCACCACCTGCTCCAGGTACTGTACACTCAACTACAGATCTAAGATCAGATTGCCCAGCTGATCTAGGATCAGTTTAGCTTTTTAATTCATAATGAATAACACCTGGGACTTTATCCACAAAGTATTAGTGCAGATCTAGGATCAGTTTTGCTTTTTAATTTTGCAAGGAATAAGAGTTGGGACCTGATCCTAGATCAGCACTCCAACTCTGAGACCCTTTGTGAGTACGGGCCCAGGCCTAGAATTGCGGATGGGTCATAGATCTCCACCTCACTCATTTCTGTGTGAGGGAGTTGGCCCTTTTGCTAGTCAGACCTCTCCACCATCTTACGTTTTCTCTTTTTAATATATTCTTTCCACCATGTCTCCCTTTTGAGATATATTTGACAACATTACTCTGTTTTCTTCTCACTCTTAGGTCCATGAACGGTTCTCAGCCCCGGTTCCCAAGGTGTCCCAGGAGGGCACCGGTACTGGGAGGCCCTGGTCCTCGGCGGCGGGAGGAGAAGGAACGAAAGCTGGAGACCAAAGAAGACAAGATGGAGGAACAGATGGAGGCGCAATACTTGTTGCTGTGACAACGCCAACAAGTCTAGATGCTGGTGACAAGGTGGGCGCCCCACTTCAAATACAACAGGAGAGTCAGGTAGGAGGAGGAGATGGGGCTATTAGTGGAATCCAAGATGGTCGGGGAAGTGATGGGATGGAATGCACCTCAACCAATCAGTGTGTGGCTGCAACGGTGGTGCCTGTCAACCTAGTCGCTGGGTGTTCCAATTCTGTTGCTAAGGATGGGGCTGTGCCGTTGCAGGGGAGTACAGAGGAAAGAGCGGGAACTGAGACTTTTGCGCCTTCACAGGACAATGGACAAGCCCAGGGACAAACGCCCTCGACCAATGACGCGTCAGCAAAGTCAGGGACGGCTACGCAAAGAAAACCTGACTGGGAGAAGGCGGGACTCTGTCCCCTTAACCCCTTCATGGTGCCTTTGAAACTGTTGGCACGGCAACAGATCCAGTCGGTTGAAGAGGTGGTGTTACAGTAGCCTCCATTTTGTTTATATTTTGAGACGAAAAAACGAAATAGCTGACAACTTGAGGATTTCATAGAATGTTCTAAAGCCTTGTATTAGTACAGCAGTACTTAAGTTATTTAATCAGAAATGTCTCACTTTAACCTTCATTCATGGTTCATTTGGTTGTGGTTTGTCACTTTTTGGTTGCTTTGATGTTATGCCGTTTACAAAAATGAGTCAGGAAATAAATCTTTGCTTTTATTCCATATTTCAGATATTTTGAGTGTTCAATATCTGTTCTCTGTATACAGACACGCTGTTAGGCGATGTTATTATATATATATATATATATATATATATATATATATATATATATATATATATATATATATATGTATGTGTGTGTATATATATATGTATATATATATATATATATATATATATATATATATATATATATATATATATATATATATATATATGTATATGTATGTATGTGTGTGTATATATATATGTATATATATATATATATATATATATATGTGTGTATATATATATATATATATATGTATGTATATATATATGTGTATATATATATATATATGTATGTATGTATGTATATGTGTGTATGTATGTGATATTACAACATTATTCATTAGCTTTAGTACCAACGTTAAAAATGAGTAATGCTAATTGTCAAACTGGCATAAGTTGCATCATATCATTGGTCAAACAGTTTTTGCATTTTCCCCTATAACCTTCCTTCAGTCTTCGCTCCCAAAGAGGAGACTGTCCAATACAGATCTTGTTTCAGTCTTTTTTCCAGTGGTCGATGAAACACTGATTTAAAAGATCATCCACTACATCTCAAAGTGACTTTATCTCCGGTCTGCTGATCATAAACTGTCAGGGAATATAAAAAAAAGGTATTTAAAAAAAAAGAGTAAAATTAATGGAAACGACGTATATATTAGATATGCATAAGCCATTTGATACTTTTTTTTTTACACAAAATACAGTCATCTCTAAGTATTGTGTCATTACCACCAAGACAAGCAAATTACATGATAATAACCTTCTTTCAACATTTTGTGTACTTGGTTCCCATGGATATGAATAGTGACAGCGGATGTCATGGAGGTGAATTCCAATTTAGATGCCAGGAAATTATAGAAAATAAAGGTAAATAGGACTTTTTACGTCATCACCAAATAGGCTATAATTTCATCAAATTATGTTAGATTTTTGAAATAATGTTTTAATTATGTGTATTTAGGATACATTGTATGCTAGCTGTTCAACTGGAGTTGACCAAATACTGTAAAAATGTAATTCCCACCACACGTCATTACCACCAGATAATGAACTGTGATGGGAAGGACAGAATGTGGTGGCAATGAGTTCATACATTTTACTTAACTTAAGACCTGAAAAGACAAACAAATTACATACATGATTATGGTTAAGTCGAAATTAATACATGTATTAGGCTAGGATGATTGAGTGATTTTGATGTCTATTTATGTGACTTACTATGGTTATTACTGAATTGAATTATTTATTAAAAATGTTTCTATTAGATGCCCTCTAAATCAACCAAGGAGAGGACAAGGACATACGCTATATATACATAAGTATGTGGACACGCCTTCAAATAAGTGCCACTGGAAGCAATGTCAGCAAAATAACTGTTTGTCGGGAGCTTCATGAAATAGGTTTCCATGGACATGCAACCGCACACAAGCATAAAATCACCATGCACAATCACACTTCACCATCTGGCAGTCCGATGGACGAATCTGGGTTTGGCGGATGCCAGGAGAACGCTACCTGCCCCAATGCAGAGTGTCAACTGTAAAGTTTGGTGGAGGAGGAATAATAGTCTGAGGATGTTTTTCATGCTTTGGACTAGGCCCCTTAGTTGCAGTGAAGGGAAATCTTAACACTACAGCATGCAATGACATTCTAGATGATTCTGTGCTTCCAACTTTGTGGCAACAGTTTTGGGGAAGGCCCTTCCTGTTTCAGCATGACAATGCCCCCATGCATAAAGCGAGGTGCATACAGAAATGGTTTGTTGAGATCGGTGTGGAAGAAAATGACTGGCCTGCACAGAGCCCTGACCTCAACCCCATCGAACACCTTTGGGTGAATTGAAACGAATGGTCTGTTCTATATCTTCAATAAAATGAAACGCGTACAACTGTGACATTAAAATGTTAAACGTTATTTTTTGTCAGTTGTTTTATATGAAATGTCATTTCCACCACACTCTGTCATTACCACAATGCTAAGTCATTACCATCACAGCAAATATTTTAGAGGCAAAGGTGTATTAAATTACAATTGATATTGATGATTTTTCCCATATGTGAACCTTATGCTGTATGCTTGTTCTTAAGATAATTTCTAAAGTAATGTAAAATTTTAAGATATTGATGTGGTAAATACATGTTTCTGGGTATCATCAAGGCATATATGGACATTTAGACATGACAATGATGAATACATATAATTAAGAAGAAACAACATTCACGTGAAATGGTATATGAAATACCTTAGGCACAATTTCTGAAATTTCTTTTTCAACTAAAATACCACATTTTATGATGCTGTGGTTATGACATTTCCCCTTGGGTATTTGGGGAAACCGATAAAAATCTTAAATAGTATGGTCTCAGCCACTATTAAATATTTTTTCCAGACAGAGTGAAGAAAATATTCAGAGAGATAAAAAGCAGTTTCAAGAGGTTTCATTTTCCAAACCCTTTTACATCCAAAAGTGCCTGTATTTGCAAAATCAACCACATACAGTAACAGACAGTCACATGACCTACAGCATGGTCATGCAAGTTAATGTTTCCCAACATTTTCGGACCGCTAAACAACTATTGATTTAGAACCAAAGAGAGTTACAGCAAGTCGCAAAGAAAACAGGAGCTGCCTCCACTATTCCAGCACCATTTCAACTTCAACATCATCAAATCTTAACAAAGGGCTGCAATTAGTTTCAGAATGGGTGGCAAGGAATTCAAGGAATTCATTCTAAATATTTCAAAAACTAAAGCATTGTATTTGGGACAAATCATTCACTAAACCCTAAACCTCGACTAAATATTGTAATGAATAGGCCCTAATGTGGAAATTGAGCAAGTTGAGGTGACTAAACTGCTTGGAGTAACCCTGGATTGTAAACTGTCATGGTCAAAACATATTGATACAACAGTAGCTAAGATAGGAAGAAATCTGTCCATAATAAAGAGCTGCCCTGCTTTTTTAACAGCTCTATCAACAAGGCAGGTCCTACAGGCCCTAGTTTTGTCGCACCTGGACTACTGTTCAGTCGTGTGGTCAGGTGCCTCCAAAGAGGGACTTGGGAAAATTGCAATTGGCTCAGAACAGGGCAGCACAGCTGGCTCTCGGATGTACACAGAGAGCTAACATTAATAATATGCATGTCAATCTCTCCTGGCTCAAAGTGGAGGACAGATGGACTTCATCACTACTTGTATTTGTGAGAGGTATTGACATGTTGAACGCACCGAGCTGTCTGTTTGAACTACTGGCACACAGCTCGGACACACATGCATACCCCACAAGACATGCCACCGGAGGTCTCTTCACAGTCCCCAAGTCCAAAACAGACTATGGAAGGCACACAGAACTACATAGAGCCATGACTATTTGGAACTCCATTCCACATCAAGTAACTCATGCAAGCAGTAAAATTTGATTTAAATACCAGATCAAAATAGAATTTATGGAACAATGGGGGCTTTGAAGTGACACACACACAGGCACTGACACCTGCATACACACACATGCTATACACACACATACACATATATTTTGTGTTGTAGATATGTGGTAGTGGAGTAGAGAGAGTCCTGAGGGCACACACTTGGTGTATTGTGAAATCTGTTGTAAATGTGCTTTGAAATCTGTTGTGAATGTGTTGTAATGTTTTTTTAAATTGTATAACTGCCTTCATTTTGCTGGAAGAGTAGCTGCTGCCTTGGCAGCAACTAATGGGGATCCATAATAAATGCAAAATCATCTCTGCTTAGTCTAATGCAGTGACAACTAAAAGATACCAAAAACGATTTAGTCCAATCAACGTAAGCTAAATATGATGTGGCTGTCCATGGTTCTGATTTCTGTGTGTGCCTGTCAGTGTGTGTGTGTGTGTGCACGCTCATGCAAGTAGAAAAACGTTTCTCTACTTGTAGAGAAACAACAATGCCATCCTCCTCTCTTTCATGTTGACGAAACTTTCATACAGTACACACTTTTATTTTTTGTTGTCCTAGGCTATCTGGCTAAAGTGCTTGCTCGCTAGCCTAATTTCCATTCATGGGCAAAGTTAGCTAGTTAACATTAGCCTTCTAACATCTAGCTACATATTGAACTTCCATCCTCTCAGGCCAGGGGCACAACAATGTATGAATTAATGGTTGGATCAGAATTGCCGTTATAATCATTGGTCAGTACGGAGAATTAAGTAAAACAAAAAGGCCATATCTCTATCTCCATCCATGGCTAATTTAGGAAAGGGCCCATTTTAGCTAGGTAGCTAGCTAGCCACCGGATGACAACAATACAACCAGATGCAACAATTCAAGTTTTTCTGTCAGTGATGAATGCTCTGAATGGAATTTGATAGGAGTGATGCTAGAATCAAAGCTGGCTTCCCTTGAGACTTTTTTTGGTGCACCAGGACCATTCACAGTTGAGCTCGCTCAGTTCAGCTCAATGCTGATTGGCTAATTGTTATACTTTTTTATCAAGGGAGGCCAAATGCTCGCTGGCTTCCCTTGCCTTCAATGTTATGTGCGGCAACAATGTCATACTCGTTTGGACCAGACAGCCACGGATAGATGGCCTACATGTAGAGAGACAGATGGGCGCTGTTTTGCTCGCTCAGATGCTTTCTCCTCTGAGATACATTCAGCCTCTTGCGAATTGAAGGAAAATGATGAAACAGAGAGACAAAATCTAAATTGTTTTATGTTTTTTTTTTTTGGGGGGGCCTTGCTTCCCTTGGCAGCCATGAATACACGCCACTGGCACGGGGGCATTGTCATGCTGAAACAGGAAAGGGCCTTCCCAAACAGTTGCCACAAAGTTGGAAGCACAGAATCAAGCACAAAATCAGCACCCCTCCAGCCGACGTTTGGCCTTGCACATGATGATCTTAGGCTTGTGTGCGGCTGTTCAGCCTTCATGAACTTCCCAACAAACAGTTATTGTGCTGATGTTGCTTCTAGAGAGGACAGATGATTTTTGCGTGCTACGCGCTTTAGCACTCAGCGGTTTCATTCTGTGAGCTTGTGTGGCCTACCAGTTCATGGCTGAGCTGTTGTTGCTCCTAGACATTTCCACTTCACAATAACAAACACTTACAGTTGACCAGGGCAGCTTTAGCAGGGCAGAAATTTGATGAACTGACTTGTTGGAAAAATGGCATCCTATGACGGTGCCACGTTAAAAGTCACTGAGGTCTTCAGTAAGGTCATTCTACTGCCAATGTTAGGCTTTGGAGATTGCATGGCTGTGTGCGCAATTTTATACACCTGTCAGGAACAGGTGTGGCTGCAATAGCAGAATCCACTGATTTGAAGGTGTGTCCACATACACATACACACCCTATTGTAAACTAGTGGTTAGTGCGTTGGGCCAGTAACCAAAAGGTTGCTGGATTGAATCCCCGAGCTGACAAGGTAAAAATCTGTTGTTCTGCCCCTGAGCAAGGCAAAGCACCCACTTTTCCACAGGGGCTGAAGATGTGGATGTTGATTATGGAAGCGTTGATTCAGAGCGTTGGTGCAACAGCCATATACAATAGTACCCCCTACTGGTTGTAGAGTGCAATAACTATTACACTTGGACAAGGTCATCTTTTTTTATTTAACCAGGCAAGTCAGTTAAGAACAAATTCTTATTTACAATGACAGCCTAGGAACAGTGGGTTAACTGCATTGTTCAGAAGTAGAACGACAGATTTTTACCTTGTCAGCTAAGGTATTCAATCTAGTGATCTTTGGTTACTGGCCCAACGCTCTAACCACTATGCTACCTGCCGCCCCACTTGGACAACTTGATGATGTCCAAGTGTATCTCTTATTGCCCAAACAAAAACGATGTCAACTAACAACACAACAACTCCGGATTAGGAAAACAAGATCGTTTTATCTGCAGCACGAACAGATAATATGATACTGATGTAGTAGTTGTGATCAAATATTTGTGACACAACAACTTTGTATTACAATTAGGATAAACATAATGCTTTCTCTGCAGCCTGAGCCTACGATAGTGCACAATGATGTAGCCTAGTTGGGATTTGTGTCATTGTCACTCAGTCGTGACTGTCTCAACGTCTCTCTATCTGCACAGCTACAGCAGATAGTGGTGAATTGCTGCTGTAATGGAGAGATAAGGGCGTTTTAATCCTGAAGCCTATCTTATCCGGGAGTCTTATAGACTGCCTGTTATGATAAGCACAGTTATAATTAAATAGCTAACCCTTTCTTCTTTTCCTCCTCACTACTACTCTCTCTCTCTCTCTCTCACTCTCACTCTCACTCTCTCTCACCACCACCCGCGTTTATATTTAGCCCACACACCCTCCCTACTGTGTATCCAAAATAACTTCAATGACACACATTAGGGCACTGAAGCCTCTCCTTTCAGGCCAGAGAGTCCTGTCGAGAATGTAAAAGCAAATATGTTACAGACATGGTAAGAAACACATTGATAACGAGATTCCCTTTGTAAATAACATACGTTACGTGTGAACGACTAGGTCGTATGGAATGACAAAAAGAAGTATATATTGTCAAGAAGTAATGGATGTGATGGAGAGAATGATAGAGGGGAGAGATGAAAAGAGAGAAAGAGAGAGAGGGGGGGAGATTGAGAGGTTCACAGTTTTAATTTGGACAGGATTATATTTTCAGTGCGTTGCTCCTCGAGTTTAAGATTGACCTCAACAGGGTCAAGGTTCGGGGTCAGAGGTCAGTGGTGACAGCTGAAGAAGAAGAAACAGGATATCTCAGGGAAGATAAATGTGTCACAACATCATATCAGGCTGTGTCCCAACTGGCACCCTATTCCCTATATAGTACACTACATTTGACCAGGGCGGTGACATGACTGAACAAGGTGTAGCCTAAACAAACAGTTAAAGGCCAGGTCCGCAAGTAGCCTACTTTTAGAACGGCCCATGAATGTATGATAGAAAGAAAAAAATGTAGTGATGGTATTATGGGTCAATATCGTTTGAATGATAAGGGCTATAATCTAGCTGTTTTCTCTGAGGAAAAAAAGATGGAGACTACGTTGGCTACAGAACCTGGCTATGAAATGCAGTGGTGACAGTGGGAGGGTTGAGCGAGACTACAAATTCAAAGACAGCCTGCTTTTCTATGCTCAAGGGAGAGAAAAACTTAGTTAAGCTGTTGTTTTACTATTAAACTCAATGCTGTATTGTTTAAAATGTTGTAAAGCAGCTTGTGACTCTTAACTGGCTGGTGATGACTGGTTAGCTACAAGGGAAGCAAGAGAGTCGCCTGCGCGATTTGTATAATCGGAGGTGGAGCCTGAGCAGGAGCGGAGCCTGTCTGCCTGCCTGCCCACACTCCTTGTTTGCTCCCCAGCAGCTCACCAGCTTATGTAGGCTGGCTGTGTGTGCTGGCGTGTCCTTCCCACTGCTGAACAGATATTAATTGTGCTTATCACTGAAAAGCTCTAAATCGCTCCAAAATCTCTTGTCCAGTCCACTTAGTAGTCAGATTTTAGTCAGAGAGATAATTTTGTCTCATGTCGTTTTAGTCAACTGAAATGAAAAATCATTTTTGTTTACTTATAGTCTCATCAATTGAGACTGAAAAATAGGTGTTTGATGAATATTTTAGTCACTAATTTGGGTTAGGGTTAAGATTAGGGTTAGGATTGAAATCAGATTTTAAGAAGATACATTTTAGAAATAGGCAGGGTTTAACCATTTGTGGCTGTGGTAACTAGTGATGACCTTGAGCCACTGCTGCATGAAGATTCTACAGATGTAGGATCTAAATTTGATCACCATGTTGCAGGATAACTTTCCTACAATGCATGAAATGTTAAACTTGCATTGTTTTTTAGGTTTAAAAAAGCTTCTGAATTTTGTAATTTCCACTTTGAAATTTCAAACTTGATTTTCCCTTACAAAAATGTATCAACCCCCACAAAAAAATGTCCAATAATCCACATAATAATAAACATTTTGTGTTGCTGCAGGATTATTTTCCTGCCGTAGCAAACTGGCTCAAATTAAGATCTTACATATGCATATACAGTTCCCCCAAACAGTCCCCCACGTAGGTTGGTGTCATAATTTATTCATTTGGATTTATTCAATGGGAGGGGAGTTATTTTAAAGTGAGGAAATGGAATTTGCTGAATTTAAAATAAAACACTTCATGGGGTGAAGAGGAAGCATTAAGATTTCACTTAACTGGAACTAAGGAGCTAGCCCGAACCTTGAAAAACAACCCCAGAACATTATTCCGCCTACACCAAACTTTACAGTTGGCACTATACATTGGGACAGGTAGCTTTTTCCTGGCATCCGCCAAACCCAGATTTGTCCGTCGGACTGGCAGATGGTGAAGCGTGATTCATCACTCCAGAGAACGTGTTTCCACTGTTCCAAAGTCCAATGGCGGCGAGCTTTACACCCCTCCAGCCAACGGATGGTGATCTTAGGCTTGTGTGGCTGCTCAGCCATGACAAACTGACTTGTTGGAAAGGTGGCATCATATGGCGGTGCCACAGTGCCACAGTGCCACACACACACACACACACACACACACACACACACACACACACACACACACACACACACACACACACACACACACACACACACACACACACACACACACACACACACACACACACACACACACACACACACAACACACACACACACAAACACACACACACACACACACACAATCACAAACACGCACATATTGGTTTGATGATCTGAGCAGCACTTTGGTTACAAAGGTTCACTCTGTACTACTTCGGTTAGATAGGCCTAACTGCTCATCCCAATTGACTCTGACAGCCTATTGGGTAGCCTACAGATATAGGATTTCAATTTTAGACCGTTTACTACAGCAGGAAAATAATCCTGCAGAAACACAACATATTATTATGTGGATTATAATTAATGGACATTTATGTAGGGGTTTATAGAGAGAGGTAACATCGAAGTGGAAATTACAAACTTCAAATACACTGCACGTTTTATATTTCCTGCATTGCAGGAAAGTTCTCCTGCAACAGGGTGATCAAATTAAGATCCTACATCTCTAGATTAACAGCCACACTGGTGGAGGCTATGGGTGGATAGGGTACTCATTTAATCTGTTTGATCACTTCATAGTCCAGTGGTCACCAACTCTTGCCCAGGACTAAAGGGTGATTGTTTAGTTCCAGACAGATTGTGATAGAACACACTCGACTTGTTCTATTAATGCTGGCATGGACTAAAAGCCTGCACTGCCTTGACCAGGATCAGGGTTGGTAACTAGGCTACTGCTATATCCCACTCCACTGATAAAAGCATAAATCTGTATCTATCACATATGGTGTCATTAGAGACAAAATATGGGACAATATTCAGTTACTTATACTGTGACTGTGAACGACCAAGACTGACCGACCCCCTTTCCCATTCCCCATTTCAATCAAAACCTCACTTTAATCTTGTCTAACTAGAACATGCTGTATTTTAGGGACAGCAGAAACGAGATGACTTCCCCAAAGCTCAGAAGATAAAAGAGATTTCTGGCCCTGTGCATCCCAAATGGCACCCTACTACCTATATAGTGCACCACTTCTGACTAGAGCTCTATGGGTCCCGGTCAAATATAGTGCACATTTGGAGCGCTACCTGGGATAACTGCTGCAGTCTGCTTTCATATGATACCCTCCCTCACTGTGACAGCTGTTATCCCCACTACTTCCAAGACGAGTCGCTCTTATCCGCCCTGTAACAATGGTTAATGTAATAACACTGGCTAATGTAATAACTTTTCGAAATGTTATAACTTTTAGATTTTTTATGTAATAAAGCCGGTTAATGTAATAACTTGGCAGATAACGCAATAAAATGTTGAAAGGGTAACATAATATTGTTTTCCACTTAAAGGGATAGTTCACCCAAATGACAAAATGCATATTGGTTTCCTTACGCTGTAAGCAGTCTATGGACAAGGTATGACAGCAATCGATGCTTTGGTTTAGTTTCCCTGGCACGGTTTCCACATGCACATTTTTAGCATTTGTGGCACAAATCCCATACTAGTCATGGGACCGATTTTAGCATTTTACTCGCATCATGTTCAAAACATCTATAAGTGACTTTGTTGAGCTTCACAGTCCATTTTAGATACTTTCTGATGATTTGGACATGATGTGGACTAACCCTCTTAGTTGTTAGTCTGTTGTTTCTCATTCTGAGCATTTGAATACATTAACACTTTTTTATTGATTTTCAGTTTGCCTTAGATTACATTCAGTCTCTCTGTGTAGGAGAGCAACGGTAGCTTCCATGTTCCTCAGTTCTTCCACCTGACGCTCCGCAGCTGTCAGTCTGGCTTCCGTGGCTCCTAATTCCATCAGAAGGTTACACATGTCTGGCTGGCAGCTACTGTTTGTCTTGGCTAGGGCCGGACTCTCTTGTACTTGGTTCTGTCGTGACATGACTTTCATTAATGTGATGACTGTTATTTATTGAATCAACTAACTATGTTTAACTGTTGCTCGATTAAATTAATCATGTAACAATTAACTCATTAGGATTTGGGGCACCACGGAAGAAGTTGTTTAACGAGTTACCATCTCCTGAATTAAACACTAGATGATATATACATAAGATATATCGATAACAGTCATTTATTAGTCATTACCTCATATCAGTCTCATTCTGAACATAGCAGACCTCTTGAATCTGCAAGAACCCCATTCTTTTCTGATTATTCAGTTCTGCACAAATTGATTGAATTATGTATTTAATAACTAACTAAACATGAGACAAAAGTCCCTAGTGGACTGAGAAGATATGATGGCTTATTACGCAGAGATGGAGAAGGGGGTGGGAAAAATAGAGAGATAGGGAAAAAGGGACATTTATCATATATTTGGAAACTACGCTCACAGTAACCATATATCTTGCACATGAGCTGCCGCCCGTTTGTGTAAGAAACGCATTGTATTTACGTGTAGATGTCTTTGTTCATCGGCTCTCTGTTGAAACCAATCAATCCTTCTATGGGGAATGGCTCAATGGGTGTAAGGCTCTGGTTGTCCACTAGAGGTCACAATGTCCTTCTTCTTAGTTGTCCTGTCTCCAATGATTGTTTCCTCACAGCAGCTACTTAGCTGTACAAGTGACTGTCTGAGGTGAGCTTCTCGCCTCTTTTCTTCCTCGGGTAAATAGTCAAAGTTCCAAATCACTTTTAACATGCAGCTGCAGACTGGCGTTGTTTCTGGTCTGGAAAGTTTCTTCTTCACCTCATGTAGAGATTGAGAGTTCAGAGTTTCCAACCATTTCAACATGTGGACAACGGTTTCCCGTCTTCTGGCATAAAGGAATTATTCAGGGTTCAGCTCCCGACCACTTTACAGGCCAGCAGCAATCCAGCAATGTTTTGGACTCACCATTTTCAGCCATGTAGCCACCGCCCCACACTTTCTGGTCTGAATATGTTAATTCTTAATGAGTCCTTTTAAGCACCGGAAAAGGGTGGTTCCACCACACTGACACGCTCTTCTGACCTCATTCGGGACAGGCTTAGTTAATGTGCAAAGGGCATGAAAAACCATTATATCATTAGAAAATAAAATAAAAAATACAAAAATAGTTTCATCATTCTTCATATTACATAGACAATGTATTGGATGGAAACTTGACATAAACATTTAGTTTACTTTTGAGTTACAGTATTTTCATTATACATTTTTTAATGACATCACAAAATGATAAATAATATGACATGATTATTCTACATCTCCCCACTGACCATTTCCCAAATTCTTTATGTTGGAATTATTGTTCCATTATCCACAGTTTTTGGGTGGGCAACAGTCTTCTTGAAACAAAGGCATTCCTTTGGTTGATACTGAAGAGCAGAAGCCTAATTTATGGCAGATTGTTAAGGTGTCAACCCCCCCCCCCTTCTTCTGTGCGTGAGAGGGGGTCTGGCTATTGTCAGACATTTTCTAAGCTAATTTGATGATTCTGCATGTTGCATCCCATCATAAAAACAATCACGGGATGTCCTGGTTGTGGATCATCGTTGCTGTCCCCCTCTGGTGGTTTACCCTGGTAGGATTTCTGCAAGCTGCAGACCACCACGAGAATGGCCAGGGGATGTCTTGGTTGTGGATCGCTGTTCCGGACCCATCATCCGGTTGTCCAGGTTGGTAGATCTAGGCAGTAACTCAGGCAGATGTTAACAACGCACACCACTTATGAAATAAATCATTACATTTCTTCCCCAAATGAATGGCGTTATGGCACTAACTGTTGGCTGTATGGGGAACTTGTTGGTGACTCTATCACTTCCTAAGTGTCAAAGGAAATGGAACAAAAATGAACAAAAACACAAACAAAAGATATACAAAATATAGTTACCACACCTAATTATCTAATTGAACAGGAACAACTCAATACCACACTTAATCATCGAATTGAACTGTATTCTACGGTCTTGGCTAAGTTACTTTATCATGGCATTGTATCTAATGTAATATCTAGGGCATTCTTACTTAGCGGTGTGTTGCTTAGGGCACTATCCTAAGTGAATAACTACATAATAAGTCTACAGCTCTAAGGCACTAGCTCTGGACTGTCTACAGGGATGACTTATGGACCTCTGGGGAGAAACTGGTGATTAATGTGGCTGTAGAGTAAAAGGCCTCAGTGTAAATTTCCATGTTTACCAAGGCTGGTAATTCACTTGGACCCTTAAGTGATCCTAGCATAAGTCCTCATTAAATATTCCATTGTACATGTGCGTTTATGCTTACACAAGCGCACATGCCAAGGAAAAGAAAACCAAGTATCCTGGTAGGCTGCAACCTGTTCAGAATGAGTGTGACTTCATCAGATAATTTCCATGTCAATGACTGGAGGTCAGTAAGAATCGGTGCCGACCTCAAACCATATGCAAAGGGGACCTGTAGTGGTTTTACTTCAAGTCAATGTGTCTTACACCATTGTAGTGGCGATAGGTATGAAGGAGTCTATTTCATAGCTATGTTATCCACGGAGGAGCTAACCTCGCGACGGAAGTACTCTATAAGCACTGAACCAGTCGTACGCGGTGTGATCATGGTAGTGGTGTGATCATGGTTCATGACTTCTAATAACTTTCCTCCTGAATGGAGGGTTCTGTTTACAGTGGTTCTTCCTTAAAAGTTGAGCTTATGCCGTGACCGTTTGTGGTAGATGGTGGCAGATTGTGGTAAATTGCGTAATTCTGACAACAATGGCTGACACTTAAATAAGGTGCCATAGAATTCTGCGGCACCCCGTAAGCTGTGCTGCAGTATGCTGGAACTTTTAAAGAAGAACCACTGTATTAGTGGCATGTGTGTTAACCATGGTCAGAAGATTCCCTTCCCCGTGTTGCAATCTGAGTGACTACTCCTGTGTCACTGTTATCAATGGCAATTCAAATTGTTAGGTCTCTAACCTTCTTACTGATTGTGGCTGGACTGACTGTTTCTGGCATTGGTACTAGTACCCAAGGGGACCAGCTACCCTACCAATTCCTTCCAAAATGTTATCCTACTGGAAAACATGATTAGAGCATTTTACTAGTTGCATTGTAGTTGAGACTACACATGGCAAGAAATGATTAATGTTACCATTTGCTTTTGGAGGTGGAAAGTCCACTGGACTTCTTTTACAATTAGTGTCGTACACCTCAGTGATATCTCAGATGAATTCTAAGGTTATCCCCGTCGAGGGGCTTATCCGCTCCTCACTGTTCTCGTGGGGAAGTTTACAACTAGATTTGTTTCCTGCTCGGGCGGCTTCATACAGTGTTGCACGTAGTCTCAACCCCCACCCCAACGGCCTCGAGGAGACTCATTATGGGTCTGGGCTATTCCCCCTTTGTGTCTCGGGACCCCCCCACCAGCGTGTGTCCGAGGCACAAACGAAAAGGTCGGACCCTTTGTACGAGTTGTCAGCAGCCGTGTTGTTATTAGATTGGCTGTATCCTTTCAACCAAATCTCCAGGTTTTTATGCTTCAAAATTCTCAGTGGCTGTTGTGGCCTGCCAGTCACCACAGCATCCACATGTGGCAACCGTTCCAGTACCTGCGAACTGGGACGAGGATCTCTCACCAGTGGGAGTCATCTGGTTAGTTGCGGGACTGACACCGGTAGTGTCATTGTAAGGGGTTTCAGTCCTCTTCAAAGTGGAAAATGTATCAACGGAAGCAGAGTCCACTCTGCTTATTGATGCTTTTATTCCTGAAATGGACGCAGTGCTTGCAGAAGTGTCCGACGGGCAAGAGAAGTTAATCTCAGCTACAGTATCGCATGACTTCAAGGAGAAAGGAAGTTGCTCATTCACAGAGACTTCTGTCTCGAAATCATGAAAATAATGGTCAATCAGGTTTGCTGATTGAATGTGACGAGATATCGTAATATCTCCTTGGGTCAGATTCTGCACCAAGAGGTTTCGAAACGTATTTTCCCCAAGGGGTTATGTCGACAGATACCCCTCGTGGATGTCTGTGTTGCAGCTAGCATTAGGAGAAGACAGTATGGTCAGTGGAGATGGCATGATTACCTGTGACCCTACTTGGTTGGTTTTCCAATCTATTAGTTGGATCAAACTATCCATCAAGTCTGTTCTGAGCAGTAGGGGGTACAGTTAAGGCTGGTAACATACACAGGGTGAACAAGCGATACATCCTGGAAGTGTAGTTTCAGCATGAGTCTCAATGTGAGAGGCGAGGTAGTCTGAGTGAAACCTCGAAAGGTAGTGTCGCTGGGTTCAAAGCCCTTTTGAGATCATTGAACAACATTTGAGAGATGAGAGATATTGTCGAGTCTGAATCAATTAGCGCACCAGAGACTAAGCAGTCCTCCAGACATGTTTCCAGATATGGGCTTTTTGAGTTGCGTTTTGTGGACATATTTCCCACAAAGTGGAGTGGTTGTTTGCAACGACGTGATGTGTCTTTTGTGTTCATGGTGAAGACAGATCGACTAATCGGGGTTTGAGTGGACTTGGCTATTGTGATGTTTTTGACCTTTTGCTTTGAACATTTGTATCAGAGTCTATAGACAAGGCCTGTGGACTTGTTTCTTGATCAAGCGGGCCCTGGATAGGGTCTCGAGTAAGAGCAGAAGTAATTGGATTGTTTCCGTCCTTGCTAATGGTGTTAATTCTGACGGACATGTTGTCCGGCAATTCCACGTCTAGTCATAGTACACTGATCTTTTTCCCCTTTCTCAAATTTTCCTCGCATTTGTACTTCTCTTAGCAAAGCTTCTAGAGAGTAATGGTCTGTTTCGATCGTCATTGGACCTTTTGTTACCCTTGTGCCTTGACACTTTTGTGTGGGTTAGGTGCAGGAATGTAGCGATCAGGTTGATAGTAGCGGTAGTCGTTTCGCTGGCTACGTACTTTACAGGTATTTTGACCGCGGTAGGTATTGGTATCGTGGTTTCGTGGTAGAAACCGTTGTTGTGCATCATCTCTCAACACTCCAATACTTGATAACGCACCCTCTAACTGGAGTGAGTGCTCCTGTTCAATCTTCAAACCCGAGATGTCAGGACTCTTAGCGTTGCACACCTTTGATGCCTCAAAAGCTGTTCTCGCAAGTTCTCTGAGTTCTGAGATTGGCAAACCAACGTGGGCTGTAGGGCCCAAGTAGTTCATGAAGTGGTGATACATGTTCGACAGAAACATTTGTTTGAATGGTAATAGCTCTTCCATTCTAGTTTCAGTGAGTAGGCCAAAGTAAGCTGAACGAAGCCTATGATAGTAAGCTTGTGGGTGTTCATTCCAAGCTTGTTTGACAGCGTTATCCAGCGAGCTGTCGTGTTTGTGAGTCGCAGAACCACTGAATTCTATTTTCAAAGCCATGGAAAGTTTAGTGTAGTCATTTTGCACGTTTTGCTGTTGTAAACTAATGAACCTTCTCACGTGTCATTTCGACTTTCGTTTCAACAGGTAAAGCCTGTCAGAAGCTGTAGCGTTCGGGTAGCCATCCAAGGCGTCCTCTATGTCTGCAAAGTACATCTCATTGTCGTTTGGCTTCCCTGGAACGGGGTCAAAGATGTGGACGTTTTTGACGATTTTGTCAAGGCATTCGGTGCGAAGTGCGCGGAGAGGGTTGGTTTCATCCTGTGGGGAAATTGGGGCCGAAAGGCCAAGAGAAGAAGCCAGGCTTTGTCTTTGTAGGCGAGGAGGCACCAAATTACTCTGTGCCAAATGGTCAAGAGGCAAAGTCTGAAACCTTCTGTCATCTTCACTCCTTTGTGCACCGAGTTCCGGTTGCGAGCTAGGTTGGGTAGTCACGCTGTAGTGCGTGACTGTTCTAGAATTCCTCCAGATGGTACCTAAGAGTGGTATTCTGCTGCATAGCAGAGTCCACTTGGGCGCTTAGAGTACTTATTTTAGACACATGAGTGTCACACTTTCTCCGTTTGGCCTCATACTTATCTGTCATGGTTTGGAGGTAGTCTTGAGTGCAGAGGGAGAAACTCAGTGATGAGTCTCCATCACCTGATTTCTCTCATCATTCGGTCAGCGACTTCAATGAGTTCTGCTGATTTGCCATCCAACTTGGTCATTGTGTTCATTAACTGATCATCTTTGGTCTGCAGCATTTGTACTAGAACATTATTGCTTTGAGTAACGTTCATCAAATCTTCATGCATGTTATCAAGTTGCGCGCTCCTGTTTGTAGATAACTGGTCAGATTTATTTAGTTTGGCGAGGGCCGTGTCGTATTTAGTTTTGGTTAAATTGAGTTGTTCCTGTAGAAAATGATTTTGTTGAAGAGTTTGTGCTCGTTCATCGTCATAAGTTTTTGCCATTACTTTTAATTGTTCCGTTTTCAGACGCAGTTCCTCGGCTAGCAGAATGTTTTCCTCTTCCGCTTTTGTCATTAGTTTCCTGGTTCTCTCCAACTGTCCCTTTATATCAGCAGTTTCTTGCATGTGCTTCTGCTGTGCACTGTGGTACTAGACCAATGCCAATCTCTGATGGTGATACATCAGGACTAAACAGGAGAGAACCTATACAAGTCCTGTGCCCAATGGTTTAATTTGGAGGGCGTTTGTCGCAATATTTGCTGTTTTTCCGCAAATGGCAGAGTTAGGGTTGATATCGCTGCTGAGGTCAGCGATCAATCCTTTTATGAGTGAGGGTTCACTAATTAGCGGGGGAATGGGGACCACTCAATTAACAGGTGTGCCTTGTTAAAAGTACATTTGTAGAATTTCTTTCCTTCTTAATGCGTACGAGACAATCAGTTGTGTTGTGACAAATGTGGTATACAGCAGATAGCCCTATTTGGTAAAAGACCAAGTCCCTATTATGGCAAGAACAGCTTAAATAAGCAAAGAGAAACAAAAGTCCATCATTACTTTAAGACATGAAGGTCAGTCAATCATGAAAATGTCAAGAACCTTTAACATTTCTTCAAGTGCAGTCGCAAAAACCATCAAGCGCTATGATGAAACTGGCTTTCATGAGGACCGCCAGAGGAAAGGAAGACCCAGAGTTACCTCTGCTGCAGAGGATAAGTTAATTAGAGTTAACTGCACCTCAGATTTCATCCTAAATAAATGCTTCACAGAGTTCAAGTAACAGACACATCTCAACATCAACTGTTCAGAGAAATCAGGCCTTCATGATCTAATTGCTACAAAGAAACCCCTACTAAAAGACACCAATAAGAAGAAGATACTTGCTTGGTCCAAGAAACACAAGCAATGGACATTAAACTGGTGGAAAGCTGTCCTTTGGTCTGATGAGTCCAAATTTGAGATGTTTGGTTCCAACCGCCGTGTCTTTGTGAGACACAGAGTAGGTGAACGGATGATCCTCTGCATGTGTGGTTCCCACCGTGAAGCATTAAGGAGGAGGTGTGATGGTGTGGGGGTGCTTTGCTGGTGACACTGTCAGTGATTTATTTAGAATTCATGGCACACTTAACCAGCATGGCTACCACAGCATTGTGCAGCGATACGCCATCCCATCTGGTTTGTGCTTAGTGGGACTATAATTTGTTTTTCAACAGGACAATGACCCAACACATCTCCAGGCTGTGTAAGGGGTATTTGACCAAAAAGTAGAGGGATTGAGTGCTGCGTCAGATGACCTGTCCTCCACAATCACCCAACCTCAATCCAATTGAGATGGTTTGGGATGAGTTGGACTGCAGACTGAAGGAAAAGCAGCCAACAAGTGCTCAGCATATGTTGGAACTCCTTCAAGACTGTTGGAAAAGCATTCCAGGTGAAGCTGGTTGAGAGAATGCCAAGAGTGTGCAAAGCTGTCATCAAGGCAAAGAGTGGCTACTTTGAAGAATCACAAATATAAAATATATTTTGATTTGTTTAACACTTTTTTTAGTTACTACCTGATCCCATGTGTTATTTTGTCACATGATTTATTTTGTGTATGGTTTCCTAGAAACAAGGGGTGGCACAACTTACCCAACTTTCCCCTACTGTGAAATATATAGGTTTTTAGTTTAAGTTGAATAGTCATTTAGTTAAATAGTAATATATTTTAAATTATTTATTTGTATTGTAATATTGTAGATTAAATGTGATATGTTTTTATTTTTACATGTAGTTGGACCAATAGATATGATTGGGACTATGAAAAATGAAGTATCTTTCCCAACTTGGTAATAAAGGATTTCTCACTTAAAAATTCTAATTGTTTTGTTTCCTGTCAGACCAGAATATTGGGTGCTTATTTTGAGTTGTGATCCTTTGCAAAGAATATCATGCTGCTATGTGTTCAGTTGAAGTTGTACAGGATAAAAGGGTGTGTTATAATTTAAAACCACTAGAGGGACATTTGTAGTTTGAGTCAAAGTAATCTGAGCAGCAAGGTACGTACCAACTAGCCTACAGTATGTAGACGATGTGCTTCTCTCTGTCACAGGAAGAGGGCGCTGTTTCTTTACAGGTATATGGTTTGATTGAGAGTGATTGATGAAAATGTCAGACTTAGATGTTGCAGATTCAAGATGACATCTACATCGATTTAAAATGAATATACACAGAGTCTACAATACATTAAACACTTGTGTTTTCCATGACATAGACTGTATGGGTGGTCCCAGGAATCAAACACACTACCCTGGTCCTTGAGCTACCAAGGACAACAACCCTGGAGCAATTATACACTGCTCAAAAAAATAAAGGGAACACTTAAACACAATGTAACTCCAAGTCAATCACACTTCTGTGAAATCAAACTGTCCACTTAGGAAGCAACACTGATTGACAATACATTTCACATGCTGTTGTGCAAATGGAATAGACACCAGGTGGAAATTATAGGCAATAAGCAAGACACCCCCAATAAAGGAGTGGTTCTGCAGGTGGTGACCACAGACCACAGACCACTTCTCAGTTCCTATGCTTCCTGGCTGATGTTTTGGTCACTTTTGAATGCTGGCGGTGCTTTCACTCTAGTGGTAGCATGAGACGGAGTCTACAACCCACACACGTGGCTCAGGTAGTGCAGCTCATCCAGGATGGCACATCAATGCGAGCTGTGGCAAGAAGGTTTGCTGTGTCTGTCAGCGTAGTGTCCAGAGCATGGAGGCGCTACCAGGAGACAGGCCAGTACATCAGGAGACGTGGAGGAGGCCGTAGGAGGGCAACAACCCAGCAGCAGGACCGCTACCTCTGCCTTTGTGCAAGGAGGAGCAGGAGGAGCACTGCCAGAGCCCTGCAAAATGACCTCCAGCATGCCACAAATGTGCATGTGTCTGCTCAAATGGTCAGAAACAGACTCCATGAGGGTGGAATGAGGGCCTGACGTCCACAGGTGGGGGTTGTGCTTACAGCCCAACACCGTACAGGACGTTTGGCATTTGCCAGAGAACACCAAGATTGGCAAATTCGCCACTGGCGCCCTGTGCTCTTCACAGATGAAAGCAGGTTCACACTGAGCACGTGACAGACGTGACAGAGTCTGGAGACGCCGTGGAGAACGTTCTGCTGCCTGCAACATCCTCCAGCATGACCGGTTTGGAGGTGGGTCAGTCATGGTGTGGGGTGGCATTTCTTTGGGGGGCCGCACAGCCCTCCATGTGCTCGCCAGAGGTAGCCTGACTGCCATTAGGTACCGAGATGAGATCCTCAGACCCCTTGTGAGACCATATGCTGGTGCGGTTGGCCCTGGGTTCCTGCTAATGCAAGACAATGCTAGACCTCATGTGGCTGGAGTGTGTCAGCAATTCCTGCAAGAGGAAGGCAATGATGCTATGGACTGGCCCGCCCGTTCCCCAGACCTGAATCCAATTGAGCACATCTGGGACATCATGTCTCGCTCCATCCACCAACGCCACGTTGCAACACAGACTGTCCAGGAGTTGGCGGATGCTTTAGTCCAGGTCTGGGAGGAGATCCCTCAGGAGACCATCCGCTACCTCATCAGAAGCATGCCCAGTCGTTGTTGGGAGGTCATACAGGCACGTGGAGGCCACACACACTACTGAGCCTCATTTTGACTTGTTTTAAGGACATTACATCAAAGTTGGATAAGCCTGTAGTGTGGTTTTCCACTTTAAGTTTGAGTGTGACTCCAAATCCAGACCTCCATGGGTTGATAAATTGGATTTCCATTGATTATTTTTGTGTGTTTGTTGTCAGCACATTCAACTATGTAAAGAAAAAAGTATTTAATAAGATTATTTCTTTCATTCAGATCTAGGATGTGTTGTTTAAGTGTTCCCTTTATTTTTTTTGAACAGTGTAGTTAACCGCCTTGCTAAATGACACATGAACAGATGTTTCACCTCAGGAATTCAAATAACGACATTTTGACTACCGGCCCAACACCCTAACCACTAGGCTACCTGCCGCGGTTGCTAATTGTCGCAAAGACTGATAGCAAAAGCAGTCAATTGGTTGTACATCTCTGCTGTGTGTTAGATTGTAAACTATTGTGTGAAAAGGAATCTTGCAGTAGCGGGAGGTAGATTTGTTTTGTAATGTTGTTCTTCCCTGCCAATGTGGGTCAAGGATATGACTAAGTCACCCAACTATGGTAAGTTGTGATAAGATTCAACATTTGATACTTCATTACCGTACCAAATGAAATTGTTAGGGATTTGATTTAGTGCAGCTCAGTAAATACAGGGACAAAAATACACACATATACATGCCAATACAGGGATTGACATTAAAGGGGTTGCTACATCCATTTTTGGAATGAAAACGTAAGGATGTCCCTATTGATTCTTGAAAAATATAACTTAGAAATGCCTCATGTACTTAGTTCAACTGTCATACCCCATCAGAACTCAAAGTATAAGCTTGTTTGACGCCAATATTTGTAAACAAACACTATTATAGCCTCAAAACATGGGGCTAGGGGGCAGTATTTGCACGGCCGGATAAAAAAAAAAACATACCCGATTTAATCTGGTTACTACTCCTGCCCAGTAACTATAATATGCATATAATTGTTTGATTTGGATAGAAAACACCCTAAAGTTTCTAAAACTGTTTGAATGGTGTCTGAGTATAACAGAACTCATTTGGCAGGCCAAAACCTGAGAAGATTCCAAACAGGAAGCGCTCTCTCTGACCATTTCATGGCCTTCTTGATCATCTCTAACAAAAACAGGGGATCTCTGGCATGACGTGACATTTTCTAACGCTCCCATAGGCTCTAAGAAGGCGCCAGAAAGCTGAATTGTGGCTTTGCAGCCCATGGCTGAAAAACATTAGCGCATTTTGATAGTGGTCGATCTGAGGACAATGGGACGGGGCGCGCGTGCCCGAGTCGACTCCATGTTTACTTTCTCTCTTTGAACGAAAACCACCACTCCCGTTCGGAATATTATCGCTTTTTTACGAGAAAAATGGCATAAAAATTGATTTTAAACAGCGGTTGACATGCTTCGAAGTACGGTAATGGAATATTTAGATTTTTTTTGTCACGAAACACGTCGGGCGCGTGACCCTTATTTACCCTTCGGATAGTGTCTTGAACGCACGAACAAAACGCCGCTATTTGGACATAATTATGGATAATTTGGGACCAAACCAACATTTGTTATTGAAGTAGAAGTCCTGGGAGTGCATTCTGACGAAGAACACCAAAGGTAATCAAACTTTTCTAATAGTAAATCGGAGTTTGGTGAGTACCACACTTGGTTGGTGTCAAAATAGCTAGCCTGTGATGGCTGGGCTATCTACTTAGAATATTGCAAAATGTGCTTTCACCGAAAAGCTATTTTAAAATCGGACATAGCGAGTGCATAAAGGAGTTCTGTATCTATAATTCTTAAAATAATTGTTATGTTTTTTGTGAACGTTTATCGTGAGTAATTTAGTAAATTCACCGGAAGTGTTCGGTGGGAATGCTAGTCACATGCTAATGTAAAACGCTGGTTTTTGATATAAATATGAACTTGATTGAACAAAACATGCATGTATTGTATAACATAATGTCCTAGGAGTGTCATCTGATGAAGATCAAAGGTTAGTGCTGCATTTAGCTGTGGTTTGGGTTTATGTGACATTATATGCTAGCTTGAAAAATGGGTGTCTGATTATTTCTGGCTGGGTACTCTGCTGACATAATCTAATGTTTTGCTTTCGTTGTAAAGCCTTTTTGAAATCGGACAGTGTTGTTAGATTAACGAGAGTCTTGTCTTTAAAATGCTGTAAAATAGTCATATGTTTGAGAAATTGAAGTAATAGCATTTCTAAGGTATTTGAATAACGCGCCACGGGATTCCACTGGCTGTTACGTAGGTGGGACGATTTGGTGCCACCTACCCTAGAGAGGTTAAGTGTCGTCCACATGGTATGGAATGACGTTGCAAAATGGAGTGATAGTCTTCCTTCTTCAAGATCCCTTTCACCTTGTATAAATCTCCCACTTTACCACCACCAAAGCACCCCGAGACCATCACATTGTCTCCACCATGCTTGACAGATGGCATCCCACCTAGCCCATAGAGGTTAAAACTATAATTTTGATATCATGGATGGTCAGTCCTTGCATCCATAATAATAAAAGTAATAATAGATACACAATGAGTAACGATAACTTTGCTATATATAGAAGGTGTACCAGTACAGAGTCAATGTGCAGGGGTACGAGGTAATTGAGGTAGCTATGTACATACAGTATAACTAGGAATAAAGTGAGAGATAGTAAACAGTAGTGGCAGCGTATGTGATGTGTCAAAAAGTTTGTGCAAAAAGGGTTCACGTGGGGCCTCCCAAGTGGCGCAGCGGTCTAAAGCACTGCATCGCAGTGCTATCTGCGTCACTACAGATCCTGGTTTGATCCCAGGCTGTGTTGCAGCTGACCAGGAGCCCCATTGGCCCAGCTTTGTCCTAGCAACTCCTGTGGTGGGCCGGGTGCAATGCACACTGACGCGGTCGCCAGGTGTATGGTGTTTCCTCTGACACATTGGTGTAGCTGACTTCTGGGTTAAGTGAGCATTGTGTCAAGAAGCAGTGTGGCTTGGCTTTGGAGGATGCATGGCTCTTGACCTTTGCCTCTCCCGAGTCCGTGCAGGAGTTGCAGCGATGGGACAAGACTGTAACTACCAATTGGATATCACAAAAAAACTCAGGGTAGCTGTTTGAACTATTTAGCAGTCATATGGCTTGGGGTAGAAGCTGTTAAAGTTCCAGACTTGGTGCATCGGTGCCGCTTGCCGTGGGTTAGCAGAGAGAACAGTCTATGACTTGGGTGGCTTTTTAGGGCCTTCCTCTGACACAGCATGGTATAGAGTTCCTGAATGGCATGGAGTTCAGCCCCAGTGATGTACTGGGCCATACGCACTACCCTCTGTAGCGGCCTGCGCTTGGATGCTCTCGAACCGTTCCACTACAGACCTGTCGATGTGAACGGGGGTTTGCTTGGCCCCATTCAGCTCCTTTGTTTTGCTGACGTTGAGGAAAAGGTTTTTATCCAGGCACCACACTGCCAGGTCTTTGATCTCCTCCCTATAGGGCTGTCTCATTGTCATTGGTGATCAGGGCTACCAACTTTGTGTCGTCAGCAAACTTAATGATGGTGGCGGAGTCGTGCGCGGCCATGCAGTAGTGGGTGAACAGGGAGTACAGGAGGGGACTAAGCACGCACCCCTAAAGGAGCCCCTGTGTTGAGGGTCAGAGTGGCGGATGTGTTGTTGCCTACCCTCACCATCTAGGGGCGTCCTGTCACGAAGTCTAGGATCCAGTTGCAGAGGGAGGTGTTCAGTCCCAGGGTCCTTAGCTTAGTGATGAGCTTGGAGGGCACTATGGTGTTAAACGCTGAGCTGTAGTCAATGAACAGCATTCTCACGTAGGTGTTCCTTTTTTCCAAGTGGGAAAGGGCTGTGTGGAATGTAATAGAGATTGCGTCATATGTGGATATGTTGGGGCAGTGTGAGAATTGGAGTGGGTCCAGATGCCAAAACCGGTCCGGAATATATTGCAGTCTGTGCTAGCGAAACAGTCCTGTAGATTAGCATGCGCTTCATCGGCCCTCTTCCATATTGAGCACGTCACTGGTACTTCCTGTTTGAGTTTTTTGCTTGTCAGCAGGAATCAGAAGGATAGAGTTATGGTCAGATTTGCTAAATGGAGGGCGAGGGAGAGCTTTGTATGCGTCTGTGTGTGTGGAGTAAAGGTGAGCGAGAGTTCTCGGCTCTATTTGCACAGGTGACATGCTGGTAGAAATTAGGTACGATTAGGTCCGACAGATTTCAGTTTTCCAGCATTAAAATCACCTGCCACTAGGAGCGCCACCTCTGGATGAGAATTTTCTTGTTTGCTTATGGCCCGATACAGCTCATTGAGTGCTGTCTTAGTGCCAGCATCAGTTTGTGGTGGTAAATAGACAGCTACAAAAAAATCTAAATGTAAACTCTTGGTAAATAGTATGGTCTACAGCTTATCATGAGGTATTCTAACTCAGGCAAGCAGAACCTTGAGACTTCTTTAAAGGAAAACTCTACCCAAAAACTGTGTTTTGGTATTTGTTTCATTAGTCCATTGTTGATATAGTCCCCAAAATGTTTGCTTGTCAGCAATCAAGCTTTCAAGATGTGTGCATTTCAAAATACAAAATGATTTCTGTGTTTTGAAAGGGACATAATCTTGAAAACTTGATTGCTGAAAAGGTAAAAAATGTGTGACTATGTCAACAATGGACTAATGAAACAAATACCAAAAGATAGTTTTGGGGTGAGCCTGCTCTGCGGTTGCCCCATCGGGCTGGTGATTTTTTTATGAAAACAACCCATCTGCAGAGAATTTGAGTAACCTAACACTGATCTTTCTGGTTCCTACCAAACAATACTCCTGACTTCAAATGCCTTTCAGACTTTAATGTCAATATAAACATGTGATCAGCAAACGTACTTTGGGAACTTCCTGAGCTGGGGTGTGGACATGAAGCTAGGGTTAGGGTTTAGGGTTAGGGTTGAGGTTATAGGGTTGAACTGGCATGTGGACATGAAGCTAGGGTAAGGGCAATGGCTAGGGTTAGGGTTGAGTCAGCGTGTGGATAATAAGCAAGGTTAGGGTTAGGTTTAGGGACCGAGTAATAGACGGGTTAGCTGACATCACGAAAACAATGAGCGCGATTCAATGGGGCAGCAGTCTGTGCATTATTGTGATTCTGAATGGCCAAATAGCTAGAAGCTATGGCAAAAAGCTACCGGGGTAATCGTAGGTGGATCATTTCAACTAGTTTTATCTTGTTCTTGATACCATGTCTTGTGTTGAGGTGCTTTGACTGATGTCAACCTGTCTGTTTTGTCCCATAGCTGTGCGCGTGTCTACAACCAACCCATCTATAAACCTCAGAATTGTATATATTTATTTTACCTTTATTTATACAGGTTTATTCTCATTGAGATAATATCTCTTTTCCAAGAGAGACCTGGTCCAATAGCAGCAGGGGAACAACTTTTCAGACAAACAAAATTACATACACTAACACAACATTAAACACAACTATAAACACACATACAGTACAACAAAAACATATTACATTTAAAAACACAAACATCTTGACTAAAAAAAAGCTGGCCTAAAAACAATTACTCTTCTATAATATATACATCGATCAAGTGTTTAAACTCCACCAATGAAACTAGATCACCACATTCTATATAAAAATAATACATTTGATATAGAATCAGAACACATAGAATGGCAGTAAATTTAAAAAAAGAAAGAAAGCTTGGTGCACAGGCTTACCCACGCATAGATCTCCGGTATAGGCTATTACATAGGCTATATGGAAGTCAGACAGACAGACATACATAGGAATTAAATCGTTGTAGGACTACATGGAATGATCAGAAAGACAAACAAACACAAACGGTCCCCTAGTCAACAAGCGTACAGTCAACAGAATCTTAGACTGATTACGTGCCAATGTTTGAGGCAAAAAGTTTTGCTTTTACAAACCCAATCCTTTCAGGTTGGTATTTGAACTAGTCTTGGGGTTTCTATTGTATGGACTGCTTTTGTGCAGTGGTTCCCTCCCTATTTGATCTTACCTTCCCATGTAGATCTCCTTACCACACATGCGATGACATCACCTGGTTTCAATGATGTTTCTAGAGACAATATATCTCTCATAATCACTCAATGCCTAGGTTTACCTCCACTGAAGCTACCTTGAAGCTATTTTATCGCCCCCAGAAACCTGCTCCTTTTACACTCTGTTCCGGACGTCATAGACGACAAATTCTCATAGCTTTTAGCCGTACCCTTATCCTACTCTGTTCCTCTGGTGATGTAAAGGTGAATCCAGGCCGTGCAGTGCGTAGCTCCACTCCTATTCCCCAGGCGCTCTTTTGATGACTTCTGTAACCGTAATAGCCTTCGTTTCATGCATGTTAACCTGTTATGGCTAGGGGGCAGTATTTTCACATCCGGATTTAAAACGTACCCGATTTAATCTGATTATTACTCCTGCCCAGAAACTAGAATATGCATATAATTATTAGCTTTGGATAGAAAACACTCCAAAGTTTCTAAAACTGTGAGCGGAACGCCTCACCTATATCCAATGGTATAGCGTGGCGCGAATTACAAATACCTCAAAAATGCAAAAACTTAAATTTTTCAAACATATGACTATTTTACACCATTTTAAAGACAAGACTCTCCTTTATCTAACCACGTTGTTCGATTTCAAAAAGGCTTTACAATGAAAGCAAAACATTCGATTATGTCAGGAGAGTACCCAGCCAGAAATAATCACACACCGATTTTTCAAGCTACCATATATGTCACAAAAACCAAAACCACAGCTAAATGCAGCACTAACCTTTGATCTTCATCAGATGACACTCCTAGGACATTATGTTATACAATACATGCATGTTTTGTTTAATCAAGTTCATATTTATATCAAAAACCAGCTTTTTACATTAGCATGTTTTGTTCAGAACTAGCATATCCACCGAAAACTTCCGGTGAATTGACTCAATTACTCACGATAAACGTTGACAAAAACATAACAATTATTTTAATAATTATAGATACAGAACTCCTTTATCCTGTTATGGATAGGGGGCAGTATTTTCACGTCCGGATAAAAAACGTACCCGATTTAATCTGTTTATTTCTCCTGCCCAGAAACTAGAATATGCATATAATTGTTTGATTTGGATAGAAAACACCCTAAAGTTTCTAAAACTGTTTGAATGGTGTCTGTGACTATAACAGAACTCATATGGAAAGCCAAAACCTGAGAAGATTCCAAACAGGAAGTGCCCTCTCTGACCATTTCTTGGCCTTCTTTAGCCTCTATCGAAAATACAGGATCTCTGCTGTAACGTGACACTTTCTAAGGCTCCCATAGGCTCCCAGAAGGCGCCAGAACGTTGAATGATGACTCTGCAGTCCATGGCTTAAACATCCTTCTTAACTTTTTAGGGTATAGGGGGCAGTATTTTCGATTTTGGATATAAAGCGTGTCCCGAGTAAACTGCCTAATACTCGGGCCCAGAGTCAAATATTTGCATATTATTAGTAAATTTGATAGAAAACACTCTGAAGTTTCTAAAACTGTTTGAATGATGTTTGTGAGTATAACATAACTCATATGGCAGGCAAAAACTGGAGAAAAATCCAACCAGGAAGTGGGAAATCTGAGAATTGTAGTTCTTTTGAATCCCTATCGAAACTACAGTGTCTGTGGGGTCACGTTGCACTTCCTAAGGCTTCCATTGGCTGTCAACAGCCTTTAGAAACTTGTTTCCTCCTTCTCCTGTTACTGGGCAGAGAATAGTAGCTCAGTCAATGAGTGGACTGCCTATGGACAAAGGGCTTGGGTATGCGCGAGCGCGCCATTCCTTCTTTTTCTCCTGGAATGAATACGCTATTGTCCGGTTGGAATATTATTGACATTTTATGTTAAACATACCCTAAGGATGGATTGTAAACAACGTTTGACATGTTTCTACGACCGGTAATGGAACATTTTGACTTTGTGTCCTGATTTACACTCGCTCCTTATGCCTTTGGATAGTGATCTGAATGCATGAACAAAACGGAGGTATTTGGACATAAATATGGAGTATTTTGAACAAAACTAACATTTCTTGTGGAAGTAGGAGTCCTCGGAGTGCATTCTGACGAAGATCAGCAAAGGTAAGAGAATATTTATAATACTAATTCAGAGTTTTGTTGATGCCAGAACTTGGCGGGTAGCTGTATAGCTTGCTTCGATGGCTGAGCTATGTACTCAGAATATTGAACAATGTGCTTTCTCCGTAAAGTTATTTTGAAATCTGACAAAGCGGTTGCGTCAAGGAGTAGTGTATCTATAATTCTTTCAATAACTGTTGTACATTTTATCAACGTTTATGATGAGTATTTTTGTAAATTGATGTGCACATTCACCGTAGGTTTTGGGGGGAATACATTTTCTGAACATCACGCGCCAATGTAAAATGCTGTTTTTGGATATAAATATGAACTTTATCGAGCAAAACATACATGTATTGTATAACATGAAGTCCTATGAGTGCCATCTGATGAAGATCAAAGGTTAGTGAATATTTTAGCTGTACTTTTGGTTTTTACATTGGCGTGTAATGTTCAGAAATGTTTTGCCTCCAAAACTCCCAGTGAACGAGCACATCCATTTACAGAAATACTCATCATAAACTTTGATAAAAGATACAAGTGTTATGCACAGAATTGTCAGATTTCAAAAAAGGTTTTCGGCGAAAGCACACTTTGCAATAATCTGAGTACAGTGCACAGACAACAACAAGCCATACAGATACCCGCCATGTTGGAGTCAACAAGAATCAGAAATAGCATTATACATTTTCACTTACCGTTGATGATCTTCATCGGAATGCACTCCCAGGAATCCCAGTTCCACAATAAATGTTTGTTTTGTTCGATAAAGTTCATCTCTATGTCCAAATGCCTCCCTTTTGTTTGTGTGTTAGGTTCACTATTCCAAATGCAGAAGGTGCACGCACTAAAGTCCAGACGAAAAGTCAAAAAAGTTATATTACAGTTTGTAGAAACATGTCAAACGATGTGTAGAATCAATCTTTAGGATGTTTTTATCATAAATCTTCAAAAATATTCCAACCGGACAATTCCTTTGTCTTCATAAAGGAAAGAGAACTGAGCTCGAGCTCATGGCTGCGCACGTAACTAAAATAATGGCCGACTGGCAGACACCTGACTCAATCAGCTCTTATTCTCTTCCCATTCACAGTAGAAGCCTGAAACAACGTTCTAAAGACTGTTGACATCTAGTGGAAGCATTAGGAAGTGCAATATGACCCCATAGACACTGTATATTGGATAGGCAATCAATTGAAAAACTACAAACCTCAGATTTCCACACTTCCTGGTTGGATTTTTCTCACATTTTTGCCTGCCATATGAGTTCTGTTATACTCACAGACATCATTCAAACAGTTTTAGAAACTTCAGAGTGTTTTCTATCCAAATCTACTAATTACATGCATATTATAGCTTTTGGGCCTGAGTAGCAGGCCGTTTACTTTGGGCACGCTTTTCATCCGGACGTCAAAATACTGCCCCCTTCCCAAGAGGGGTTTAACTGACTTGCCTGGTTAAATAAAGGTAAAGTCTACACTGATTGAAGTGGATTTAACAAGTGACATTAATAAGGAATCATAGCTTTAACTTGGTTTGCTATGTCATGGAACGAGCAGGTGTTCATAATGTTTTGTACACTCAGTGTATGTGCGTGGTCTTTGTTAAGTGTTTGTACACTATGATAATGTGTTTGTCAATCAGTGAGTTTGTGCGCCTGTACACATAACACAACTAATGGTGCAATAGCAGATTAAAAGTCCAAATTTTTGTGTGCACATTAGTTTGTTTGTAAGCATGTACATACTGTGTCACATGTGAGTGTACGTGACTACTGTTCAGTTTGTGGATGTCACAATAGCAGAATAAAAGTCACCACAGTACCATTTTGCCATGCTAGCTGAAATAGAACTGGAATAGTACAGTATGTGTGTGGAAAGATTTCTTAACGCTACTTACTGTCACGGTTGCCGTCGGAAATGGAGGACCAAAACGCAGCAGGTGCAGGCTCATCTTGACTTTTATTAACTATCAAAATTAACACCAAAATAACAAACAGAAATACGATCGACAAAAACCAGTCTGGTAAGGCACAAGGCTAAACACAGAACAATCTCCCACAAAATACAAGACAAACACACCCAACTAATATAGGACTTCCAATCAAAGGCAACACCAAACAGCTGCCTTCAATTGGAAGTCCAACCCCAATTAACTCAACATAGAACCATACTCACTAGACTCACATAGAAATACATAAACATAGACCATCAACCAAAAACCCGGAAATACTAAATCAAACACCCATTTTAACAAACACACCACCCTGAACCACATAAAACAAATACCCTCTGCCACGTCCTGACCAAACTACAATAACAATTAACCCTTATACTGGCCAGGACGTGACACTTACAGTGAATTACTGACACTTCCCGTGATTGCCTCTGTTGTCTGTAACAGTGTTATTTTGTTCTTAATAGCGTTGAAATAACTTCACTTTCTTTATATTACAACACTGGCACAACTACTCACTTTCACTCGCATCAGATTGTCAAGTGAGGGAATCACCTGTTTATAGGAAATGACAAATGAGAGACACAGTGCATATCTTAGGTAGGTGTGAACGCTACTGATGTGACATTCCAGTTCACTTTAGATAAGATGTTGATATGAGACGTTTTGGAGAATGAAGTGATATTGAGCAATGAGTCATGTTTGATGATGTAATAATATAAGGGACCAAATGTAATTCAAGTTCTTTAAAGTTATAGTATGCCCTCTCTGGCTGTCTGGTCTGTGTAATCTAATGTCTCTGGCTTTTGATAGATACAAGAACACCTTGAACATTTCAATTTATCATGCCCATTCTTCTACTCTAATGACAGTTAAATACAGTAATTATAGCTTAGTTGGGGGGTTGTGAGGAGGAGCTACCAAATAACACAACAGTGAAGTTCCGACAATGCAGCTAGGAGATCAATTGGGCGTTTTCCAGTGGATGGACCAGTAAGTGTGTGTGTTAGTGTGTGTGTCTAACATGACATTTGTCTTGTCAAACACACAAAGTGACGGCAGAATGGTTGGACAATATAATCCATGGCAGTGTCAACAACTAATACTAAATACAGTGCATTCGGAAAGTATTCTGACCCCTAGACTTTTTCCACATTTTGTTATATTACGGTCTTATTCTGAAATGGGATTAAAAAAAAATATTCCCTCATCAAATCTACAGATTGATGAGGGCTTTTATACATTTTTGCAAATGTATTAAAAATAAAGAACTGAAATATCACATTTACATAAGTATTCAGTACTTTGTTGAAGCACCTTTGGCAGCGATTACAGCCTCGAGTCTTCTTGGGTATGACGCCGCAAGCTTGGCACACCTGTATTTGAGGAGTTTCTCCCATTCTTCTTTGCAAATCCTCTCAAGCTCTGTCAGGTTGGATGGGGAGCGTTGCTGCACAGCTATTTTCAGGTCTCACTAGAGATGTTCAATCTGGGCTCTGGCTGGGCCACTCAAGGATATTCAGAGACTTGTCAAGAAGCCACTCCTGCATTGTCTTGGCAGTGTCCTTAGGGTCGTTGTCCTATTGGAAGGTGAACCTTTGCCACATTCTGAGGTCCTGAGTGCTCTGGAGCATGTTTTCGTCAAGGATCTGTACTTTGCTCCGTTCATCTTTGCCTCAACCCTAACTATGTGTGTGTAGTCTCCCTGTTCCTGCCGCTGAAAACATCCCCACAGCATGATGCTGCCAACATGCTTCACTGTAGGGATGGTGCCAGGTTTCCTCCAGACTTGACGCTTGGCATTCAGGCCAAAGCGTTCAATCTTGGTTTCATCAGACCAGACAATCTTGTATATCATGGTCTGAGAATCTTCAGGTGCCTTTTGGCAAACTCCAAGCAGGCTGTCATGTGCCTCTTACTGAGGAATGGCTTCAGTCTGGCCACTTTACCATAAAGGCCTGCTTGGTGAAGTGCTGCAGAGATGGTTGTCCTTCTGGAAGGTTCTCCCATCTCCACATAAGAACTATAGAGTACTGTCAGAGTGACCATTGGGTTCTTGGTCACCTCCCTGACCAAGGCCCTTCTCCCCTGATTGGTCAGTTTGGCTTGGTGGCCAGCTCTAGGAAGAGTCTTTGGGGTTCCAAACTTCTTCCATTTAAGAATGATGGAGGCTACTGTGTTCTTGGGGACCTTCAATGCTGCAGAAATGTTTTGGTACCCTTTCCCAGATCTAGTTTTAATACATTTGCAAAAATTCTAAAAACCTGTTTTTGCTTTGTCATTATGGGGTATTGTGTGTAGATTGCTGAGAAAATAATCATATTTAGTCCAGTTTAGAATAAGACTGTAATGTAACTAAATGTGGAAAAAGTCAAGGGGTCTGAATACTTTCCGAAGGCACTGTATATTTGAAACAAGTAGGTTATTTTATAATACACACATAACTAAGTTCACAATATTGCCCTTTCTTTATCTGGCTTGTTAATATATGTCATTTAGCAGACCCTTTTATCCTAAGCGTGCATACATTTTATGTATGGGTGGTCCCATACATAAACTTCTGTCATCTTCGGACAAATTAAATGTATTCATTTGGGACATTGAAACTAAAGCCAGCATGTTTTTTTGCTTCACCAAAACTGGTGTCTAACCCTTTGGCCACTTGACACAATCAAGACTGTACTCAAAAGATTGCCCTCCACTGTGTGAGGTTGAATGCTCAATCAAACTGAGCCAGATCTGAATGACACAGTTATTTACCTGGAATTAATCATAGAATCAGTAAAAATGCAATTAAAATGTTATCTGGAGTTGGATTATATTTAGGCCTAGATTGTATCTATTGTATCTAACTTCATGATATTATTCTTATTTCCTTTTCTTTGCAATAATGTTTCCAAGCATATTTAATACGCAATGGAATAGAAGAAATCGGATCCATGAAAAGGGTGCTGTGACTCAACACAATCTATTGTCTGAGTATCAGGCGTATGTCCAACAATTGTTTCCACTCAGTACACCCTCCCCGAAAGGCAGCACCTGAGGAGAGAAGCTGGTTTCTCCATCCTTTGTCCCTCCTCCCGTCACGAATGCTGTTTAAATAGCGGGTGATTGATAAAAAGACAATCAGATTAAATTAACTACATTTTTCAGAGAGAAAACCTGTAAATCGGTCCAATTTGAACGGAACAGCAAGTTTTTTTTAAATACAGTAAATGAGGCTGAATGAACAGTTTCGCTGCCAGACAAGGCTCCGCTGATAGCCAGGTGTAGCAGTGGTAAGGTGATGGTACTGCTGTTGGGACTCTGCTGTTGGGACAACTTGTGGGCACAGTTTGTCACCGTTATAATGCCATTAATGTATTATTTACTGTAGTGTTGTGTAGTGGCTTTGCTGGCATGCATCTAAAAAAAAGTTTTTGTTTGCCCCACCCAGATTTACATGGTAAACTCGCCACTGCACAGAACCACAAATCATTTGAAAACAAATCCAATTTTGATAAACTCCCATATCTATTTTGTGAAACACCACAGTGTACCATCACAGCAGCAAGATTTGTGACATGTTGCCTTTCATACTTCAACTATTTGCATATTTTTTTATAACACTGTACACAGCCGGTAATATAACATTTGAAATGTCTCTATTCTTTTGAAACTTTTGTGAGTGTAATAAGCTATTTACTTTTAATTTCCGATTGTTTATTTCACTTTTGTTTATTATGTATTCCACTTGGTTTGACAATGTCAACTTGTTTCCCATGCCAATAAAGAGAGAGAGAGAGAGAGAGAGAGAGAGATATTGATGGGTGGTTGGGTGGGTGATATTTTGGTGATGATGGTAGGCAGGGGTTAGGATAGCCTAGCCTACTACGAGGAGAGAGAGCCGAGCATGCAGGGTTTGTAGGAGGGGCCTAAACGGTCATCTCTTATATTGAAAACTCGAGCCGGTGGCTGGGATAATTCATATTTTATCCTGAATTTGAACAGTAGCCGCTGTGACCATCCATCCACCTCTTGCACCTGGCAATACACCTGCCGTTACCGACAACACTTGCACGAGACCTCCGGGCTTCACTAACGGTAAGAGGGAATTAATACATTTCACCGGCAGTGGCAGACATTTGGAGCACATCGGTGAGCATAGTCAAGTTTATCGATCACTCACGATAACGGTATCCATCCATGATCGATCATTATGATTTTGGAATATTTGTTGTCATATTTTAAATAATATTTTATTTCTAGGCCAAATTATGTTTTCATAGAAGGCAACGTATAGGCTACATGTGATCGGGTATTCTGCATTGCCTTTCTATCTTGTCTCTGTAGCCTACCTAAACCTTTTCTCATATTCCCGACCCGATTATTCCACTATCCCCATCCTATTCTTATCGGCCATTTTGTGTGGCCAAATTTAAGGAATTTACCCGAGAGACTGAGTTACAGCGGAGGGGATGGTAATGATAAAGCAATGAAACGATGTGTAGACTACCCCGAAACTAGTCCATAGGCTACAATGCCGGTTTTATAGTCTACTGTGGGCCTATAGCATTATGGAATTGTGTGTCTGTCTGTATGTACTATAGTATAGGCAATGCGGATGAATGATGCCGATAGCCTATCTAATCGAATATGGACATGATCAAAGATTCATCCAATCACCGTTGAGGATGCAATCCTGGCGCTGTCACCACCATCACCCTCAGCCGGATATAATAAATGAATATAGTAATATGAAACAATAAAGATAACAAACATATGTTTATCAGATATCACCTTTCGGCATCACTTTTGCGATATATTCATTTGTTAGGCTATATCCAAAGATAGGCTATGCAGTTGCAGTCAGTATGGAATGCTGAAAGCCTCTGGAAAAGGAGTCGCATACATTTAGGCATAAAGGACAGATAGATGAGCGGTTGGAAGCGGGGGATTTAGGGGGCATGAGATGGCAAGCTACGATGAATTATTCCTTTATTCACAACATAGGCAATGTTGCATAAATACGCATCTGCGGCCGCGATGCTATGGCAGCTATGAGGGAGCTGCTGAGCGGTGCGCGCGCCTCCGGTATGTGTACGTACAGCACGTGCTTGGATAGAGTCGTGACAGCTAGAATTCTTATGTTATCTATATGTTGGTGCACGTGTGGCGCAATTTAGGTTATAGGCTATTTCTCCGAATTTAGCTATAACAGCAATTCCTGTAATTCTAGGTATAGGTTTAACTTGACATGTAAAGCAAATACAGTATGTATAAGCACACATGCTATGCATGCATTCTAGGCAATGGTTATTTCCCAGCCTGTGACAGTTCCACCGTGATCCGTGTGTGCGGTTAGTTCGTGATTTATTCAAAGCCTGTTCTATTTTTCCACATTCCGTCTGGGTTGGGAAACTCGCTCACATTCGGCACGAGGAGCTGTGGGAGAGAGACTTCTAACCAACCTGCCCATACAGTGCGCGGTGCCGTGCGCCAAAGAGCGCGTGTGCGTGCGCTCGCGTTTTTGCTCCTCTCTTCGGGAATGAAGAGGGAATGCATGCATACTTTGTGATCTGATTCCACTTGGCAGTTTGGAATGAAAGAGGGGAGACATGACAGTGTACTCATGATTAGATGTATCAAGAGACAGTTGAAGAGGAAGAAAGATGGGAAAGCACGACATTGAGTGGAGCAGATTCAGGACATCATGGCCTGCAAACGGTTTAACCTTTTATAGATATACAGACAGTTCTCTCTTTCTTATCCTACTCTTTGATTTCTGGTCTGTCTGTCTCTAGCTCTCATGCGTTCTCTCTCTCTTTCACTGTCTCTCTGTGTCTCTCACTCTTCTCACTCTAGATAGATTTGGGATGGAGTGAAGTGAGTGTCGCAGCATTTTCAAAGGACATGCTGGAAGGACTTGCGGTGCGTCCCACATGACACCCTGTTCCCTATGTAGTGCACTACTTTTGACTAGGGTCTGTAGGGTTCTGGTCAAAAGGAGGGAAATACATAAGGAAAAGGTTGCCATTAGGGACACAGCCTGTGAGATTAATGAGTGTATAGGCGCTACTGCGGGGGGTGGGGGGGTGGGGGGGGGTTGCACCATTGTCCCGCTTGAGCAGTTATATGTTTTATCATGAATGGCTGTCGTGGAAATTCAGTACTGAGAGAAACTTGTTCATTTTTTTCAAACAATCCTCTTTGTTTAATATCGATTAAATATTGCAATAATGAGGCTGGTTGACCCCCCACTCTTGAGTGTTGGACTGAGTAACCTAACCCTTACACAAATGCAGAGTCCTGTATATAGCTGACACTAAGAATGCTTCATTGTGGTTGGTTCAACCACTTCATGCAGACCAAGGAGCATCATAAGCCACTCTGGGTTCATCCTGTCGTTATCCGCACGGGGGAGTGGTCTTAACCCCACCCTGGCTTAGTTTCCCAGATGCAAGGATGATTTAGAGACGATGAGGAATTGTTCTAAACTCCTGGCTATCTCTATCTCGGTTACACCCACCACATCTTGTCTATGTAATGCAGTCTTTAACTCATCTGTCAGCTCAAGCCATCTCTAGTGACCATACGCCCAGATTAGCTGCAGGGAACTAGAGTGGAGACCATAACTAACAGACACTAGTAGGACAGAAATGTCCTTTTCTATCACAGGGCTCAGTGTGCGAATTACAGGGGGGTGGGGGTGGTCTCTTCCCTAAATGCAACAACAGTCAAACTTTGGGGGGTCTCTAAATAATGCTAATTTAACCATTCTCCTTTTTGTTTGAAATGCAATTTACCTGGGCATGAAAATGAAAGCTTATTCAAAATGAAACGAAGACCCCCACCCATCTGTCACGGTTTAAACCATTTATTGGCTGTTTGGATGCTGGAATTATTTTGGAGTGGATGAATATGCACAGGTAGCCTGCTTTTTGAAGTGATTTGTTTGACAATCCGATGAAAACATCATGACTGGTTGTGTTCATGCCACATTAAAAGGTCATTCTTTTTTGCCTTTAAATTTCATGTCTTTTACTATCAGTCCCATAAAAAAATTACACACTTAGGAGGTACTATGAAAAGTTAGAGCCCCCCCACCCACGCACACACACAAACAAACACCCCCCCACCCCTCTGCATCCGCTCTCCTTTTTATCCATTCACCCCTCATTCCTTCTATACACACACATGCACACACACGTGGCCACAGCACACACACACCCTATACGCTCTATACACACTCATTTGATCCCCCCCTCCCCCATCACATTCATCAACCCCCCCAACCCTCCTCCCTCCCTCCCCTCCCTCCCATCCCTCTTAACCCAAAAGCAATTCTGGTGAAGTTAATTTATTCAGACTCACTGAGGTGCCCTCTATACCCACACAGGACTGAGTACCGACCATGCAGTTTATAAAGGCTTAACAACACAACCGCACGCACGCACGCACACACACACACAGACACATTTTGGGGCGGCAGGTAGCCTAGTGGTTAGAGTGTTGGGCCAGTAACCGAAAGGTTGCTAGATCGAATCCCCGAGCTGATAAAGAAAAAATCTGTCGTTCTGCACCTGAACAAGGCAGTTAACCCACTGTTCCCCGGTAGGCTGTCATTGTAAATAAGAATTTGTTCTTAACTGACTTGCCTAGTTAAATAAAAAAAGTAGTTGGTTGAAGTTCCTCATGTATTGCCTACACACTGATCCGAGATAAGTTCTGTGTTTTTCCACCCTAACGGTTAAGGTTAGGAGTGAGGGAGGTTAAGCTGATCCTAGATCTGTGTGGATTGGCTAACTCTCTTACCGGAGTGAGTGACAGATAGAGTTATGGAAAGGTAAGAGTGTTGATGAGTTCAGTGCAACAGCGTCATCATCAGCTATTCAGTCTTAAAAGTCTGTTGCTGCATTTGCTTGCTTGTGATGCTGACATTATTGTGATGCCGATCTGGGTCTTGTTCATTCGGCACAAAACGGAAGAAAACAGACTGAAACAGGTAGGGACCTGTACTTTTCCAATATGAGATGTTCATTTCATTTTCATTGCGTGTCCTAATGATCATGGTGATGCATGCCAGGGCATTTGTCCTGTGTCACCCACATCAGTATAATGGACCTCAAGGGAAACAGACTCATGCCTTCATCATTCACAACAGGATGAGAATAGCATGTTTGTTTCATAAGTGTTTTCTAAGATGTTTTCTTTAACATAGAGATATGAAAAAGGTTAATGTTTTGGTCGCACGCTGTAATTTTCTACTATCCCATTCCCAGCGCATTGCATCAAACGGATGCCCGTTTTTGTTTAGGTTTATCAAATCAAATGTTATTTGTCACGTTAGTGTGTTAGTGTTTGCTTGGTCCAGCGCAGCTCCAGTAAAATGTATGTCTATATTTCTGCAGCTCTAGAATTATGTGCGTCTACATTTCTGCAGTTCTAGTATGATGTACAGGTAACTGCCAAAATAAAGGAAACACTTGAGTAAATGAGGAATACAAGGTATGTTTAAAGTAGGTGCTTTCACACAGGTGTGGTTCCTGAGTTAATTAAGCAATTAAAACATCCCATCATGCTTAGGGTCATGTAAGAAAATGCCCAGTTGCTCATTATTCTTCGTACCATGGCTAGAAGAAGAGATCTCAGTGACTTTGGAAGATGGGTCTCAAAGGAGGATAGAGGGTTTAAAGGGTGTGTGAGTGTGTGTCTCAGTCACCAGGTCTCAACCCAATTGAACACTTATGGGAGATTCTGGAGTGGCGCCTGAGAAATCCAGCAAATTATAGAATTTCTCGTGGAAGAATGGTGTCGTATCCCTCCAAAAGAGTTCCAGACAAGGCGCATTGAAGCTGTTCTGGCGGCTGGTGGTGGCTCAATTCCCTATTAAGACCCTTTATGTTAGTGTTTCCTTTATTTTGGAAGTTATCTGTATGTTCATATTACTGCAGTTCTACTAGTCTGATCTAATATGTCTATATCAGTGGTTCCCAACCTTTTCTGTTCCGGGGACCACCAAAAACCTTCAAAAGCTGTTGAGGACCACCATCCACGGAGACGCACAATCTTTTAAGCATTAAATATATTTGCGATCAAATTTAGTCAATTTCAGCATTAAATGTAACAAATGAAAGGCCTATTATTATTATAAACAATTTATATTTTGAAAAATAATGTAAAATTGCTTACAATGCCATTAATACTCCCAAATATTATTGTTTTTGGATGTTTTTTATTTTATATATATATAAAAATATATATAAAAGAATTTGCAGACCAGCTGGACCATGTGTAGAAAAAGCACTGTTCTAAGTATGATCTAATACATATATATTTTCTGCAGGATGTACATTTCTATTTCTGCAGCTCTAGAAGGATTTCCAAACCTAACCCAAGGATATTGTATGTAATTCTCCTTTACAAAATGTATATAACCAGAGAGATGGGAAGAGGAAATTAGCCTTTTGAAATTATGCAATGTAAAACTGCCATATATCAGGATAGGAAGTTTGGCATTTTGACAAAAATTGTAGGACGAGAGACAGATAGAGAGACAGAGAGAGAGAGAAAGAGAGAGAGAGAAAGAGAGAAAGAGAGAGAGAGAGAGCAGGACATTAGAGAATGAGACATTTATATAAACAAGGAGACGTTCTGTAAAATGATGGGCTGATGAAGATGGGAGTAAAAAGAGGGCGAGTGGGAGATTTATACAAACGAGAGGAGGTACTGTACTCATGCTTGATGATGATGCCCTCAGACAACTGTTAAAACAGGCCACATATGGCATTTTGCATTACATGTAAACGTCATGTTCCATAGCGTGTGTGACGTCCTCTAGCGCAAAAATCATCTAACTTAGACTGATTAGAAGCTGCCCATAGGCACATATCTAGGATCAGCTCAGGCAATCCCAATCCTAACCCTAACCATTATAGGGGCAATGTCAAAACCGACTTCAGATCAGCTGCTCTGGGAGGGAAATACTGTACAGGGGAAATACAGTGTATAAATACGTCATGGGATTTTACCACAGAAAGTTATGTAAACACACAAGCATAAGCACATGGACTAGATCCAGAGGGAAGGAGTCAGAGGAAAGAGACAAAGAGCGAGGGAGAGAAAGGGAGAGAGAGAGGGAGGGAGAGGGGATGAGGCTGCTGCCACGTGCGTTTGTTGTGTGTGTGTGTGTGTATGTGTTCGTGACAAAGAATGATAGAAAGAGATAGAGGCTACTACCCTCACGTTGCACTGCCTATCGTGACGTATTTACAAAGACAAACCCGAACTGACACCAGGGGGTTACCCTTTTACAATCACCTTGAAACACTGCAGCAAAGAGCCTTCTTTAATGTAGCCTAATTCAGGAACCGCGACTGATGTTCAGTATCTGCTTTGTGAAAATGAAACGTAATCTCCAGTTGTAGATTGTGTTGATGTGTTCTCCCTATTCAGATGAGAGGACGGAGAATTGTATCGCGCCAATGCAAAATGATCACGCGCACGCGCACGTCTCGTGTGCTTGACGATGATGGGACGTATCGACGTGGCATTTTACCTCACACGGATCGGCAGACACTGCTCGCTGAATAAATCATCCAAGATTAGAAGTGTGTTTGTCTGTGTGTGTGTGTGTGTGTGTGTGTGTGTGTGTGTGTGTGTGTGTGTGTGTGTGTGTGTGTGTGAGAGTGAGTGTGAAAGAGAGAGAGAGAGAAATATAGAGAATCCTCAATCTTACCCCGTAAGGTCTTCAAGATAGAGAACAAGGAAAGTCATAGGTGAGTATTTGATCCAGAAATAGATGATGTGAAGAGTGTTATGTGTAATAGGTTAATTAAAAGGTGTGATCTGTAATTTCTTCGTCCCCTAAAGGTGGGATCTGTCGTTTCTTTGTCCCTTGTGTGGCCCACGGGATAAAATTGACAAAATCAAATGGAAATCTCAAACTCCCCCACACACGCACACACACAGTCACACACACACAGTCACACACACACCACGCACCTGAGTTATAGGATAGGTTATTGCGTTGATATTGGACTTACACTGCAATAGCGTGAAGTACTGAGGTCACACTTATTGCATACTACTCTTTGTTTTGTTTTGGCTCTCTAAAACTCGTAATAACTTGGCCTGCAGGCCTGTCGCTCCAATCCTCTGTGTTTAGTAAAAGAGTGAGGACAGTAGCGCGTGTGTGTGTGATGATGTGTCTGACAGTGTGTGTGTGTGCATGTGTGCAAGTATGTGCTTGTGTGTGTGTGTGTGTGTGTGTGTGTGTGTGTGTGTGTGTGTGTGTGTGTGTGTGTGTGTGTGTGTGTGTGTGTGTGTAGTCAAGAGCATCATCATCACAACACTGTGACAGCAGCACTGTATAGCCTAAATCCTCCTCTTCGCTGTCATCCTCTGTTGACATGTGATCCAGTTTTGTCAGAGTCACTGCTGTTTCAAATGGATAGGAAGAAAGAGATTTTCAGGGCAAATGGATTTTACTTTATTCAATGCTTTCTTATTCTATTCTATTCTATTCTATTCTATCCTATTCCATCCTTTTCTATCCTATTCTATTCTATCCTATCATATTCCATTCTATCCTATCCTATTCTATTCTATTCTATCCTATTCCATCCTTTTCTATCCTATTCTATCCTATCATTTTCCATCCTATTCTATCCTATCCTATTCTATCCTATTCCATCCTATTCTATTCATCCTATTCTATTCTATCCTATTCCATCCTTTTCTATCCTATTCTATCCTATCCCATCCTATTCTATCCTATTCCATCCTTTTCTATCCTATTCTATTCCATTCTATTGTCCTATTCCATCCTATTATTTTCTATCCTATTCTATCCTATCCTATCCTATTCCATCCTATTCCATCATATTCTATCCCATTCCATCCTATTCTGTCCTATTCCATTATATCCTATTCTTTCCTTTCCTATTCCATCCTATTCTATTTCATCCTATTCTATTCTATCCTATTTCATCCTATTCTATCCTATTCTATCCTATTTTATTCTATCCTATTCTATCCTATTCTATTCTATCCTATTTTATTCTATATTGTTGTGAAATTGTTAGATATTACTGTTAGATGTTACTGCACTGTTAGAGCTAGAAACACAAGCATTTCACTACACCTGCAGTAACGTCTGCTAAACACGTGTATGTGACAAATACAATTTGATTTGATTTGACACACTGTTTCTAAGAGTTGGGAAGGAAGAAGAAATGGATTCCAATCTATTTCATTTATTGCATATAGGCTTACTGTATACATTATGTGGTTTGAACATACACTATATATACAAAAGTATGTGGACACCCCTTCAAATGAGTGAATTTGGCGATTTCAGCCACACCCGTTGCTGACAGGTGTATACAATTGAGCACATAGTCATGCAATCTCCATAGACAAACATTGGCAGTAGAATGGCCTTACTGAAGAGCTCAGACTTTCAATGTGGCACCGTCATAGGATGCCACCTTTCCAACAAGTCAGTTCATCAAATTTCTGCCCTGCTAGAGCTGCCCCGGTCAACTGTAAGTGCTGTTATTGTGAAGTGGAGCAACAACGGCTGAGCCACACAAGCTCACAGAAAGGGACCGCCGAGTGCTGAAGCGCGTAAAAATCGACGGTTCTTGGTTGCAATACTCACTACCGAGTTCCAAACTGCCTCTGGAAGCAGCAAGCCTAAGATCACCATACGCAGTGCCAAGCGTCGGCTGGAGTGTTGTAAATTTCACCACCATTGGACTCTGGAGCAGTGGAAACACGTTCTCTGGAGTGATGAATCACGCTGCACCATCTGGCAGTCCAACGGACATATCTGGGTTCGGCGGATGCCAGGAGAACGCTACCTATCCGAATGCATAGTTCCAACTGTAAAGTTTGATGGAGGAGGAATAATGGTCTGGGGCTGTTTTTCATGGTTCGGGCTAGGCCCCTTAGTTCCAGTGAAGGGAAATCTTAACACTACAACATACAATTAATTACATTCTAGACGATTCTGTGCTTCCAACTTTGTGGCAACAGTTTGGGGAAGGCCCTTTCCTGTTTCAGCATGACAATGCCCCCGTTCACAAAGCGAGGTCCATACGGAAATGGTTTGTCGAGATCGGTGTGGAAGAACTTGACTGGCTTGTGCAGAGCCCTGACCTCAACCCCATCAAACACCTTTGGGATGAATTGGAACGCCGGCCTCAAGCCAGGCCTAATTGCCCAACATCAGTGACCAACCTCATTAATGCTGTTGTGGCAGAACGGAAGCAAGTCCCCACAGCAATGTTCCAACATCTAGTGGGAAGCCTTCCCAGAAGAGTGGAGTCTGTTGTAGTGGCAAAGGGGGGACCAACTCCATATTAATGACCATGATTTTGGAATGAGACGTTCAACAAGCAGGTGTCCACATACTTTTGGTCATGTAGTGTGTCACTTGGTTCCTCTTTGTTTCAGTATGTTTGCTTGCCTGCCAACCAAACGTCAGCAAGAACATCATGCAGAAACAACCTTCCTGTCCTCTCTTCTCCTCCTTACACCATGCAACTCTGACAGGCTTTTGTGTTTCTGTAATGGACAGGTGTCTGTTTACACTCTTAGAAAAAAGGGTTCCATAAGGGTTCTTCGGCTGTCCCCATAGGAGAACCGTTTTTGGTTCCAGGTTTGGTTCAGGTTCCATGTAGAACCCTATGTGGAAAGGGTTTTTATATGGAACCCAAAAGGGTTCTACCTGGAACCAAAAAGGGTTCTCCCATGGTGCCAGCTGGAAGAACCCTTGTAGGTTCTAGATAGTACGTTTTGTTCTAAGAGTGCATCTGTGTAGTAATTGTCTTTCTGATGTGATATCTAATTTCACTGAGGAGGTTGACAGACAGAAAAGCGAGTGAAGATTTAACGCGGGTCGTAGACAGTGGTGTGTGTGTGTGTGCGCGGTGCGCGCGTATGTGGACGGTCGATTGATTGGAAGGGCGCTGCTGAGGTGTTTATTGATGTCATGCTAAAGTTCACGCGGCAGTTAGTGATTCATTGTGTGTGTGGTTTGTGTGTGTGTGTGTGTGACACTGTCACTGCCCCCCCCCACCCCCCCATCCCCCTCCTCCCCCAGTGAGTTTATGGCACCATGCCTATGCATGCCAGTTGATGGAAAAGTACCAGTTAGAGACAGGGAGAGTGTTAGGTCTGGTGGGGCCAGACAGTGTTTTCTCTGTCCCAGGCAGGCGGCCTCCCTCCCTCCCCTCCCCAAGCCCAGACACATCTCCCATCGACAGATTATCGGAAATGTCTGGCCCTGCTTCACTGCTTCAGCTAGAAGCCTCATTCCCCCTGGGGCCAACTAACACTAACTGTCCATGCATGCATGGGACAGAGAACACACACACAGATGGAGACAGAGATACACTCTTACACATAGAAATACACCAAAATAATTGTATGAAAATGTATGCACTCACTACTGTAAGTCACTCTCGATACGAGTGTCTGCTAAATGACTAAAATGTAAATGTAAAATGTACACACATATTACACACGGACGGAGAAACACAAACACATGGACACACACACACACACACACACACGGATACATACACACATGGACACACACACAGGCTTTAACCACTCAATAACCTCTGCACCTTTCCGGAATCCCTTTCCAACGACCTGAGCCCTCCTCTTCTCTCGCTCGTTTCGCCCCATTCTTTTCCCAAGCTCAGAAAAATGTGATTGTTTTCCGAGTGAGCCAGTGTTTTCCGAGGAATCCAGGGAAGCGGGTGAGGGGGAATTACCGAAGGGATTAGGGGGATAGGGGGTTGGCAGAGGGGGGCGCGCCACAGGGACGGATGCCAGTCGCCTCTCTCTGTGCCACATACAAACTGTTGCCAAACTGGACAGGCAAACTGGGCTGGGGTCCTGGCGATGACCAGAAATCACATTAGTGCCGTCTGTGTGGTTAGGGGTTGTGTTGTCTGTGTTTTTCCTGACCAAGACCCCGTCCACTCTGGTCAAAACATTGGGATGTGATAGTAAGTGAAGAGGTTATGGTTGTGTAGACTGCCTGACCAAGACCCTTTGAGGTTGATGTGTTTTGAAGCTACTTACTCTGTCTGACCAATGCCCATTGATGATAAAGTTGACCCATTGATGTGAATTACAGGGATATGGTTGAAGTGTCGTGAAGCATAAAGTATACAGGCATCTAAACAGTGTATGGGTGTAATATGAATTGCCAGGACTGTAATGGGGAAATGTAAGATCACTAAAGTTGCATGTATTTGTATATATGCATATATTTATATAGTATTATACAGGGCGCATTTGGAAAAGAGACCTAGGTCTCAATAACATGAAGGACAAAAAAGGTCAAAAAAAGGTACAAAAATAAAAAGGTTAAAAAAACAATAATAATAATATTTAGTTTAGAGTGATTAACACAATGTTTAGCATATTCATATATGATGTACTACACATGATTTCCAGTGTTCTATTTGTGACACTCAAGGTGCGGGTTGATGGTCACTAGACTTCACACTGAATGTTATGGATTATTTTAATATCTGTTGATAGTGATTGACGCCAGACTGCGAATACAACAGTGAATAATCAGTGTGTCCTCGGTCCTTGTACCTCCAGTCTGGCATCAATCACTATCAACAGACATGAGAATAATCCCATAACATTCAGTATCAAGTCTAGTGACCATCATCCAGCACCTTGAGTGTCACAAACAGAACACTGGAAATCATGTGTATTACATTGGGGTGACAGGTAGCCTAGTGGTTAGAGCATTGGGCCTGTAACCGAAAGGTTGCTAGATTGAATCCCCAAGCTGGCAAGGTAAAAATCTGTTGTTCTACCCCTGAACAAGGCGGTTGACCCACTGTTCCTATGCCGTCATTGGAAATAAGAATTTGTTCTTAACTGACTTGCCTACTTAAGTAAAGGTTAAATGGAAAATATACAGTTTATTAGGTACACCCATCTAGTACTGGGTCAGCCTCCAGAACAGCCTGAATTCTTCAGGGAATGGAAATGTTGCTCAATTGGTATCAAGGGACCTAACGTGTGCCAGGAAACCATTACACCGCCTGTACCATTGACACTAGGCAGGATGGAGCCATAGACTCATGCTGCTTTTGCCAAATCCTGACTCTGCCATCAGCATGGCACAACCCGTTGTGGTCGTCTGCTGCAATAGCCCATCCGTGACAATGACAGACAAATTGTGGGTTCCAAGATGCCATTCTGCACACCACTGTTGTACTGTGCCGTTATTTGCCTGTTTGTGGCCCCGCTGTTACTGTAGCTTGCACGATTCTTTCCATTCTCCTTCGACCTCTCATCAAAGAGCTGTTTTCACCCAAAGGATTGCCGCTGACTGGATGTTTTTTGTTTGTCGCACCATTCTCGGTAAATCCTAGAAAGACACTGTTGTGCGTGAAAAGCCCAGAAAAGCCCAGTCCATTTCTGAGATTCTGGAACCGGCACGCCTGGCACCGACGATCATACCACTCTTAAAGTCACTTAAGGTCACTCGTTTTGCCCATTCTAACGTTCAATCGAACGGTAACTAAATGCGTCTATGCCTGTCTGCCTGCTTTATATAGAAAGTCACGGCCACGTGACTCACTGTCTGTAGGAGCGAACCACTGAGTGAATAAATATGCTAAACATTGTGTTATTCACTCTAAACTACATTTCCCCATTCAATTGGGTATTTGTCATCTTACTTTTTGAAGGATACTTTGTGTACCTAGCAGCTTTGGAGAAATGCTGGATGTGAGTTCTGCAGCATATTTCCCTTCTGTCGAACCTGCTGTTCAGTATTTCTCCTTAAAGGCCCAATGCAGCTATTTTTATTGCAATATCAAATTATTTTTGGGTAACAATTAAGTACCTTACTATAATAGTTTTCCATTAAAATTGTCAAAAAGAAACACAAAATCGCTTTTTAGCGATTTTATTGGCCTATTAGCTAATTTATCACCTGATGATGTCATCATGCAAGCCGAAACTCCACCCATGCAAAACCTGCGGATTAGAAGGTCATGTGTAGATTGTATTTTCAACCAGCAACAATCAGGAAATAACACAGACAAAAATGTGTCACACTTTTACAGTGTAAGTTTCATAAGCTGTTGTACAATATGATACAAAACAGAATTTTGACTGCACTGGCCCTTTAAGATTGGATGTTATTTATCTATTTATCTCTAGAGTATATACTGCAGCTTTACTTTACTGGAGTTAAATCAGATCACATTCTCAATTACAGCAACGGATGTGCTTCCTGTCCATTTGCTTTATAGGCCTGCTCCTGGTCCCTAATTCGATTTTTGCACTCTCTCGCCCTTTCTCTTTCTCCCTCTTCCTGATCTCTATTGATCTCTCTCCCTCACTCCCTCCTCTCATTCTCTTTATATCAATCTATCTCCCTCCAATCCCTTCTCTTTCACTCCTTCACTATTTCTACCCGATCTCTTCATTTGTCTATTCCTCTCTCTCTTATTTGACCTTTTCCACCCTTCTCTCTCACTCTCTCACTCTCCTACTCACTTTTCTCTTCTTCTTCTCTTCCTCTACTTTCTCCAATATTCTTTCCTCTCCTCCATTCCCCCTTTATCACTCCCTTCCTCTGGCCTTCCTCCCTCCCCATCCCATCTCTCCCCCTCCATCCCTTCTTCCTGTCTCCAGCTGTAAAGATGAAGATTGAGAACAGCCTGCCCCGCCCCCAGCTCCCTGAGACCCCTCCCCAGACGGGCCTCCAGTTCACCGTGGCAACAGAGGAGGACTTTGAAGAGATCATGGCGATGAGCCAGGACATCTATGGAGGGCTGGACTACCTGCCGACCCGCTACACCGCCTGGCTGTCCGAGTCCAACCGCACCGTCATACTGGCCCGCAAGCAGGGAAAAGTGGTGAGAAAAGGTTATAAAGTGTGTCATAAGCATGTTGTTATAAAGATGTTATTAAGGTGTTGTAAGAGTGTTAGGAATGCTACCAGGCCTAGCAACAGGAGACCAACTGTACCGTTGTACTGGAGTGCAAACAGGGCAAAGTGGTGAGAAAATGCTATAAACGGTGTTATAAGCTGTCATAAGGGTAATATAAACATGTCATAGCTTGTTTATAAGGGGGTTATTAAGCTGTAAAAAGGACCGTATAAGGAACTACAAGTACCTGCCCACCCACTACACTGCCTGGCTGTTCGAGACCAACTACACTGTCATACTGATGCTTCGCAAACAAGCAGGGCAAAGTGGTGTGAGGAGTTACAAGAGTCTTCAAGGGTGATACCAGAGAAAAATAATCCATGTTAGAGTCTTAAAGGAACCCTGGAGATTAGGAGTGGCCTACTTTGGAACCATTGAGAGTTGAAGTTGAAGTCAGAAGTTTACATACACTCAGGTTGGAGTCATTAAAACTTGTTTTTCAACCACTCTACAAATGTCTTGTTAACAAACTATAGTTTTGGCAAGTCGGTTAGGACATCTACTTTGTGCATGACACAAGTAATTTTTCCAACAATTGTTTACAGACAGATTATTTCACTTATAATTCACTGTATCACAATTCCAGTGGGTCAGAAGTTTACATACACTAAGTTGACTGTGCCTTTAAACAGCTTGGAAAATTGCAGAAAATTATGTCATGGCTGTATAAGCTTCTGATAGGCTAATTGACATCGTTTGAGTCAATTGGAGGTGTACCTGTGGATGTATTTCAAGGCCTACCTTCAAACTCAGTGCCTCTTTTCTTGACATCATGGGAAAATCAAAAGAAATCAGCCAAGACCTCAAAAAGAAAATTGTAGACCTCCACAAGTCTGGTTCATCCTTGGGAGCAATTTTCAAACGCCTGAAGGTACCGCGTTCATCAGTACAAACAATAGTACGCAAGTATCAACACCATGGGACCACGTAGCCGTCATACCGCTCAGGAAGGAGACACGTTCTGTCTCCTAGAGATAAACGTACTTTGGAGCGAAAAGTGCAAATCAATCCCAGAACAACAGCAAAGGACCTTGTGAAGATGCTGGAGAAAACAGGTACAAAAGTTTTATATCCACAGTAAAACGAGTCCTATATCGATATAATCTGAAAGGCCGCTCCGCAAGGAAGAAGCCACTGCTCCAAAATGTCCTCTGATCTGATGAAACAAAAATAGAACTGTTTGGCCATAATGACCATTGTTATGTTTGGAGGAAAAAGGGGGAGGCTTGTAAGCCGAAGAGCACCATCCCAACCGTGAAGCACGGGGGTGTCAGCATCATGTTTTGGGGGTGCTTTGCTGCAGGAGGGACTGATACACTTCACAAAAGAGATGGCATCATGTGGGAAGGAAAATTATTTGGATATATTGAAGCAACATCTCAATACATCAGTCAGGAAGTTAAAGCTTGGTCGCAAATGGGTCTTCCAAATGGGCAATGACCCCAATCATACTTCCAAAGTTGTGGCAAAATGGCTTAAGGACAACAAAGTCAAGGTATTGGAGTGGCCATCACAAAGCCCTCACCTCAATCCTATAGAAAATTTGTGGGCAGAACTGAAAAAGCGTGTGTGAGCAAGGAGGCCTACAAACCTGACTCAGTTACACCAGCTCTGTCAGGAGGAATGGACCAAAATTCACCCAACTTATTGTGGGAAGCTTGTGGAAGGCTACCCAAAACGTTTGACCCAAGTTAAACAATTTAAAGGCAATGCTACCAAATTCTAGTTGAGTGTATGTAAACTTCTGACCCAATGGGAATGTGATGAAATAAATAAAAGCTGAAATAAATAATTCTCTCTACTATTATTTTGACATTTCACATTCTTAAAATAAACTGGTTATCCTAACTGACCTAAAACAGGGAATTTGTACTAGGGTTAAATGTCAGGAATTGTGAAACTGAGTTTAAATGTATTTGGCTAAGGTGTATGTAAAGTTCAGACTTCAACTGTATATTACCTAGAAATAACAAGAAAATTACAGATATCCTTTATCCCGCCGTTCCCCCCCCCCCCCCACCAGATTGCCCTGGAGTCAGTGTGTGTGATAGATGACGGTGACACCATGCTGGTGGAGGGGTTACGTGTGGCCCCCCAGGAGAGGGGGAAGGGCGTGGCAGGGGTGCTTCTGCGGTTCTGCTCTCAGCTGGTCAAGTCCAAGTGGCCTGAGGTGAAGGTGACCAGGCTGACCCGCGATGACCAGCTGGGGCCCAAGGACTTTCAGAAGTACCGCCTCATCACCAAACAGGTAGGTATTGGTTAATTGGTTAATTTGTTGCTTGCTTGATTGGTTAATTGATTGATTCGTATTGTAAGCCTTCCAAATTTCCAACATTTTCCAAGTTATTTCTAGTCGTCCTATTTCTGACTAGAAACCATTATAACTGTAGTCCACTTGTGTCAGGAAATCATGTTCTACCAAAATTACAGATTTCCCCTTTCACAACAGTCTATTAACCAACCATACAACCTTCTCTTTACCCTACGTCCTTTCACCACTGCCTCTCTCCAAAAGGGCATCCTGCTAGTTCGCTTCAATGCCGAAGACCTCAAGCTCCGGCTCTCCGAACTGGGGCTGCATGTGACCCTCCCTCCCTCCTCTGAGGGTACCCCCCAGGGTTCTGACACCCCCCTGGTTCCCCCGGTCCTTCTGGACCTCAACGAGGCCCACCAGATGTTCCTCAACTCTGGCCTGATGTCTGACGTACTCCCTAACGCTACCATCGTCCAGGACTGGCAGCCGTTCAAGCCCCTACCCAGCAACATGGCCATTCTTCTCAAGAAGGTAAAATATTATATCATAATGAGGACCTCAATGGAAATAAGTTGGTTGACTTTATCGTGTTTAGGGTTGCAAAATTCCTGTAACTTTCCCCAAATTCCAATGTTTCCCAGAAATCTCGGTTGGAAGACCTCGGAATCAGGAGAAAATAAGCATCTCTTAAACTTGGGAAAGTTACCCTAATTTTGAAACCCAAACGTTTTTAAAATCCTTGAATATTTTCAATGTATTGCTCTACTCCCATGGCTGAAGCAACTCTATACGTATTTCACATCTCTCAAATAAAATGAATTCATTCGTTCATTCAAGGACATCGACTGGATGGTGGACGACCGCGACGTCCCCGCCGTGGCCAGCCTCTGCACCCACCCCTTCCGGGTGCCCGGAGGTCCTTACCGAGTTGGTGACGACACGTACTACCTCAACATCGACGTGTTCGGCAAGGACATAGGCCTGGTGCTCCAGCAGTTCCTGAGTCACCTCCGGCGCCACACAGCCACCCTGAAGGGGTACGTCATGTGCCAGATGTTTCTGTATCCTCCCATGTGGAAACCCATGGTCGAATTCTGTCGCCAGACACTGAAGGTGGAGCTGGTGAAGGAATACACAGAGCAGTGCGTGGTCGAGTCGGATGTCATGTAGCTGGCAGAAGAGGAAGGAGGAAGAGGAAGAGGAGAAACAATATGAAGGAGAAAAAAAAACAGGAAAAGTTGACAAATTCAGAAAATGTTTCAGAGACCCAACGAATGAACAAACCACGTTCTCTTCAGAAAATGAAATGGAATTGTTCCCAAAGAAACTTCGGGAACAATTAGCAACAACCTCCCTAAGCAAGTCTATAGTGAAACAACTTAGAAGCAGCATTAGATTTGCAATATGTTTGATATTAACACTACCGCTAACAAAAATAGTTTAGGAAAAAAGGCAGTTATTCGAAATACCTTTGACAAATTAGTTTCAATTAATTTCTCAGTCTTTTACCATTCGGTCATCGCAAAAATCTAACTCTTAACAACAGGAGTAACTTTATGCTAACGTTACTCCTTTAAAAAAATAGAAAATGCAAGCTAGTTTAGGGTATGTCATGCCGTTTAATCCTTTTTTTTGTAAATATGAAGTATAAATATGTACACATTCTGAATTGCAAATAAGTCTGCACAACTCTTGAGGCACTTTATTAAACCATATGAGCTGTTGTGCTAAAGTGCGAGTGATGAAGTGAGGAAGAGAGGAGTCGGGTTACTTTTAGAGATAACTGAATTTAACTGATTTAGAACGCATCACTCCCATCCATAGTAATGGTAGAAATCCTTTTGGACTTATTCTATCTAACACCTTAATCCCCAAATACTGTCGAACAAACAATAGCCCTTCAGTGAATCTTACAGAGCATTTGCACGCTTATAATTCACACTAAATGGCTGAAACGGAACAGCTAGAAACACACTTAGCTCATAAACACTAAAACATGGCCAGTTCATTTTTAAAACAATTTAGTTGTCTTCGTTGTTTTTTTAACAGTCACTCAGTTGTTTTATTTCTAAGCACTTGACCATATTGCTAATTTATTGCTACTTTTCCACATGTACTTGAATGCATCAGTAGTATGTAAAGAGGTAATATATTAACAGCAGAAGCTTTCTGGAGGCTTTCTTATAACAATGTGCAATCTAAGCTCACTCTATAGTAGATTGCTAACAGTGTGAAAAAGGTAGATGTAAAGACTCAAACAATTGAACTAATATAGTTGAGATTGACTTAACATTAACAACATTGTTCAGTAGCTAGAGAAATATTTCAACGGTAAACGTCGCCATCACAAATATTATCTGACAACCTTCGTAAAGGTTGAATTCTAGTCCCTCATGGTTGTTGAAAACATCAACATAGATGCTACAGTCACTCTAAGACACTTCATATCCACTCTACGAAGCTCCATAGCCACCCTAAGAAGCTTCATAAGCTTTGGCATGTGGTAAGAGCTCAGCAAAGCAAATGGGACACCGTTTGCTCTCAAAGGTCTCAAAACCACTCGACAAAGCTTCATAGCCACTCTACTAAGCTTTATAAGCTTTTGGCTCTTTGCTCTTGAACGTTCCCTTTAAGAAGTGATGCTTTTGACATGACGTAGCACTGAACGAGCCTACATTGCAACCCCCAAATTGAGACTGAAGCCATCTAAAACCACTACAGAAGAGAGACTGGCCATTCTATGGACTCTCCAACCTGCCCTCGTTGTAAAAGGGACCTTGTTGTAAGGGACGAATTGGACGGCGGAAGAGAATATCTTTTTCCATTTTTTTGGTACATTGACCCTTGTCTGGACACCCCATCTGTCATCCTCCTGTCTTCCCGAAACGAAAGGTTAAACGCACTCACACATGATGAATGAAGGATTGGACTGGATCGATATCGGACGATAGATGGACAAGATGCCTGGAGAAAGTGGAATGAAGAATGAAGCAAATGTCATACCGGATTCCATATTCGTCAAAGAAAAACAGAAACAACAAAACAATACTTTGTAAAGGCTGATGATGATTTTCTCAGTTCTTTGAGAAGCACTTTCTATTTTTTTCACCCATTGAAGAGGCAAAGCTGGACTGACTCCCCTTTTTTTCTGCAGCTAGTTGTGAGGAAGAGGAAGATAAAGATTTTAGCAACCTGAATCCAGTGGAGAAGAGAAGAAGAGAAGTAGTACACAAGAAATCCTACATAGATGTATTTTTAACAAGATTGGCATTCACATTCTAGCCCATTTACATCTACCCAATTCATACACTCCACCCCCACCCGTCTCTAAAGTCTTACCCCTACCCCACATACGAAATCCCACATGAAACCCCCCCCAGACAAATCATTTCTGAGAAATTCTCCATGATATGGGAAGGTAGACCTTTTCCTCACAATCAAGAACAACCCCTCTCTCATTCTCTCGCTCTTCATGAATAGATTCAAGACCAATTTAAAGCCACTGAGTTTAAAACATCATTATGTAGATTATCTCCAGCTCTTGGCTGGTCAAAGGTAAGGGGCCCTGGTTGTACTGTCATATCCATGCTGGCCATCTGGTGTATGTAAATGGCCTTGGAGAGCCTGCTTTCCTGCTGCTAGTGTGTGAACAGAGGACCAGATGATGGGGGGTTTAACTGTTCATGAAACTTAAGTAAAAACGTTATTAACCTAATATAAACCTTACTTGGCGTCTGGTTCATAAAAACCTATTCAGAAAACCACCTAGTTAATTGTGGCTTCGTAGGATACACAAGCGAGTAATACTTTTTAGTTGGTGTTGGACATTCATGAATAGAGATCAGTGTATTTACAGGAAAGTCATTGAGATGGGAGCAGAGGAGCTAATCTGTCTCTCTTTTAAGACAGAATAGTATATCCCTGTTTGACCTTTGAAAAGGATCCTCTTTTCTCTCCAGTCCAGTCCACACCCCATAGTCTGCCTGTCGGTCTGTCTGCACAACTGGCAAATGGAAAGCAGTCCTACCGTTCCTTCCTGGTCTCCGTAGTAACGGAGCTTTCGGTCCTTAAAAGTCATCCGAGTGTTAGTGAGGAGTGCGATATAGCTATCTTATAATAACACAGTGTCATGGTAGTTTGATGGTGGTGGACGTTGCATGGTCTCAGATAGACCGTGTTGTATTGTATAGCCTATATACCCTGCAAAGTCCACAGACCCACTGATCCAATGGCTTTCCAAGACCATGTGGCTAAATTGGATACTACAGCACGGTCCGAGGATACGACAGGGAAGGATGTATTTGGTTGGGTGAACGCGCTAGGTAAACTTACTGTATCTGATATGATACACGCGCACGCACACACACGCATCAGATCCATACGAAAGGAAATGTCACCTTCCCAAAAACTACCCCCTCAGGCCCCCATCACACCCATGCAATCTATTGCCCAAATGCCCACTTACCCCCACGACAACATGTCCTAATCTATGTTGTATCTACTACCACAGGGACAAGGTTGTTGTCATACAAACTGCCTCCGTCCCCAACATACCCACCCAGGAAAGACTGTCTATACCCATGTTCTCCATCTCCACTTTGACTATACAAACGGTTGTCTGGTGAATTGGTGGTTTGTCTGTGTCGTCTAGTATATTTCTATATATTTTGACCTACAGATATGTGCACAGTATTTCCGAGAGGATGTGGGATTCAGTAGGTATATTTTGTCTTGGTACTTATTTGATTATTTGTAAAGGTATGTTGGGTTGTGTGTTTGAGGGAAAGCTCGAAGACAAAGTTTGGTAGAGATCCAAAGAGACTGGATTGGTTCTACACCGCTTCAAAATGAATTTGTCTACCATCAGAACATTCAGATTGATCAAAAGACTATAGCAGATAGTCCAAGCACTCTGATTTATCCTTGCACTCAGAGATATTCTCTAGAGAAGTACAAGTCATCCACTGTTCTGAAACATTCTAAACAAACTCTCCTCCCTCCCTTGTCCCCCAGAGCACACAATCACAGCAAAGAGAATGAATGGTGTTTTAACCAACAGCCTTGGAAATAGACATGGTCTATCTTTTTAGGGTTTCCTAAAGCACTGTGTAGTAGTATGTGACATGCACTTTACATGTGAAAGCTACTGTATGGATATGTACTAAACCAAGTGGAGGGTACTTCATACTCTAACCATCCCTGATAGCGCTGGTTTTGATTCTTTTTTCTTTTTTTTATACAATGAGGTTACTGTTACTGTGCTACCACTGAGTCGGATCTCGGTCTAATGATGGTAAAGTAAGCATTTTGTTCAGCCGATTCATTCGCCCTCTGCCGCTGTGATTCTGTTGGGGAGGGCAGCAGGGCAGCGAATGAAACGGGGGTCTGTTCAAAATGATTGATGGAGTGTTGGGAATGGAATGGAAAGATGGACGGAACACTCGATAGTGTTCTGTTTTCTGTCTCGCTGTCATCGTCGTCAACGGCGATGTTAATCAGCCATGGTTACAATCGCCTCGGTTACGCGACTCAGAGCAAAGATAAGATCTCCGTTGTGAATGAATTCTTTCTCGTTATGAATCTGATTGGATGCTTAATTGGTTGATTAAACGTAATAATCATTATTGATCACATTTGATGTACAAACAGTGCTTTGATTTACAATTCCGGTGACTGTCGATGGCTGGTTATCATCTTGCTGTGGGTTTGTGTTCTCCAATTGTACAAATTGTTAATTTTGTCTGAGATTCTTTCGTTTTTTTTACAATTATTTTATCTTATACTAATTATTTCCTCTTATCTACTCTGTATTTTTCCACCATCCCATTTTTTTCAGTTTAATTCCTCACCCATGTTCACCTTGTTCTTAAAACCTCTCAACATTTAATCTCTTTAAATCTAGATTTGGTATTTTTGAACGCAGAGACGGTTATTATTAAAAGCCTGAGCTGTCATGAAGTAGATAGAGCAGAGACGTGTTACAGTTGTTAGCATTTTGTCTGATAGGGAGCATGAAAGGTGCCATGGGATGGGTTTCAAACACAGGGAAGATGTATTGTCTCGAACTTGTATTGGTAACATTGCTTGGTCCCAGATTAGTGGCTAGTGGTAGCTATGCTTGGTGGAGAAGGAGAGAGTAAAACGAACCCCTCATCCCTCCTTTGGGAAATGGCTTTTCACTTTTTATTTCTGGGCCTGGTCGCAAAGACAGACGAGGGAGGGAGAGATGGAGGGAGGTCATAGAGGATATGGGGTTGAGGGAAGGTGAGGTCAGGGAGAGCAGGAGAGTAGGAGGGGAAGGAGGGATGGTGTGGGGGTTGTGGAGAAGAGGAGATTAGAGTAGAGTAACAGGAGTCGCTCTCTCTCTCTATTATTGCATTACCACTTTGGTAATTAAAGGTCATAAGAGGTTGGAAAAACCAGGGGAGGATGGTTACAGTAGGAACTGTAGACTCTACTGTACCCCAGGCACCCTGAAACATTCTGTGAAGCTTTGTAGCCACACTAAGATGCTTTATAACCGCTCTATGAAGTTCCATACTGTAGAGTCTCTGCTTTTACCCACGCTTGTGGGTAAAAGTTCAGGCAAAAACGTGGGGGGAGACAGAGATAGCAACAGAGAGGAAGAGGTGGATGACAACCGAGGACGAGGCCGGTCAAACTATTTATACATACCACCATTGATATGTATCCACAGTATGTGTCCTTGTAGACACTACAGCAGGGCTCTCCAACCCTGTTCCTGAAGAGCTGTCCTCATGTAGGTTTTCGCTCCAACCCCAGTTGTAACTAACCTGATTCGGCTTATCAACCAGTGATTAGAATCAGGTGCGCTATTTTAGGGTTGGAGTGAAAACCCACAGGACGGTAGCTCTCCAGGAACAGGTCTACAGCCCGTGTCTCATTGGCAGTGTTGTGAGTGATAGATTGTCTTTTCTGGTCACCAGTTATTTTGACTGGGTTACATTTTTCACACAACCAGTGTTGTCTTTACATCTGCTATCCAGGGTAACTAGAGAACCAGGAAGTCAAGTGAACGCTCTATGCTGTTCTGTATGCAGAGGCTGTGTCCGGAATGACACTCTATTCCCTACATAGTGCACTACTTTTGACCAGAGCCCTTATCAGCACTATATAGGGCAAGGATGGGCAACTGGCCCATGGGCCGCCCCCTTTTGATGGCCCTCGGATCAATTCAGTTGGGATCTCAACTTACTGTTGCAAGTTAGAATAGTAGAATACACAAGGTTCTCTGCTCTGCTGGCCAGTATTTATCTCCGCTCATACGCATGTAATAAAGGGCTAGTGTACTAATTTGATGGAGAAAATGTATTTGAATATTTTAATATATAAAAATAAAAATGTGATTTATCATGGGGTGTTGAAGTACCCTCAGCACCCCTAGTTCCCGCGGCTATGCACACATTTCTCTCCACCCTATAGCAAAATGTGTAGAATTGCAGGAAATGAGTTATAAAATTGGTAAATCTCTCTGCCCCATGGAAAAATGTGGAGAATTGTAGAAAACTTGCTTTAAAACTGCTACATTTTCTCTACACCCCATGGCAAAATGTGTAAAATTGCACAGAAGTACCCCTAAAGATTCTAAAATGTTCTCTCAGCTGTCAGGAGGGGGGCTGTTAAAATAATTTGCTGCCAATGTGGTGGGGGGTATGCACATATGGGTACGCAGACCCGCGAGTAACTGTGGTCCCTCAAGATGAGTTCAGATTTTTTGGGTCCCCCACCCCCATCAAAGTTGCCCATCCCTGATATAGGGAATAGGGTGCCGTTTCAGACACACGATCAGGGTTTCCTTTCAAAACTAAAATACATTTAATCCCCTATGGGGAGGTGAGAACCAGCAAGGTTTGTATTTATATATATATAGACTAACTCCACATGAGATGGGGTTGAAGGCCCATCGCCTGCTGATGGCAGGATAAATGATACAGTAAGGGGCCCTAAACACACACATACATACATACACACACACACACACACACTCAACATGCGTCGACGTGAACACAGGCAGGAGTGTCTATTCCTCTCCTAAACTGCTTACTGCTTACCCGGCGACACTGAAGAGGCTACGCGACAGTTAGCTAGAGTTTCAGCCAGACTTTCTCCCTGCGTGTGTGCGTGCATGCCTGCGTGTGTGCGTAATCGGTCGACGTGTCACAGTGTCTGGTTGCACGGGGAGAGAGACAGAGACCCTTTTCAGTCAAATAGGGCAATGGTCTCCTTACCAAACCACCTGATCCTCTACTGTCTCAGCGGGTTGTGAATGGAAAGACTCCTCCTCCGTCCCAATTGGCACCCTATTCCCTCTGCGGTGCACTACTTTTGACCAGGGCCCATCGGGCTCTGATCAAAACGTAGTGCACTATGTAGGGAATGTGGTTCCATTTGGGACAATGACTCTGTAAAGAGAGAACAGGAGAAGGGGAAGAAGAGGAGAAGGGGGGGGAGAGGTTAGGAAAGAGAGATGTGTAGGGTTTTTCAGATGCTTGTCTCGAGTTATCTCGAGCTTGGAAGGGGAGAAGAGGGAACGGGGTGAGAGGTTAGGAAGAGAGAGAGAGTTTTTCAGATGCTTGTCATGGTTTTGGAGAGAGGATACCTACTGTCTACTTTTATGGCTGTTGGAAGCTGCTGCTGGTGGATGTGGTTTTGGCTCAATGCGTGAAGCTCTGGATGTTGGAATGGACTCTGTGTAGAGGGTACAGGATAATGGTCATTAATGGGTCAATTATAGCTAGGCTTGGAATGGATTCAGACAGTGCTGCCATTGATATCGAGTAGCCAGGAGTAGCGTAGTTGTACACAGACATGCACATGTAATACACACATGTAACATATGTAATAAACACACAAGCACATGTATTCACACACATACTGTAACATGTCAAATTGATCATAATCCCATTTTTCTATGTTTTCTAAATGAATGAAAGCGCCTACCTATAATGCATGTTTGATCATCGCCCTGTCCTGGGAAAGTGGTTTGACATTTGTTTTGTTTTCCTTTGTTTTTTGTTTTTTTCATCCCTTCTTTACGTTTATTTCTCTTTCTCTGAACCCTAAAAGAGTCTTAAATCTCCTTATTCAACTAAAGGTTCATTTAAGACAAATCTTAATCTAGGTCAAAGACAGAAATGCAGGGTAATTTTGTGTCAAAATGTTGTCCAAACCTGTGAAAAGGAATTAAGAAGAGAAGCACAAATGAAAGCTTAATGTTTGCAAATGATAAATTAAACTAAAATGGTCATTAAAACAACACACTTTCAACTGAAACCACAAGCAGAACTAAGATGTTTCAAGTCTTTTCCTCTTAATTTCCTTTCCGAGGGGGAGATAAAAGAAAATTATATAATGTGACTACTTGACCATACTGCCCCATGCCAATGTCTCTTCGAACTGTGAACAACTACTGTATTGTGCTTTTGTGCATTTATATGTTATGACTGTTGATGAAAAATACTGTAAAGAACATGGGAGTGGAAGAAACCCTAGGAATAGAAACATGGCGGCCGTTACCATTGATTTGAATGGGGATGGCCATTCTAGGAATTCTATCTCTAGGGGTGAAACGCAACTGGACCCTCTACCCTATCTGTCTGTGACCATGCATATAGCCTCTTGTGTTGTGATAACTAATCGTGCTAACCGTGCTATGTGCATGTTATCCAACCCAAAGTAGCACTGACTGTCCTGCATATGATATACAGTATGTACCCTTGTTGCATACTTTCATGTGTACATTGTAAATAGCCTAAAAATCTATTTATCTGAAAGGAAGTCTGAATATGGACTTTTAGACGAAGACAAGACACATCATATTGTAGTTTTGTATGTTTGAACAGTTTAAATAAGGTTTTAGATGCTATATGCACTTTAAGATCAAAACAAACATGAAAACAGTCTCCGGTTGCGTATCCATACCCAAGTTCTGGAAAAATGTTAAGTAGGATTTATTTTTCTGTAACACCAGACCAGGGTGGGGGGGGGGGGGGGGATTTCTGTGTAACACCAGACGTGGTCATTCAGTGGGGTTTGATTCAATTCACTTCAAAGGTCTCAGAGCTTCCTGATCAAATGGTCCACCACCACATTCATTCCTCAGGTAATCTTGAGTGAATACTCTTACTTACTCCCTTTCTTTCTTTGTTTCTTATTTACATCCAAAGATGTAAAGCAAAGAAAGAGCATACTATGATATTATTCTCCCTATTAAGTGGAATAATCCACCCGAATACTGGGGTGTTCTGGGTCCAAATGTCAGTTCAAGTCAAACCAAAGTCTTCTCAGATGGTCTCCCAGGCAACACAACACAGCCCCATCTGTCAAACTATACTACTGTTATAACGTCACAATCAGAATTGATTATCTATAATATTAAGGTCGAAACACAGCTTCTCTGTATGACCTACTGTAAAAATCGAAAGGGAAAAAAATCACTGTAAATGTACCTGTACAGAAATTGAATGATGGCAATTACTGCTGTGCCTGAAAGTGACTTAACAATCTCCTTTATTAGAAATAATAAGAGATATTTGGAGATTCCAAGATTAGATGTATCTGGAGACGCCTTTAAAGTTAACAAATAGATAGCTTTGGTCAAAGACATGGTTATTGCTGTTCATGATTGTTTTTATTTTTCAACATCAAAAAACAAAAAGCGGCAAAATATTCACACGTACCTTGCCAAGCTTTCCCTATAGGGGTCCAACTAAATGACCAATGTCTGAATGAACATACAAATACATATGTTATATAGACTTGGGTTAGATGAAAGTGCCAAGACCTTGACCCCTGCTCGAAACCACCAAGGTCATAAGGTCAAAGGTCATAGAGCAAAGGTTAAGGTGCTGGAGTTTTCATTTAGCCCTTTTTTTCCTTGATATGGCTGCAGCTGTCGAGTTTCACCTAGAGTCTCACGATTATATACGGATGCACAGTATAGTGTGGAATATATTGTGCGTTGAAGCCTATATGCCACTGACTCAACAGTTATAACAGGTTATAACCTGCAACCAGGTTATACTGATCAATTCATGCTAGCATTATAGGATCCTGAGTGATAAAAGTCAGGATATACTGTATATTTATTAGTCTAATAACGTTACAGTTTTAAGTCATTTTAGTGAGACTTCTTATTGGATTTACAGCTGTGTGTCTGCCGAGGGGTACATACAATAATCAAGCCAAGTTGGTTATTTGAAAAAAATGTATTCCTTTTTTTTCTCTCTTATTAATCGTTTTTTTTATACCCAACTTTCCCTGCTTATTCTCAAGCGGTGATTTGGAGAAAAAAAACGGATTGAAAAAATAACGATTTAGATTTTTTATTTATTATTATTATTATTGATTATTATTATTATTCCGTTTTCAGAAGAGAAAACCATTTGTGAGACTGACAGATGCAAAACTATTTTAAATACAATAATTTTTTGAAAAAACCTTTACAATCTACGAGAGGTCTATTGGACGTGTTGTTTTCCTCCACCTCGAATGCAAAATGTGTGAATGTTGAGGAGTGACGATGGGTTTGGCACAGAAACGTGGCTAGGTTTACACTGAGCAAAATGACTAAGTTCAAACATACAACATAATACTTTAGAAACCTCTTAGGACAATACTTAAGATACTACTTTAGATATGCATTTTGACTTTGTCTACGGCAGTATTTTTCTGTATTGACCAAATGATTGAGTTATGCATTCTTTTAACACGTTACGTTTTACTAAGGAGGGAAGCTAGTATTATTTGGGGGGAGAGTATATGCTTAGATATGGGACACAGAGGTAGAAGTTAAAGTTTAATGACTTTACACACACACACTCACAAAATGATTTTTCGGTGTAAACCTAGCCATTTACTTACATGTAATACAATTTTTTTTTAACACTGTATAATCTTAAAGTGATGGCTACAAAAGGGGAAGTAGTATTCACTGGTAACATTTCTTTCCTTTTTCATTTTGCTTGCGTTTATATAATATTGTTGTAGTAGTAGTAGTAATCTGTAAAGAAAATTGTGCATTTCAACATACCTCCCTTTCTCTCCATTGTTAGGATAGGTAGTTTTACCAAGGACGTTTTAACATCTACAAACATATAAACCTTATTACATGTATAATGCAACAGTAGATATTGTGACATTGTTAAAGACAGAACAGCAGCAAAACACAGAAACGTTGTGTAACTGTAGAAACATTGTGAAGCCATTCTAACATTGTGATGATAACAGCAAACTGAAGTCCAGGCTGCTTATGTGTGTAGTAGTATTTGAGTAATATTTGAGTAGTATTTAAGTAGTATTTGAGTAGTATATCTGTAGTGGTATTTTTTTCTTATAGGATAAACGAACAATGCAAGACCAACAGGGAAGAGATGCAAAATGTTAGAAAATGAAACAGAGCACTATAGACTCTGAAGTTTTCAGAAGTTCTTTGTTGATTGTTTCTTTATGATTTTTTTTTGTTCCTTCGTTTTTTTTCTCCTCGACTTTCTCTGTTTTGATATTTGCCTTTGTTAGGTGTTGTTAGGTAAAAAGAAAAGAAACACGAAACAAAAAGAGAAAACAACAAGTGCATGCCAGAATGTTAGGCTCTTTCTATATATTAAAAGAGCTCACTTTTTGTGTTAGACTTACAGAAATTTACAAGGACAAAAAAAAAGAAAAGAAAACAAGAAAAATAAAGGCGGGGTGGTGAGATGTGTGTGTTTTACAGGGGCACAAACAACGAACAAACAAAACGCCACGACAATGTGAGAGTGTAACACAAGTGTTATTATGCACCACAATGTACAAACACACAAACATAAAAAAATAAAACAGATAGCATACCCATTGAACATAAATCACAAAAAAAGGCACGTGTGTAGGCTTCGGGCTACATTTACCATTTTCTTTCTTTAATTCTTTCTTCCTTTCTTTCACGCACACTCTTAAACATACAAACACACAGTAGAATGTAGTGTAGGTAAAAAAAATGATCAACGTTAAGTTGACATTTTGGTAAAAACATTTGTAAGCATTGTCTGAAATGGTGATACCGAACAAGGCTTGATGGGTGGAAGATTTAAAAACAACAAACAATTATCTGTTTATAGCATTAACTCAACAACCAACATAACTATGATATTTTCAATGGCACCACGGTATCAGAACGATCCTTTTCTCAAATTTACTGTATTTATATTTTAGTGGTATAGGCAATGTTACTTAAGTAGTTGATGTGTGGCAGGGCACAGAGAGAGAGAGAGAGAGAGAGAGAGAGTCAGCATGGAAAATCAATTTAAGTTTAAATTGTCCATAAAGATGGCATCCATTAGAAGGAGTTTTGGGTCACACACACACACACACACACACACACACACACACACACACTTTGGGGTTATGGCCTTGGCCCCAACACTGGGTTTGATGGAGCCATTACTAAACAACTCAACACTATAGCCAAGCAGGGATACATTCTGTTGGAACTCAATGTTTAATGCATATGCAAAATAAGACTTGGTCAATACACAACACTACAATGGCATATAGGACAAGCTGGAACTTATTTCAAAGTTTATAACACGTTATAAAAGGTTATATAGAGGTTACATGATTTTTCATGTCATTATGTTTTTCAATACACAACAATACAATGACACACTTACCATAGAGGTCAAAAGGAACTTGTGTCAATTGTTGCCATAGAGGTCAAAAGGATGGCTATATAAATGGTTATAAAAGGTTACCAGATTTTCCATGTCATTATGGTTTGAAATGACACACTAGCCCACTAAATATCAGGGATTTATAAGAGTCAAGGTTGTTGTTTCTCGGTGGGTTGTAAAAGTATTTGTCGGAAAATAATTGACAGTAGCCTACTTTGGGTATTTACATTTTGACCACTTTTTGTTAGGCATGAAGGCTTGATGGGTGGATGGTTTGAATACGACAGTAAATCAGTGTGGGAGTACGTGGCTGTGTGTGTGTGTATGTTGTGCTCTCTGCGACCAAGAAAATAAACAAATAACCCCTCCACCCTCCCCCACTCAAAAAACAAAGCACAGAGATAATCTAGTTTGTGGGAAGAAAGTCCTGTTTTTTATTTTTTTCAGGTGCCCAGTGTGTGTGTGTGTGTGTGTGCGCGCGGGAGCTCTTACCAATGCATCTGTGACATGACACATGGATTTCTTTCTCTCTCTCTCTCGCTCTCCATATCCACTCCTCTCTGTCTGTTTGTATTTAAACCCATCAAAAGGTATCTGCTGTATAACACTTTTAAATAACACAGCACCCGTTTTTAAAAACACTTTAACAACTTTAACTGCAAACGGTAATAGAAATGTATAAGATTCCAATGGTGTCTATGGTCTCTCATCTGCTCTGACATGGTTGTGGGTTAATTTAGGGGGGGACAACAAATGGCTGTAAATGACAACCTGCAATAGCCAGATCACACTCCCTGGAGAGGGAGATGGAGAACGAGTGAAAGAAAGGGAGGAATACCGACAGAAAAATTAGGAAAAAAAGCTAGAAACAGAAAGAGAGGGGGCCAAACTAGCTTTTTAAAAAAAAAAAACATCAGACAGTAGAGTTTAGGGCTAACCACCAGATTAGGGTTTAGGGCTAACCACCAGATTAGGGTTTAGGGCTAACCACCAAATTAGGGTTTAGGGCTAACCACCAGATTAGGGTTTAGGGCTAACCACCAAATTAGGGTTTAGGGCTAACCACCAAATTAGGGTTTAGGGCTAACCACCAGATTAGGGTTTAGGGCTAGATTAAATTTGGATCTTGGAAGAGCCCCGCTATGGCGTGAGACTGCATTTACTTTAAACGCTGCATGCCGTATGTTGGCTCAATCGGAAATGACCTCATTTCAATCGCGCTATAACGCAGATTTTCCTCGATCCGGGTTGAATCTAGCCCTATGGTTTATTTTGGGCAACAAATAGGAACAGAGAACAGGAAACAGAAAGAGAGAGGCCAAAGGCTTTTATTACGGTTGGGGATAAACACCACTAGGGTGTCACGGCTGTCTGAAGAATGGGACCAAAGCGCAGCGTGTGTATCGTTCCACATTTTATTATAACTGTGAAACTATGCAAGACATACAAATACACGAATGAACAAAACAACAAACCGTGATGAAGAGGTGCAACATACACTTACTCAAAACACAATCTCCCACCAACCCAGGTGGGAAAAACAACCACACTTATGATATGATCCCCAATTAGAGAGAACGATGACCAGCTGCCTCTAATTGGAGATCATCCCCCCCCCAAAAAACATAGAAATACAACAACTAGAATCCCACATAGAAATACATAAACTAGACAAAAACCCAACATAGAAAAAAGACACTAGAACCAACATAGACATAAATAAACTAGACAAAACCCTCTGTCACGCCCTGACCTACTCTACCATAGGAAAATAAAAGCTTTCTATGGTCAGGACGTGACATAGGGTTTATTTCTGGTAGCAACAAATGGTGTCCATGTTTGACAGGTGGGGTTAGGCGGGGATGATCCACCAGTGCCAGCTGACCCCACATGCTCCATGACCCCATATGGTGGCCCCCTCACTGGGAGAGACAGACAGACAGCACCCTCCCACAACCCTGAACCTAAACCCAACCACCTCTACCATGGTGCGGCTAACACTCACACTGGGGACAGACAGATGGACAAATGGATCCATTTGGTATGTGTATAGAAGGGGGGGGGGGAATTTGTGTTGGTTGAGTGTGTTGTTTTCTGCCCGCAATTAGCAACGGCCATTCAGTATTCTTTTTGAGGTTTTAATTGGGCCAGACCACACAGGAGACACTGATAGGCACAAACACACACACACACACACACACACACAGATAGATAGATTCAGAGCTGCACTCAGACTGGGAAGAGAATCAAGGACATTTTGGGACATTTGGGGCCCTAAAGAGGGGGAATGAGGTTGACCAGGGGTGGTTAAGACAAGGAAGAGTTGTAAATCTTTTCCAATTGATTTAGCGGAGCTTTATTTTAGAATGCTTTAAAAAATATTCCTTTTGAGTCTTCAAGCTACCTTGCTCTTTTATTCGTTTGGTTTTTCATTGTTTTTATTGATTTAGCATGGACATGTCTTTCTTCAAGATACACAACACCACGGTCTACCTACTGTACAGTGTTCTAACCCCTGGCCATAGCAACACCACGGTCTACCTACTGTACAGTGTTCTAACCCCTGGCCATAGCAACACCACGGTCTACCTACTGTACAGTGTTCTAACCCCTGGCCATAGCAACACCACGGTCTACCTACTGTACAGTGTTCTAACCCCTGGCCATAGCAACACCACGGTCTACCTACTGTACAGTGTTCTAACCCCTGGCCATAGCAACACCACGGTCTACCTACTGTACAGTGTTCTAACCCCTGGCCATAGCAACACCACGGTCTACCTACTGTACAGTGTTCTAACCCCTGGCCATAGCAACACCACGGTCTACCTACTGTACAGTGTTCTAACCCCTGGCCATAGCAACACCACACAGACAGTTACTCTTACAGAGTTACACTCAATGAATATCTTAGGTGACGATCTAATCACTTTACAAGGTGGCAGGTCCAGTAACATGTGCTGTTAACACACACACACACACACACACACACGCACGCAGTCTTGTATAACTAACCTTCTGGGGACACACAATTCAGACCCTAACTCCAAAACCTAACCCTAACCCTAGCTCCTTACCCTAAACCTAATTCTAACACTTATTCTAACCTTAACCCTAAACTCCCTAGAAATAGCATTTGACCCCAGTTGGTCAAATTTTTGTTGATTTACTTTTCTTGTTAAACCCATCCACACACACACGCAGTTAACAACAACATGCACTGGGTGGACACAATACAGACAGGCACAATTATGACCATGAATGCTCTGCAATGGGATGAGTGTTGTTCTATGCTGCTGTATATATCTATTATCAGGATATGGTCTTATATGATTTACTTCTTTCCATGCATTATACTGTAGCGCATATAGGGTTTATAAATAGTAGGATATAGTGTTTATGCACACACACACTCCTATCATTATTATTTCGATTTTGCACATCAATTTAGGATTTAGTATGAATACCTCATAGCCATAGTCAATAACTAATTGAAATGGTCTACCAACACTATTACATTTCATTTATATCTAATTCATGTATCATACATGTTGTATTTTTCGATCCATGGCCATATTGAAGCCCTGCACTGCACAGACAGTAACACATCATGTGTATGCAAAGACACACACACACACATCCATACACACTGAGTGAGTAATGTGTCACATGAATTTACAGCTCCCTAGCTGCTGCAAACCCCGGATGACATCGAACGCACAATAATCCCTCCATGGCACTGACACCCCAAGGTTGAATGCCACTGTGTGTGTGTATATAATGCCAGTGGACCAGACAATAACCCAGTGGAATTTTCCTCTCCTCCTCCCCCTCCCTCCCCCTCTATGACCCCCCCCCCCCCCCCACCCCCCTCAATTGCACTGTGGGGGAGGGGCGCAATTCTGATTGGACAGAGTTGGGGCAAATGTGGGAGGGAAGTTGTGTGTGTGCGCGTGCATGTGGTGTGTGTGTGTGCACGAGGCACGCTAGCACAGTTATCCCAGCTGGCAGTGTCTCTCTGTGCCCCTGGGCGTCCATGCCAAGCTCATGGCTCAGCATCAGAGAAGAGGAGCGGAAAAGGAGGAGAGGGGAGGAAAAGAGGAGAGGGGGAGAAGGAGGAGGGGATGGGGGATACTGTAGGACTACAGGCTGATGTAACAAACGGCCCTGCAGCGCATCGAGCCTCCCTTCTCCTCATCCCCCCTGATACACACACACACATATACCTCTTTAATCATTATGAACAGACTGTAGGCGAGGCAGAGAGAACATATAGGGAGGGACACGGGATTACACCATCAACCTACATAGTCTTTACTAAGGGGTGCCATATCTATGTAGAATATCTATGATCTAGGGTTGGGAATCAATTTGAGTAAGTATTAGATATTAGTGGCTAATTACTTCATAAGACCTGCAGGTATACAGTATATATATCCCAATCTGTGTCTGTCACCATTACAGTGCTATGCAAGCATGTGGGTGTTGGGAGGGAGAAGCCTAGCTGCACACACACACACACAGCCATAGAGAATTAATTGTCCTTTGTAATCTTAGCGATAACAACAAAGCTAAATAAACACATATATAAGTTCCTGCAACAAGATAGTTTATAATACACATGGTCATGCTGTGCCAACTGAGGTCACAGTGTAGTGTGTGTGTGTGTGCATGTGTGCCTGCATGACTATGTCCATGTATGCATGCATTACTAAGTGCCTGTGTGTGTGTGTGTGTGTATGTATATGTGTGAGTGTATCACAGCTTCACTACTTCAATGTGAGAACCATGTGCGTTTGTACAGCACCGCAGAGGACTGTCCCCACAGTCATGAAGCTGAATGTGTGCGTGTGTCATGACGCTGAAACTGAAGTCTCTTCAAGCATGATATTCCCTCCCAGACCGGAGGATAGAACCAGGATGGACAGATGGGGGAGGGGGGGGAGATAGAGGGCGGGACAGAGATGGAGATACGAGAGGGATGGACGGAAGGAGGAAGGGACGTAGACAGAGAGAAGAAGAAGTGGGAGAGAGGGATGGAGAGAGAGAGAATGAGAGGGGGGACCAGACAGATGGAGAGGGAGGATTAAATAGAACCTGGAACATTTTGGATGAACATCAACACTAAGTAATAATAACGGAAGTGAGATGAATATATGTAAGGGCAGTCACCTAAAACAGATCAAAGTGTTTAGAAGGGAAATCACGATGTAATAATGAGAATAAGATTTAGGGCTTTACCCTTGTCTTGGGTGCGTGCTTATGTGTGTATGTGATTGATTTTATTTTAATAGGATCCCCATTGGCCGACACCAATGGCGACAGCTAGTCTTACTGGGGTCCGACACATAACGAAAAAGACATTACAGAAAAAAGAGTTTACAATTGACATACATTTAAAAACATGAACATGTAGTGTGTGTTTGCATCTATCAGTTACAGATCCATGACAGTACATACACACAAAAAGTAGGTCACGTGGGGGAGAGGCGTTGTGCCATTTATTTTTGAAACCAGGTTTGCTGTTCACTTGAGCTATGTGAGATAGAAAGGAGTTCCATGCGATCATGGCTCTGTATAATACTGAACGTTTCCTTGAATTTGTTCTGGACCTGGGGACTGCGAAAAGACCCCTGGTGGTATGTCTGTTGGGGTAAGTGTGTGTCAGTGCTGTGTTTATGTTGACTATGCAAACAACAAGAAGTGATACAGTCAGTCTTTCTCCAACGCTTAGCCAAGAGAGACTGGCATGCATATTATTGAAAAAATAAAATACAATTCTAAATCATTTTTCAGATGTTAAGCAAAATGCTTATGTTCCTGGCTCCAACAGTACATTTATACCTAACAATACAAAACAATACAGGAAAATACAAAAAAGAAAAAGAAAGGAATTAAGAAATATAGAAATATTAGAACGAGCAATGTCAGAGTCCAGAATATAAAAAGTGCATTCAGAAAGTATTCAGACCCCTTCCCTTTTTCCACATTGTGTTACGTTACAGCTTTATTCTAAAATGGATTACATAGTTTTTTCCCCTTCATCAATCTACACACAATACTCCATAATGTCAAAGCAAAAACAAGTTTTTAAAAAACAGAAATACCTTATTTACATAAGAACCTTCGCTATGAGACTCGAAATTGAGCTCAGGTGCATCCTTTTTCCATTGATCATCCTTGAGATGTTTCTACAACTTGATTGGAGTCAACCTGTGGCAAATTCAATTAATTGGACATGGTTTTGAAAGGCACACACCTGTCTATTGTCATGACGTTGCCCTGTTGGGGCAATTTATGACCCTCATAAATACCTTTCTCCCTTTTCTCTCCACTCTACAGAATGGACTCTTGGAAAGCCCTTTGTTAACATAGAGAGAGTATGGTAACATAAAAAGGTTGGGAAAAATAACAATATTTCTGTAATCCAACCAGTTGGTACTTAGAGAATATGACGTCAGATCAGTTGGTGGCTAGGACATTATATCTGATAGGACAACATAAATTGTATCTTGGAAAGTCTACACATTCTAGTTATCAGATTCACATGGAATTGTTGTGCAATTTAAATGTTTAAATATGAAACTATTTGTGAAAAGATTAAATGTAATTTTAACTTCTAAATGAGAGAATTGTTTTCATAAAGTAAACCATGCTCACTCAGTGGCCACGCCCAAGTGAACAGACATTGGTTGAGCACTATGAAACACGCCCTTCTCTCCCCCACTACAAAAGCCTGTTGACAGGAGTCAAACCTTAGTTCCCGATGACGTGAGGACTGGTGTCCATGTGTTTAAAAGGGCTAATTTCAACAACAACCTAGCGAAATTAACATTTAGTTCCCGATGACGTAAGGACTGGTGTCCATACGTTTAAAAGGGCTAATTTCAACATGGAGGTGACGATCACCATGCTGAAATGGTGAATTTCGACTAGACCAGCAAGAATACAGCACGAGCTGAGTATGGCAACTTGGTATGAACGTTGAACTCTTATTCGCTAAAGAAGTGATACATCCTAGACGTCGAGTAATCAGCAGCAGCTGTAAACGTACGTGGCCTAGGAAAGGACAGATAATCTCCTGAGAAGACAGGGTACTACAATGTATCCGCCATACAACACTACGACCAGACAGATTCTACAAAGTACAAGGCCGATCTCTGCTGGGCAAACCAGTCTTCCATCTTCGACCCATCTATCGAAGCGCAGCTCAGGGTAAATATATATCTTGGATTTTCCTTTTCCGAATGGGTGTTTATTAGAAGGCATAAGATTCTGTATTTACATTAGCATAGCTTTTCAAGGTCCGATAGAGAACCAATATCCTTTGTACCACAGTCTTCCCACTTTTTCATTCAAACCCAACCCTCTTTCTTTGTGTAACCAGCCGTCATATAGGTTTCGTCCGCTAGGGACTTTTTCTTTTATGACATGATTAGTAATTGATGTATGATCCATCCTGTGTATATGTAATTCTGTGTGATTAATTAGGTATTTAGTAAATAAATAATTTAGAAAATGTTGTATTGCTGATTCAACTTGTTAGCCAGGGTTCGTGAAGATAACCAAGACTTTTACGACGTTCAGATGAGACTGAATAAGGTTACAATTAATAATTGACTGCTATTGATATAAAAGATCTTCAGATCTTTAAGAGTATATTCGGAAGACAGCAGCTCTATGAACACTCTTCCGTGGGGCCCCAGGTTATAAACAATTTAATTGTTGCATGATTTAATTAAATCATGTAATCAATCAAATGTTAGGTAATCGGTTTGATAAAATAGCCTCTCACAATTTAATCAGTTGGAGACTAGAAACCATATAAGGTCCTACAGCTGACAGTGCATGTCAGAGCAAAAACCAAGCTATGAGGTTGAAGGAATTGTCCGTAGCGCTCCGAGACAGGATTGTGTTGAGGCACAGATCTGGGGGAAGAGTACCAAAACATTTCTGCAGCATTGACGGTCCCAAAGAACACAGTGGTCTCCATCATTCTTAAATGGAAGATATTTGAAACAACCAAGACTCTTCCTAGAGCTGGCCGCCAGGCCAAACTGAGTGGAGAAGTGGAGAACGTGGAGAAGGGCCACGATGGTCACTCTGACAGAGCTCCAGAGTTCCTCTGTGGAGATAGGAGAACCTTCCAGAAGGACAACCATCTCTGCAGCACTCCACCAAGCAGGCCTTTATGGTAGAGTGGCCAGACGGAAGTCACTCCTCAGTAAAAGGCACATGACAGCCCACTTGGAGTTTGCCAAAAGGCACCTAAAAAACTCTCAGACCATGAGAAACAAGATTCTCTGGTCTGATGAAACCAAGATTGAACTCCTTGGCCTGAATTCCAAACATCTGGAGGAAACCTGGCACCATCCCTACGGTGAAGCATGGTGGTGGCAGCATCATGCTGTGGGAATGTTTTTCAGCAACAGGGACTACTCAGGATCGACGGAAAGATGAACGGAGCAAAGTACAGAGACCATATGACTGGACAATAATCAAGATAAGATACAACTAGAACCTGCAGGACTTTCTTTGTGGAGTGTGGCGTCAAAAAAGCATGGACAGACCTTTCCCAGTCTTGACAATATGTTTGGACCATGACAGTTTACAATCTAAGGTAACACTAAGTCATTTAGACTCCTCAACTTGCTCAAGAACAACACCATATATTACCAGATTCAGCTGAGGTCTAGAACTTAGGACATGATATGTACCAAATACAATGCTCTTAGTTTTAGAGATATTCAGAACCAGTTTAATACTGGCCAACCATTCTAAAACTGACTGCAACTCTTTGTTTAGGGTTGCATTGATTTCACTAGCTGTGGTTGCTGACGCGTGTAGGGTTGAATCATCAGCATACAGTTGAAGTCGGAAGTTTACATACACCTTAGCCAAATACATTTAAACTCAGTTTTTCACAATTCCTGCCATTTAATCCTAGTACAAATTCTCTGTTTTAGGTCAGTTAGGATTACCACTTCATTTTAAGAATGTGAAATGTCAGAATAATAGTAGAGAGAATGATTTATTTCAGCTTTCATTTCTTTCAGCACATTCCCAGTGGGTCAGAAGTTTAAATACACTCAATTAGTATTTGGTAGCAATGCCTTTAAATTGTTTAACTTGGGTCAAACGTTTTGGGTAGCCTTCCACAAGCTTCCAACAATAAGTTGGGTGAATTTTGGCCCATTCCTCCTGACAGAGCTGGTGTAACTGAGTTCGGTTTGTAGGCCTCCTTGCTCGCACACACTTTTTCAGTTCTGCCCACAGGCTTGAGGTCAGGGCTTTGTGATGGCCACTCCAATACCTTGACTTTGTTGTCCTTAAGCCATTTTGCCACAACTTTGGAAGTATGCTTGGGGTCAGTGTCCTTTTGGGATGGTGTTCTTCAGCTTGTTTGTCCATAATGACCATCGCTATGTTTGGAGGATAAAGGGGGAGAAAATTATTGTTTCATCAGACCAGAGGACATTTCTCCAAAAAGTACAATCTTTGACCACATGTGCAGTTGCAGACCGTAGTCTGTTTTTTTTATGGCGGTTTTGGAGCAGTGGCTTCTTCCTTGCTGAGCGGCATTTCAGGTTATGTCGATATAGGACTCGTTTTACTGTGGATATAGATACTTTTGTACCTGTTTCCTCCAGCATCTTCACAAGGTCCTTTGCTGTTGTTCTGGGATTGATTTGCATTTTTGCACCAAAGTACGTTAATCTCTAGGAGACAGAACGCGTCTCCTTCCAGAGCGGTATGATGGCTGCGTGGTCCCATGGTGTTTAAACTTGCGTACTATTGTTTGTACAGATGAATGTGTTACCTTCAGGCATTTGGAAATTGCTCCCAAGGATGAACCAGACTTGTTGAGGTCTACAATTTTTTTTCTGGGGTCTTGGCTGTTTTCTTTTGATTTTCCCATGATGTCAAGAGAATATGCACTGAGTTTGAAGGTAGGCCTTGAAATACATCTACGGTTACACCTCCAATTGACTCAAATTATGTCAATTAGCCTATCAGAAGCTTCTAAAGCCATGACAGAATTTTCTGGAATTTTCCAAGCTGTTTAAAGGCACAGTCAACTTAGCGTATGTAAAATTCTGACCCACTGGAATTGTGATACAGTGAATTATAAGTGAAATAATCTGTCTATAAACAATTGTTGGAAAAATTACTTGTGTCTTGCACAAAGTAGATGCCAAAACTATAGTTTGTTAACAAGACATTTGTGGAGTGGTTTAAAAACGAGTTTTAATGACACCATCCTAAATGTATGTACACTTCCGACTTCAACTGTACATGGACACACAGACTTTATTTAATGCCAGTGGCAAGTCATTGGTAAAAAACAGAAAAGATTAGAGGACCAAGAGAGCTGCCCTGCATACACGACACTTTACATGTTTAACATTAGAGAAGCTTCCAGCTATTAGATAGATACTTTTGTATATATAGTGTATTTGGACACCCCTTCAAATTAGTGGTTCCTGCTATTTCAGCCACACCCATTGCTGACAGGTATATAAAATCGAGCACACTGCCATGCAATCTCCATTGACAAACTTTGGCAGTAGAATGGCCTTACTGAAGAGTTTAATGACTTTCAACATGGCACCGTCATAGGATGCCTTTCCAAGTCAGTTCGTCAAATTTCTGCCCTGCTAGAGCTGCCCTGGTCAACTGTAAGGGATGTTATTGTGAAGTGCAAACATCTAGGAGCAACAACGGCTCAGCCGTGAAGTGGTAGGCCACACAAGCTCACAGAACAGGACAGCCGAGTACTGAAGCGCATAGTGCGTGAACATCGTCTGTCCTCAGTTGCAGCACTCACTACCTAGCTCCAAACTGCCTCTGGAAGCAACGTCAGTACAATAATTGTTCACCGGGAGCTTCATGAAATGGATTTCCATGGCTGAGCAGCCCTCACACAAGCCTAAGATCACCATGCGCAATGTCAAGCATCGGCAGGAGTAGTGTAAAGCTCGCCACCATTGGACTCTGGAGCAGTGGAAATGCGTTCTCTGGCGTGATGAATTACGCTTCACCATCTGGCAGTCCAGCAGATGAATCTGGGTTTGGTAGATGCCAGGAGAACGCTACCTGCCCCAATGCATAGTGCCAACTGTAAAGTTTGGTGGAGGAGGAATAATGGTCTGGGTATGTTTTTCGTGGTTCGGACTAGGCCCCTTAGTTCCAATGAAGGGACATTTTAATGCTACAGCATACAATGACAACTTTGTGGCAACAGTTTGGGGAAGGCACTTTCCTGTTTCAGCATGACAATGCCCCTGTGCACAAAGTGAGGTCGATACAGAAATGGTTTGCTGAGATCAGTGTGGAAGAACTTGACTGGCCTGCACAGAGCCCTGAAAACCCCATCGAACACCTTTGGGATGAATTGAAATGCCAACTGCGAGCTAGGTCTAATCGCCCAACATCAGTGCCTAACCTCACTAATGCTCTTGTGGCTGATTGAAAGCAAGTCCCCGCAGCAATGTTCCAACAGTGGAAGGCATTCCCAGAAGATTGGAGGCTGTTATAGCAGCAAAGGGGGGACCAACTCTATATTAATGCCCATCATTTTGGAATGAGATGTTCGATGAGCAGGTGTCCACATTCTTTTGGTCATGTAGTGTAGTTCTGAATCCACGATATGGCAAAGGTTGAAAAGCCATAACACATATGTTTTTTTCAACAACAGATTATGGTCAACAATATCAAAAACCACACTGAAATCTAACAGTACAGCTCCCGCAGCCTTCTTATGATCAATTTCTTTCAACCAATCATCAGTCATTTGTGTCAGTGCAGAACATGTTGAGTGCCTTTTTCTATAAGCATGCTGAAAGTCGTCTGTTGTTAATTTGTTTACAGAGAAATATCATGTGTGTGTGTGGACGAACTGGAGGGTGGCGTGAAGAGAGGCATAAAAGGGGGTTAAGGGGCACAACGAGGAGGGGTTGTGGGTGAAAGGGTTAAGAAGGGGGTAGGGCGACGGGAGAAGGTTGTATAGGATTAGCGTGAGTACTTATTGATAAATTATGAGTAGTCATTGTGCATATGGTTCTGCTTTTAATAATCCTTCTTTATTTTCTTGTGTTTTGTGTTTCCAAAATCTCTTGTAGAGTTTGGGAATACTCAGAGCAACAATAAGAGGATAAAAAAAGAGAAAGCGAAAAAGCATTGGGTTTGGCTGTGTATTAGTGACCTATTTATGGGCACACATTCCTAAGGGCTTTTCAGATACAGATCTATCAGTAGGTTGTCTAGTTGTGCAGAGACAGTTTCCCACAGACCTGAGTCTGTATTTACGAATAGTCTGATCTAAGATCAGGTCCCCCCTCTAATTCACTATGATTTATGAGGGAAAACTGATTCTAGGACAGCAATCCTACACTCTTAGAAAAAAGGATTCCAAAAGGGTTCTTTGGCTGTCCCCATAGGAGAACCCTTTCAGTTTCAGGTAGAACCCTTTTTGGTTCCATGTAGAACCCTCAATGGAAAGGATTCTACATGGAACGTAAAATAGCTCTACCTGGAACCAAAAAGGGTTCTTTAAAGTGCTCTTTGGACAGCCGAAGATCCCTTTTAGCTTCTAGATAGAACCTTGACGGCGCTCTAGAACATGTTCCGGCACCTTTCTCACTGCAGACAGCACAGCACTCAGCTCAAAATTCCACCCCATTGTTACGTAACCTTGACATGCCAGCCCTGCGATCTGATTGGCTGCTGCTTCCCGGCCCTGCGATCTGATTAGCTGCTGTGATCCTGGAGGACAACGGTGGGCAGCGACACACAGAATCTCCCCTCTGTCTGTAATGGACTGATGAATCCCACGTACGCACACGCACGCTCATGCACACGCACGCACGCACACACACACACACACACACACACACACACACACACACACAGACACACACACAGACACAGAGCTCAGATCAATCTACAGAACATAGGAAGGCAAAGAGTCATCTAGGACATGAAGGCCAAAGCCACTGGGGCTACGTCCCAAATAGCACCCTATGTCCTATATAGTGCACTACTTTTGACCAGGGCCTACATAGCTTCCAGTGTGTAGGAAGGCTACATCTATATCTAGCATCAATCTGCAGTGTGCTGTGCAGAGATAAAAATACTTCTCCATGTGAATTTAAACTAATTTCACAGCTGTGGCCAAAACCAGGGTTCAAATACTATTCTAAATAATTTTAAATTAATTTATCTGTGTTTGACTAAACTTGCCTGGCTTAATGAAACCAATAAAATATCCCAAAACTACAAACCCCTCCCATCTGTCACTCCAGGCAGGATAGACCAAAAGCTAAACATATTTGAAAGATGACAAATACTATTTGGTCTCAGGTCTGGTGTGGTGAAACCATAAAGAGTGATAGAGGCCTCTAGTGGCCAAAAGGCTGTATGAGCATGGGCAGCGCCATTGAGTGCTTCCACCATTTTAATGTAGTCAACTGGGTGAGACTTCCAACTTCATTGGCTGATCCCTCCTGGTGACCCTGTTGGAGTCATGTCCACCCGGGTCATCATGAGGGATCAGCCAACCGTGTAGAAGACAATTGACTAATTCAAAAGGGAGATTGTCTCAATGGCGCTGCCAATGCTGTCACATATGTTACAGTGGCACAGATACAAAGATGAGTCCTCTATCTATCTCTATGGAGGAAACATACTGAATGCTGCTGATGCTGGTGGTGCTGGTGCAGCTCAGTCTGCTCTCTGGTGGTGAGAGCTGTAACGTTCGTGTTTGACATTTCCATGGGATTAGTATATAATAGAAGAACCCGGTGAGAGAACACGAATAGGCACACACCATGGTGACATGAAGTGGAACATGAAATCTTATTCAAATCTGTTCGTATACATCCCCAGGAAGAATGTTACTTTTTGAAATGTATTCTTATTACATTTTCTGACAAGGAAGCACTTAGATATGGTTATTTTCAAGTTTTCACCAATTCATAGAATGTAAGGCATAGCAATATGGAGTGGGAAAGTGGCCGTGCGTTTGGTCAAGTAGTAGACACTGCAGTAAATAAAACCTAACATAAACATCTGTCTTGTTCAGGACCGGAGTCTACGCAGACCGGTGCGCCATAGAAAACACTGGCCTGCCACCATTCACTTTGAACTGGACTGTGTGTTTACAGGCAGTAGCAACAGCGCGACTTTAGATCATTAGAACGCATTCGCAAAAAGCCACGAAATGGATTTCTGCAAATATGTTAATACCACGGGAGTCATCTTACATTTGGGAACTTCAGAGTCCTATTGATCAAACAACCATGAAAAGGTAGACTCTCTCTCCCTCAATTGCCTATGCACATCAACAACAACAAGGTCAACAACTAATGCTAGCCAGAGTGAGATGAGCTAAAAATCTAAACGAGGGCACATTAGATAAACCCTAGATAAACTTTTCCAGCTAGTTGGATATTAAAATTGCACTGATAAACAATGGGGAATGGTAGCCTGCGTGTCCTTCTGCAGCTTGCCTGCCAATGCATGCTTTTCCCAACCCACGTTTCGACAAGTGAAGGGGAACAAGCTAGCTAGCAAAGTGATTGACATTTCTTGCTAGCTAACCAAATGACACCTGCATCTCTAGCTGTAGCTACCGAAAAAAACGATGTGAGGGTAAAAAGTCCGTCATCCACTCCTCCAATGACGTGACATCCTCCCAGCAGCAAGCTAATGTTAGGCTCTGTGTTTTTAGCTTTCTAAATAAATAGGTAGCTACAAGGGTGTCAAACTAAATCAGGGCATGGACCATATTGAAAAAACAATGAATTCGTGGACCAGACATAGCCTACTTGTTAAAAAAAAAACTACTTGCGACTGTGACCCAAACTGGCCATTGTTTTATTCGAAAGAATATGGCCCTTCATAATGTACACTTATGTACATAGGATGCTGTATATTAGCATGTTAACATATTAAAACAAAAGAAGAGATAAACAATGTGTCCAGCCTTTGCTGCTCGCAGATGTGCATAATATGCTGCAACCCTAATTTAAAAGTATTTAATAATTCAAAATAACAAAGACGTAGCTACGTGTTATTGTAATACTGAACCTCTTAAACTTTTTTTGCACTGATGCAGGTGAACGCAGTATTGCTGTATGGTGTACTCAAAATGCATTGTAGTTGAGTAGCCAGCCTAGGCCACTGCTCAAATATGACTTTGATAGGCCTACATGTTTCTCCTTTACATGGTGTTTTGATGCAGGTTTAGTTTTTTGGTTATTCATTGTCAAGCTTTAAAAATCGAAGCCAGACTGCAACATCTTACTAGCCTAGCTAGGACTGTGGCATGTGTCTGTACACTTTCCCTCCACTGCCGCGGGACACACGGAAGCAGTGCAATTGAAGTTGAATTCACAGATGCCAGCGCATCAGGCTGTAATTTCATGAAGTAGATGACTCAACTGTTGACTCATTTATACTCTTTTGTGTGTCCTGTAATAGACCAATAAGAAAGAGAGTTCCAAACCTCTCTGCCAATAACAACTAATTTTCATTTCCCCCCTCCCCACTCAGACCATTCTAAGACAGTCCTAGCAGAATTCTTGCTTGAGAAATTGCTCTTTGCAAAGAAGCTATTTTTGTTTCTTTTTTGTCATTTTAATTGAAAACAATCACATAAGGTACTTAATTGTTACCCAGGAATGATTTGATATTGAGATAAAAAATTGTGCAGTTCTGCAATTCAGCACATTTTGCCATGAGGCGGAGAGAAAATGTTGCAACTTTATAAAACATTTCATGCAATTCTATCCATTTTGCTATGGGGTGGAGATACATTTTTGTATCTCCACCACTCATTTCCTGCAAATTTGTAATTACTTATGCCACAAAAAAATCAATGGGGCCCCCTGGACTTCAGGGCACCTGGGCACGTGCCCGGTTGGTATTCAACCATGATTACTAAAATTTAGAAAGCTGGCTAGACTAGCTACCGAATGAAATTTGAATGAATGAATGAACTTATATTTTCGTCTCAAATTGACAATTGGCAACCCATCCCTTATGGGATTAATTGACTCATTAACAAACATTACAATAATTCACTATGGTAATTAAATGATAATAATTCTTCCAGCGTTCTCTGCATTGCGCATCACATAAAGAGTGAAAAAAATTCAATACATCAATACATAATAGCCAATAAGGTTATCCAAACAATAATTACATCCCTAAAGCAGTACAATAATACACATACATGTATACATACATACACACTGCATATATACACATACATACATACACACTGCCATATATACAAATACATACATACACTACCGTTCAAAAGTTTGGGGTCACTGAGAAATGTCCTTGTTTTCCATGAAAACATACATGAAATGAGTTGCAAAATGAATAGGAAACATAGTCAAGACCTTGACAAGGTTCTAAATATTGATTTATAATTGAAATAACAATTGTGTCCTTCAAACTTTGCTTTCGTCAAAGAATCCTCCATTTGCAGCAATTACAGCCTTGCAGACCTTTGGCATTCTAGTTGTCAATTTGTTGAGGTTATCTGAAGACACCTCACCCCATGCTTCCTGAAGCACCTCCCACAAGTTGGATTGGCTTGATGGGCACGTCTTACGTACCATACGGTCAAGCTGCTCCCACAACAGCTCAATAGGGTTGAGATCTGGTGACTGTGCTGGCCACTCCATTATAGACAAAATGCCAGCTGACTGTTTCTTCCCTAAATAGTTCTTGCATAGTTTGGAGCTGTTCATAGGGTCATTGTCCTGTTGTAGGAGGAAATTAGCTCCAATTAAGCGTCGTCCACAGGGTATGGAATGACGTTGCAAAATGGAGTGATAGTCTTCCTTCTTCAAGATCCCTTTGACCTTGTATAAATCTCCCACTTTACCACCACCAAAGCACCCCGAGACCATCACATTGTCTCCACCATGCTTGACAGATGGCATCATACACTCCTCCAGCATCTTTTAATTTTTTCTGCGACTCATGAATGTTCTTCTTTGTGATCCGAACACCACAAACTTAGATTTGTCTGTCCATAACACTTTTTTCCAATTTCCTCTGTCCAGTGTCTGTGTTCTTTAGCCCATCTTAATCTTTTATTTTTATTGTCCAGTCTGAGATATGGCTTTTTCTTTGCAACTCTACCAAGTAGGCCAGCAGAGTCGCCTCTTCACTGTTGACGTTGAATGAATTTAATGAAGCTGCCAGTTGAGGACTTGTGAGGCATCTGTTTCTCAAACTAGACACTCTACTGTACTTGTCCTCTTTCTCAGTTGTGCACCGGGGCCTCCCACTCCTCTTTCTATTCTGGTTAGAGCCAGTTTGTGCTGTTCTGTGAAGGGAGTAGTACACAGCGTTGTACAAGATCTTCAGTTTCTTGGCAATTTCTCGCATGGAATAGCCTTCATTTCTCAGAACAAGAATAGACTGATGAGTTTAATGCTGATGCTCCAGATACTCAACTAGTCTAAAGAAAGCCAGTTTTATTGCTTCTTTAATCAGAACAACAGTTTCCAGCTGTGGTAACATAATTGCAAAAGGTTTTTCTAATGATCAAGTAGCCTTTTAAAATTATAAACTTGGATTAGCTAACACAACGTGCCATTGGAACACAGGAGTGATGGTTGCTGATAAGGGCATCTGTACGCCTATGTAGATACTCCAGAAAAAATCAGCCATTTCCAGCTACAATAGTCATTTCCAACATTACAACATTAACAATGTCTGTATTTCTGATCAATTTGATATTATTTTAATGGACAATTTATTTATTATTTTCTTTCTTTCAAAAAGAAGGACCTTTCTAAGTGACCCCAAACTTTTGAACGGTAGTATACATACATACATACATACATACATACATACATACATACATACATACATACATACATACATACATACATACATACATACCATAATGTCACGACTTCTTGTTCCTTGTTCGGGCGGCGTTCGGCGGTCGACGTCACCGGCCTTCTAGCCATCGCCGATCCACATTTCATTTTCCATTTTATTTGTCTTTGTCTTACACACCTGGTTTTAATCCCCCAATTACTTGTTCATTATTTAACCCTCTGTTGCCCCATGTTTGTTTGTGAGTAATTGTTTATTGTATTGCGGTCCGTATTTGTGGCCTTGTATTTATACGACGTGTATTGTGAATTATTTGAGTAAAATTGCTTTCATTACTCATATTTGCTGTCCTGCGCCTGACTCATCTCACCAGCTACACACAGACGCTTTACACATAAACAGACAAATAAATACAGAAAAGAATGTATAAATACAAATTAAATAAATAAAGACACAAGAAAAGAATAAATGAAAAAAAAATGTTTTTGACAGAAGTCATTTGAGCCCAGTCTGACACAAAGGGAAGATTCATATGGTAGACAAGCCTGCACACAATCTATATACACACACCATTTACCAGAAAGAAGATACATATTTTTACTATTTAATTATAGGAAGCCCTTTTTCTTTTATTCCATGCTTTATGTAAATATTCCGCAAACGTAAATACACAATGGACAAAAAAAACATTTCAACTTCTCATCACTAAGCCACATAATGCCAGGGTATATCTGGGGTGCTCTCTGGAATAAGAGCAAGCATATATCGCGGTAGAAAGGGCAATAGAGGATAAAATGAGTTTCGTTCTCTATTTCTTCGAGGTCACAATCTAAAAATGATTAGCTGACATGTTTTATTGAGTGACTGTCAGTGACGGACATAACAAGAGAAAAACTGCTGATGCACAACCCAATTTCAAAATTGTACCTGGTGTATTCTAATATTCTTACTCTCAATAGAAAGTTGAGACCCCGACTGAGTTCCCCCCCCAAAATGATGTTGTTTATGCTTCGAACTGGCCCTGTATTTATCATAATTGAAATGACCATGAACAGGAAATATCCCAGATTGGGCCTTATAACTGCTGTCCAAACCACATCAAGAGATCCCAAGCTGCATCCTAATATTAGCGATAGGATATGTTATTGGTTTCTGTTTTTTTAGGGTACTGTCTTTTCAGCCACACAAACCTCATGGTTCTAGAATGTCTGTGTTTCAGGCTTCATTGAGTCAGTGTGTGCGTGTGTGTGTAGTTAAAATGAAAGCAGAATGGGAAAACCGAACCCATGAACATGTCAGAAGCTGTATCGTGACTCTGTTCACTTCACTTCCTCTTCCTTTCGAGTGAGTGAGTGAGTGAGAGGAGAGAGAGATACAGAGATACGTACAGTGAAATCATATGAAAGGTGCTAAGGCCGGAAGTGTTCGGAAAGAGGAAGTTGAGAGTTGGGGGTCAGAGACAAAAAATTGGTGTGAAGACAGAGATACACTCAGAGAAACAAGAAATGAACAAATTAGAATAAGTATGGTGGAGTGGAAAAAAGGACGGCGGTAAAAAAAAAAAAAACACGGATGAAACTGAACTGGAAAACACAACAAAAAGACAGCAAGTGAAGAGGAAAAGAGAAGACTGAACATTGTGACAGATGACAGAGTCAGATATGAGAAAACGCTGTGTCTGCACTCTTCTGGTCCTCACGCTGATACAGACAGGTTGGTTAGACTAACTCATCTAGAATAAGATTCAAGTTTTAGTTTAGCGAAAACTGAATTAATATAATAATTGAGGATGTAAAAACAAAATACATATTTCCGTTGTGGTCTTCAAAAACCCAAGGTTTCATTACATTGCATTGTTATGGTTATGCAGTACTAAAACCTATTTTAACAGTTGAATGTAGGGTAATACACATCCAGCTGATTTAAAAAAGTGCAAGGTTTCGACAAAAAGAAAATTATGTTGCAGGTTTCGACCTTTGTGTGTGTGCGTTTGTGCGTGTGTGTGCATGCATGTCTGAATGCAGTTGTGGAAAAAGCACTCAATTGTCATACTTGAGTAAAAGTAAAGATACCTTAATAGAAAATGACTCAAGTAAAAATGAAAGTCACCCAATAAAATACTACTTGAGTAAAAGTCTAAAAGTATCTAGTTTTAAATGTAGTTAAGTACAGAGGTGGAGAAAGTACTCAACTGTCATAATTGAGTAAAAGTACAAAGTAAAAGTAAATGCTATACATCAAATTCCTTATATTACGCTAACCAGACGGCACACTTTTCTATAAATGTTTTATTCTATTTACAGACACACCAACACTCAAGACATAATTTACAAACGCAACATTTGTGTTTATTGAGTCCGCCAGATCAGTGGCATTATTAAACTGATAGGTGCGTGAATTGGGCCATATTGCTGTCCTGCCTGAGCATTTGAAATGTGACAAGTACTTTTGGGTGCCAAGGAAAATGTATGGGAGTAAAAAGTACATACACTGAGTGTACAAAACATTATGGATACATACTCTTTACATGACATACCGTAGACTGGCCAGGCAAATCCAGGTGAAAGCTATGATCCCTTATTTATGTCACTTGTTAAATCCACTTCAATCAGTGTAGATGAAGGGGAGGAGACAGGTTAAAGAAGAATTTTTAAGTCTTGGGACAATTGAGACATGAATTGTGTATGTGTGCCATTCAGAGGGTGAATGGGGAAGACAAAATATTGAAGTGCCTTTGGACAGGATATTGTAGTAGGTGGCAGACACACCGGTTTGTGTCAACAACTGCAACACTGCAGTTCAACAGTTCCCCGTGTGTATCAAGAACGGTCCACCACCCAAAGGACATCCAGCCAACTTGACACAACCATGGAAAGCATTGGAATCAACATGGGCCAGCATCCCTGTGGCACGCTTTCAATATTAGGAAGGTGTTCTTAATGTTTTGTATACTCAGTGTATTTTCGGGAAAGTAGTGGAGTAAAGGTAAAAGTTCTCAAAAATATAAATAGTAAAGTACAGATACCCCAAAAAAAACGACTTAAGCAGTACTTAAGTATTTTTACCTAAGTACTTTACACCACTGTCTGAATACGTGTTCTAGTGTCTTTGGTGTATGATCCACAAAAACATGGTTTCAGCATTATTTCACTGGAAGTGGCTGTCGTTTTTACTAGCACCTACACAACTTTGCCGCCAAAACGTCTACTTTGTTACTTCCCGCAGGCATGACAGACAGTGGGATTTCTGTATCTCACAAATGGGATGGAGATCACCTATCTATCACCTGTCGTCTCATGCGGGACAACGACACTGTTTCTCAGATCAACTGGGAGATGACCAGCAGTTCAAACCACACCACCACCAGATTGAAGCTGGGCACCTTCCATCCCGTGTTCGGTACTTAATATAATAATACATATTAATACATTATAATACATATTTTTTACTTTGACTTGATTATTGGTCCCAGTTTATGAAAAAAAACTGAAGAAAGGCAGAATTTACATAACACAAAATGCCGTAAGAATAACACACTTAGATATATAATATAATATATATTAATAATATAACATATGCCCTTAAGGTACGTACGTGGTCCCGGAGTACAACGATACCGTGGAGATCCAGGGTAACGCCTCCAGCGGTAATTACACGCTCAGGCTGAGAGGTAGCACTGTGTTGGAGGAGAGTCAGTTCTGCTGTAAATTCATTACCTTTCCCTCTGGAGTGCTGGAGCAGTGTACATATACCAGGATTAATGAAAGCCCAGGTACTCCCTCTCTCTCTTTCTCTCTCTCTCTCTCTCTCTCTCTCTCTCTCTCTCTCTACCTTTATCTTGTTTGTCTGTCTCTCTCTGTTTCTCTCTCTCCTATCCCACACATCCTGGTATTTCCCCACTTTCATTTCCTCTCCCCTCTCTGCTTCCTGTTCTTTATTGATCACAACTATCCACAAAAAAACATTAAAATAATGTTATTTCACAACATTCACCAAAACACAAGTTCAACCTTGCCATTACAACCCACTTGGGGTAGGTAGTGCTTGTACGCACAATTGTGTGTGAATTTATGTGAGTATGTTTAAATGTGTGTCTATCTATGGTCTACTCACAGAGGAGGCCCAGGAGTCAGAAGGCCCACAGGGTTTACTAGGGGAGAGACAAGTGGAGCAGTGGGCTCTGCTAGTAGTGGGGTCTACCATCTGTCTCCTCAGTGTCGCCATCTCTCTCTACTACTGCTTGAAGTATTGCTGCAGACACTGCTACCGCAGGTACCTACTCGTCAACCAAACCCATTCTCTCTCTCTCTCTCTCTCTCTCTTTCTCTCTCTCTCTCTCTCTCTCTCTCTCTCTCTCTCTCTCTCTCTCTCTCCATCTCTGTCACTCTCTCTCTCTAGCTCTCTCTCTCTATCTCTCTCCATCTCTGTCACTCTCTCTCTCTCTCTCTCTCTCTCCCTCTCAAAAGTTTGGACACACCTACTCATTCCAGGTGTGCCTTGTTAAAAGGTAATTTGCGGAATTTCTTTCCTTCTTAATGCGTTTGAGTCTATCATTTGTGTTGTGACAAGGTAGGGGTGGTATACAGAAGACAGCCATATTTGGTAAAAGATCCAAGTCCATATTATGGCAAGAACAGCTCAAATAAGCAATGAGAAACAACAGTCCATCATTACTTTCAGACATGAAGGTTAGTCAATACTGAACATTTCAAGAACTTTGAAAGTGTCTTTAAGTGCAGTCGCAAAAACCATCAAGCGCTATGATGAAACTGGCTCTCATGAGGACCGCCACAGGAAAATGAAGACCCAGAGTTTCCTCTGCACACCTCTAGGCTGTGTAAGGGCTATTTGACCAAGAAGGAGAGTGATGGAGCGCTGCATCAGATGACCTGGCCTCCACAATCATCCGACCTCAACTCAATTGAGATGGTTTGGGATGAGTTGGACTACAGAGTGAAGGAAAAGCAGCCAAAAAGTGCTCAGCAGATGTGGGAACTCCTTCAAGGATGTTGGAAAAGCATTCCAGGTGAAGCTGGTTGAGAGAATGCCAAGAGTGTGCAAAGCTGTCATCAAGGCAAAGGGTGGCTACTTTTCAGAATATAAAATATAAAATATATGTTGATTTGCTTAACACTTTTTTGGTTACTTTATGATTGCATATGTGCTATTTCATCATTTTGATGTCTTCACTATTATTCCACAATGTAGCAAATAGTACAAATAAAGAAAAACCCTTATATAAGTAGGTGTGACCAAACTTTTGATTGGTATATAAATATATACACTGAGTGTACAAAACATAAGGTGAAAAACATACTATTTTCATGACACAGAGTGACCAGGTGAATCCAGGTGAAAGCTATGATCCCTTATTGCTTGAAGTGGCTTTGAATGGGGTATGGTAGTAAGTGCCAGCCGCACAGGTTTGAGTGCGTCAAGAACTGCAACCCTGCTGGGTTTTTCACACTCAACAGTTTCCTGTGTGTATCAAGAATGGTCCACCACCCAAAGGACATCCTGCCAACTTGACACAACTGTGGGAAGCATTGGAGTCAGCATGGGCCAGCATTCCTGTGGAACGCTTTTGACACCTTGTAGAGTCCATGCCTTAACGAATTGAGGCTGTTCTGAGGGCAAAAGGGGGCGGCAACTCAATATTAGTTTTGTACACTCAGTGTATATACTGTATACATATATATATATATATATATGTATATCAATATCGTTCATCTCTGTATCTCTCTCCTCTTTGTGTCTCTTTATCATTATAACTCTCTCGCAATCCATCTCTCTCTTTTCCTTTCAAAAAAATCTCTATCTCATTCCCTCTTTCTACACTCTTTGCTTTATCTTCCTCTCTATCTTCTTTTTCGCTTTCATTTCTCTCACACTCACATGGAAAGACGGGCCTCTCTCTCTCTATCAGTAAAGTTTCCAGTAGCACTGACTATAACACCAAAAGTCATCAGCTCTCAGCTATCTGCCGTTATATATCTTTCCAGGAGGCGAGTGTTCGAGGTGGAGACTTATCTGACAGATCAACACACAGACTCGGAGGTAAAGTTATTCTGTCAGCTATTCTTCCAGCACAACATCCCCTACATACCTTTTTGACACAATGGAAAATAAATGAAGTATTGCAAGGCAATTCTAACCTAAAGCCCACTGAAAACGTCATTGATGTCACTGAAAGTAGGCTACCTTGGACCATTGCCAAAATACATTGGCCTAACTTCATCTAATATAGGCTCCCTAATCACAAGCCTTTCCAGAGTCATAGAGATAAGAGAAGCATTTCCTCTCTCTATGGCTAGAGTGACCTCTGTAACTATAGCAACCTACGTTACCATGAAAACCCACAGGGCACTGTCACCACGGTTATCGCCATGGTTTCCTGTTGTTCACTGTGAATGACGTGCATGTGGTTAGACGTCTCGGTCATCGCTCAGCCGTTTCTCTCTCTCTCTCACACACACATACAAATACACACTGGTGAATGCGGTTTGATGTCTCGGCCATTGCTCATAAGTTTCTCACACTTTCTATTTTTTAAGCCAGTTGAGAACAAGTTCTCATTTACAACTGCGACCTGGCCAAGATAAAGCAAAGCAGTGCGACACAAACAACAACACAGAGTTACACATGGTATAAACAAACGTACAATCAATAACACAATATAAAAGTCTATATACAGTGTGTGCAAATGAAGTAAGATTAGGGAGGTAAGGCAATAAGTAGGCCATAGTGGCAAAATAATTACAAATTAGCAAATAAACACTGGAGTGATAGATTTGCAGAAGATGAATGTGCAAGTAGAGATACTGGGGTCCAAAGGAGAAAATAAAATATATATAAATAAAATAAAGAACAATATGGGGATGAGGTAGTTAGATGGGCTATTTACAGATGGGCTATGTACAGGTGCAATGATCTGTAAGCTGCTCTGATAGCTGTTGCTTAAAGTTAGTGAGGGAGATATGAGTCTCCAGCTTCAGTGATTTTTGCAAATGGTTCCAGTCATTGGCAGCAGAGAACTGGAAGGAAAGTCGGCCAAAGGAGGAATTGGCTTTGGGGGTGACCAGTGAAATATACCTGCTGGAGCGCGTGCTACGGGTGGGTGCTGCTATGGTGACCAGTGAGCTGAGATAAGGCGGGGCTTTACCTAGCAAAGACTTATAGATGACCTGGAGCCAGTGGGTTTGGCGATGAATATGAAGCGAGGGCCAGCCAATGCGAGCATACAGGTCGCAGTGGTGGGTAGTATATGGGGCTTTGGTGACGAAACGGATGGCACTGTGATAGACTGCATCCAATTTTCTGAGTAGAGTGTTGGAGGCTATTTTGTAAATGGCATCGCCGAAGTCAAGGATCGGTAGGATAGTCAGTTTTACGAGGGTATGTATGGCAGCATGAGTGAAGGATGCTTTGTTGTGAAATAGGAAGCCAATTCTAGATTTAATTTTGGATTGGAGATGCTTAATATGAGTCTGGAAGGAGAGTTTACAGTCTAACCAGACACCTAGGTATTTGTAGTTGTCCACATATTCTAAGTCAGAACCGTCCAGAGTAGTGATGCTAGGTAGGCGGGCATGTGCGGGCAGCGATCGGTTGAAGAGCATGCATTTAGTTTTACTTGCATTTAAGAGCAGTTGGAAGCCATGGAAGGAGTGTTGTATGGCATTGAAGCTCGTCTGGAGGTTAGTTAACACAGTGTCCAAAGAAGGGCCAGAAGTATACAGAACGATGTCGTCTGCATAGAGGTGGATCAGAATCACCAGCCGCAAGAGCGACATCATTGATGTATACAGAGAAAAGAGTCGGCCCGAGAATTGAACCCTGTGGCACCCCCATAGAGACTGCCAGAGGTCCGGACAACAGGCCCCCCGATTTTGACACACTGAACTCTGTCTGAGAAGTAGTTGGTGAACCAAGCGAGGCAGTCATTTGAGAAACCAAGACTGTTGAGTCTGCCGATAAGAATGCGGTGATTGACAGAGTCGAAAGCCTTGGCCAGTATTGTATTGTCTTTTGTCGATGGAGGTTATAATATCGTTTAGGGCCTTGAGCGTGGCTGAGGTGCACCCATGACCAGCTCGGAAACCAGATTGCATAGCGGAGAAGGTACGGTGGGATTCGAAATGTTCGGTGATATGTTTGTTAAATTGGCTTATCGAGAGAGTTGTACGGTTGAGAGATTTGCATTAATTACACTTCTATTACATTGAAATTATATTTATATGATAGAACATGATTCGGCCTACATGATGATCCAACAACTGATACAAGCTCCATTACATACAGTATCATTTAGTTACCAATTATTTTGAATAGTGTTTACACATGATAGAATAGGATAAAAGGACAACTGAAACATTAGTTACCAATTATTTTCAAAACAACATGCATATCACCTAGTCTCTCTTGCCCCACCCCCCTCTCTCTCTATACCATCCAGGGGGTCACAGAGGAGCCACCCCATCAACCCACCCTTCCCTCACCCCCTCACCACCAGCTCCAGGGTTTTGACCCCTCTAAGCTGTACACTAAGATCAAGCAGGACCTGCTGTATGGACGGCTGTGGAAGGCCTACCAGGGGACGGCTAAGGCCTGGGGCCCCACAACACAGCAGGGACCACAGCAGCAAGGGCCACAACAAGGGGCAGAACTAGGGCCACAAAAGGTATATCTTTCTTTCAATATTTTTTTTATTAGTATGTCTATGCATAAGGAAACCTTGCCTTACAAAACAGTGAATTGAAAACAAAGAAATTGAAAAAGATGATACAACGTGAATACAAAGCAAAAATAATGTTTGTTGAAGCCTGTGGGTCATGCCAAATAACACAGAACTCACACATACTGTAGAGTATTTGATAAAGTCATTATCGTCATCAGGTCTATTTTCTTCTGGGGGATCATCGGGCGTCACAGAGACAGGAACCAGAAGAACCGGAACTAGAACCTAATCTAGAACAAGAACAAGACCCTCAACCAACCCTTGAAGGAACCGTGGAACCACAGACTGAGCCTGAACCTATCCATCCATTAGCCCTGGAACCTGGAACACAGATGGAGGTTCAAGAACCAGAATGTCATTTAGAACTAGAACCTAACTTCCCATCAACCCTTCCTGCACAGAGGAAGGAACTGGAACCAGACATGGGAACAGAGAAGGAGGAAACTGAAGAAACCAGAGACTAACCCTTCAGCGAGGAGGTTCATGAAGGGAGGGTGTGTTGTGTTGTTGTGTGTGTCTGTGTGTGTGCGGACCGTGCGTGTGTACGTGTGTGTTGGGAGGAATAATGTACTGTTGACATTGGGTGAATAACCCTGACCTCCTAAGGTTAGCTGTCAAGCAATACGATTAATACTTATTGCCCCAGTGGGAAATTTAGAGTGAAATTTAAACTCACAGGTAATCGCCATGTTTTTTTGTTCACTGTGAACAACGTACATGTGGTTAGACGTCTCAGCCATCACTCAGACGTTTCTCTCTCTCTCTCACAGACAGACAGACAGACAGACAGACAGACAGACAGACAGACAGACAGACAGACAGACAGACAGACAGACAGACAGACAGACAGACAGACAGACAGACAGACAGACAGACAGACAGACAGACAGACAGACAGACAGACAGGTAAATGGGGTTTGACGTCTCGGCAATCGCTCAGCTGTTTCTCACATTTGAGCTCACAACAGTGTGGCATACAGTTACTGGTATACTGTTAACAGACAGAAGAAGCAGGGGAATGTCTTTCAAGCAGAGCTTTTTTATAACATTTCCTGTATGGTCAAATTTAGTGTGAGATGTGAATAGAACACTTTGCGTTTAAATATAGTAATGGGTTGCATGACCTTTAGATTCTAAGAAGAGCTGTTATAGCCAACTGATCTGTTATTGTAAGGAGCAAGACAGTGAGGGATTTTTATTTTGTGTATCTGGTTTTGTGATTGCAATTTCTGTATATAATGTAGGTCTATAATAATGTTTATACTTTTGTTTCAATTAAAAATCGGACTTGCAAAAGTGTTTGAGTCCTTCACTTGACATCTAGAATATGCCTGCTTTTTTTTGGGCCACTGGGGGACGACACAAGACCATTTATTCACTAACCTCGTTCCCAGGAAATTTAGCACAGTGCGCACATCAACGATTCAAAGTTGGCCTTAGTGGGAGTGACCATAGAATTCTATGGGAGTGACCTAATCAAATGTATTTATATACCCCTTCTTACATCAGCTGATATCCCTAACTGGGTAAAGTTTGGATAGTTCTTACCACAGGGGGTTAGTGGTACCTTGATTGGGGAGAACAGGCTTGTGGTAATGGCTGGAGCAGAATCAGTGGAATGGTATCAAATACATCAAACATTGTCTCCAGGTGTTTGATACCATTCAATTCGCACTGTTCCAGACATTATTATGAAATTTTCTCACCTCAGCAGACTCATATAGTTCTAACAGACTAATGAATGTAAAATAATGTGCTATGAGGCAAATAATATTAATTATGGATACTAGATACAGTAGCTCTTCCACAAACCGTTTGAAAATAAGTCAAACAAATAGGCTAGCCTAAATTGGGAATAGCAGTAGGCTACAATGGCATATGTGGCGCTTGTTACAATGACCTATATTGCAGTACAGGTTTCTGACATTTCCAGTCCAAGTCCAGGTGAAAAGTCAACTTTTATAACTGTTACACAGACGGCCCCAATTGGGACTAAAGTTCAATCTCTTCCTGGTGTTATTAGGCAGCCTGGTCTCACAGACAAGACATAACATACTAAATGAAAAGCTGGGACACTCAAACTACTAGGGGCCGATGAGATGTTACATTTGGTATGGTTACATAAGACAGATGGTTACTTAAGGCAAGTAACGCGAATGTCAAGCAACCCAAATGTTGGGTGTTCAACTCTCATCACGGACAATTTTAGCTAATTAGCAACTTTGCAATTCCTTACTACTTTTTAGCTACTTTGCAATAAATTAGCATGTTAGCTAACCCTTCCCCTAACCCTAACTTTAACCCTTTAACCTAACTCATAACCTTAACCTTAACCCCTAATGCCTAGTTTAGCTAACCCCCTAACCCTAACCATAAATCCCTTTAACCCAGAGTTCCAAAACTGGTGGCCTGCCAAAGGCTTAAAAACACCAGCAAAGACTTAAAAACACCAGCAAATCAGCTCCAAGTGATTTCAAATTAGGAAGCATTCCTACGCATAGAGATCTATACAGTACAAGTCAAAAGTTTGGACACACCTACTCATTCAATGGTTTTTCTTTATTTGTAGTATTTTCTACATTGTAGAATAATAGTGAAGACATCACAAATATCAAATAACACATGGAATCATGTATCAACCAAAAAAGTGTTAAACAAATCAAAATATATTTTATATTTTATATTCTTCAAAGTAGCCAATCTTTGCCTTGATGACATCTTTGCACACTCTTGGCATTCTCTCAACCAGCTTTACCTGGAATGCTTTTCCAACAGTCTTGAAGGAGTTCCCGCATATGCTGAGCACTTGTTGGCTGCTTTTCCTTCACTCTGCGGTCCAACTCATCCAAAACCATCTCAGTTGGGTTGTGGTTGGGTGATTGTGGAGGCCAGGTCATCTGATGCAGCACTCCATCACTCTCCTTCTTAGTCAAATAGCCCTTACACGGCCTTGAGGTTTGTTGGGTCATTGTCCTGTTGAAAAACAAATTACTGTCCCACAAAGCACAAACCCAATTGTATGGCGTATTGCTGCAGAATGCTGTGGTAGCCATGCTGGTTATAAGTGTGCCTTGAATTCTATAAAAATTCACAGACAGTGTCACCAGCAATGCACCCCCACACCATCACACCTCCTCCTCCATGCATCACGGTGGGAACTACACATGCAGAGATAATCCATTCACCTACTCAGCGTCTCACAAAGACATGGAACCAAACATCTCAAATTTGGACTCATCAGGCCAAATGACAGATTTCCACCGGTCTAAGGTCCATTGCTCGTGTTTCTTGGCCCAGGCAAGTCTCTTCTTCTTATTGGTGTCCTTTAGTAGTGGTTTCTTTGTAGCAATTTGACCATGAAGGCCTGATTCACACAATCTCCTCTGAACAGTTGATGTTGAGATGTGTCTGTTACTTGAACTCTGTGAAGCATTTATTTGGGTTGCAATTTCTGAGGGTGGTAACTCTAATGAACACCCTCTGCAGAAGAGGTACCTCTGGGTCTTCCATTCCTGTAGCTGATCTCATGAGAGCCAGTTTCATCATAGTGCTTGATGGTTTTTGTGACTGCACTTGAAGAAACTTTCAAAGTTCATGAAATGTTCATGATTGAATGACCTTCATGTCTTAAAATAATGATGTACTGTCATTTCTATTTACTTATTTGAGCTGTTCTTGCCATAATTTGGACTTGGTCTTTTACCAAGCAGGGCTATCTTCTGTATACCACCCCTACCTTGTCACAGCACAACTGATTGGCTTAAACGCATTAAGAAGGAAAGAAATTCCACAAATGAACGTTTAACAAGGCCCACCTGTTAATTGAAATGTTTTCCAGGTGATTACCTCGTAAAGCTGGTTGAGAGAATGCCAAGAGTGTGCAAAGCTGTCATCAAGGCAAAGGGTGGCTACCTTGATGAATATAAAATATAACATTTATTTTGATTTGTTTAACACATTTTTGGTTACTACATGATTCCATATGTGTTATTTGATATTTGTGATGTCTTCACTATTATTCTACAATGTAGAAAATAGTAAAAATAGAGAAAAACCTTGGAATGAGTCGGTATCCAAACTTTTGACTTGTACTGTATGTGATTGTACACAAATGTAAGCAAGGTTGGAAATGATTATGTTTTAGTCAAATATTATGTCTGTTTGGGCTCATTGCGGTCAATTTGCAGTTTATTTATTATTTGTAATAATGGTCCGGCACCCTGACCATCCGCTCAAGAAAAAAATCAGCCGGCGGCTGTATCTAGTTAACCTAACTCCTAACCTTAACATTAACCCTAACCTCAGCCCTAACCTTAACCTTAACCCCTAACCCTAACCTAACCCTAACTTCAAACCCTAACCCATAGCCCAGCTTACGTTAGTACTTAGCTAACGTTAGTGTTAGGCACCTAGCCACCTAGCTAACATTAGCAACAACAAATTGGAATTTGTAACATATCATATGTATGGCAAATTTGTAACGTATTGTACGAATTGCTATTCGTAACATATTATACGAATCATAATTCAGAACATATCATATGAATTGTAATTCGTAACATACAGTTGAAGTCTGAAGTTTACATACACTTAGGTTGGAGTCATTAAAACTCGTTTTTCAACCACCCCACAAATTTCTTGTTAACAAACTATAGTTTTGGAAAGTCGGTTAGGACATCTACTTTGTGCATGACACAAGTAATTTTTCCAACAATTGTTTACAGACAGATTATTTCATTAATAATTCACTGTATCTCAATTCCAGTGGGTCAGAAGTTTACATACACTAAGTTGACTGTGCCTTTAAACAGCTTGGAAAATTCCAGAAAATGATGTCATGGCTTTAGAAGCTTCTGATAGGCTAATTGACATAATTTGAGTCAATTGGAGGTGTACCTGTAGATGTATTTCAAGGCCTACCTTCAACCTCAGTGCCTCTTTTCTTGACATCATGGGAAAATCAAAAGAAATCAGCCAAGACCTCAGAAAAAAGTCTGGTTCATCCTTGGGAGCAATTTCCAAATGCCTGAAGGTACCACGTTCATCTGTACAAACAATAGTACGCAAGTATAAACACCATGGGACCACGCAGCCGCTCTGGAAGGATATGCGTTCTGTCTCCTAGGGAGTAACGTACTTTGGTGCGAAAAGAGCAAATCAATCCCAGAACAACAGCAAAGGACCTTGTGAAGATGCTGGAGGAAACAGGTACAAAAGTATCTTCATCCACAGTAAAACGAGTCCTATATCGACATAACCTGAAAGGCCGTTCAGCAAGGAAGAAGCCACTGCTCCAAAACCGCCATTAAAAAGCCAGACTACGGTTTGCAACTGCACATGGGGACAAATATCATATTTTTGGAGAAATGTCCTCTGGTCTGATAAAACAAAAATAGAACTGTTTGGCCATAATGACCATCGTTATGTTTGGAAGAAAAAGGGGGATGCTTGCAAGCTGAATAACACCATCCCAACCGTGAAGCACGGGGGTGTCAGCATCATGTTGTGGGGGTGCTTTGCTGCAGGAGGGACTGGTGCACTTCACAAAAGAGATGGCATCATGAGGGAGGAACATTATGTGGATATATTGAAGCAACATCTCAAGACATCAGTCAGGAAGTTAAAGCTTGGTTGCAAATGGGTCTTCCAAATGGACAATGACCCCAAGCATACGTCCAAAGTTGTTGCAAAATGGCTTAAGGACAACAAAGTCAAGGTATTGGAGTGGCCATCACAAAGCCTTGACCTCAATCCTATGGAAAATTTGTGGGCAGAACTGAAAAAGTGTGTGTGAGCAAGGAGGCCTACAAACCTGACTCAGTTACACCAGCTCTGTCAGGAGGAATGGGCCAAAATTCACCCAACTTATTGTGGGAAGCTTGTGGAAGGCTACCCAAAACGTTTGACCCAAGTTAAACAATTTAAAGGCAATGCTACCAAATACTAATTGAATGTATGTAAACTTCTGACCCACTGGGAATGTGATGAAGGAAATGAAAGCCAAAATAAATCATTCTCTCTACTATTATTTTGCCATTTCACATTCTTAAAATAAAGTTGTGATCCTAACTGACCAAAAACAGGGAATTTTTACTAGGATTAAATGTCAGGAATTGTGAAAAACTGAGTTTAAATGTATTTGGCTAAGGTCTATGTAAACTTTCGACTTCAACTGTATCACACAAAATGGATGATGGACTTCCACAAATTAAAACATACCATTACAAATGTAAAATACCATACTCATTGAGTTCGTATGATTGCTTATATTATGTTACATCTACCCCTGAGTCCAGGTTGCAGCAGGGGAAAGGGAAAGGCTTCAAACTCACAATTACTGTTCTCCTAGCAGCAGGACATTATGCTGGCAGCAGGGGAGTGCAGTTTAAAAAAAAAAAATAGTCCTCCTGCAAAGACGTGTTAAACTTTGGAGAAAAAAAATATATATATATATATATATATTTATCGGACTATGGTGCAGTACAACTGTTTTACAAAGCATACAAATTATTGTTACTTTATTAGAAGTCCTGTCTTATGGCCTCCTGAGTGACCCAGCGGTCTAAGGCACTACAGTCCTGGGTTCGATCCCAGGCTGTGTCACAGCCGGCCATGACCGGAAGACCCATGAGGCGGCGTACAATTGGCCCTGCCAGGATTTCCTTGTCCCATCCTGCTCTAGTGACTCATTGTGGCTGGCCGGGCGCCTGCAAGCTGACTTCGATCGCCAGTTGGACGGTGTTGCCTCTGACACATTGGTGCGGCTGGCTTCCAGGTTAAGCAAGTAGTGTGTCAAGAAGCAGTGCAGCTTGGCAGGGTCGTGTTTCGGAGGACGCATGGCTCTCGTCCTTCGCCTCCCCTGAGTCCGTAGGGGAGTTGCAGCGATGGGACAAGACTGTAACTATCAATTGGATATCGTGGGGTAAAAAGTACAAAACATGATACTGTGTCCTAATAGCCTGGTTAATATTCATTACATTTAACTTGTAAATAAATTTGATTTTCATTTTGATAAAAAAAAACATTTAGCTTTTGTGATTATTTTTGTTGTTGTTGAGTGGGTATTGATTTCAGGACCATGGATAGTACTAGGTCATTTAAAGCTGTGTTGCTGGATATGTACGACACGGTCCCCATCCAGAACTAACCATATCGGGTTAGTAGAGACCCTACTAAGTATTTTTCACCTCACTTTAGCTAAGACAGGTAGAAAAGTTCTCTCTTACAAGCCAATGTGTATCCCATGTACAGTCTATAACATTGTTTTGCATTGCAGGCTATAGAGGGGATAGAGTGAAAAGCCAGCAGCAGGCCGTGTGTGACATTATCCCCTTCAAAAACTAACCATATTTGGTTAGTAGAGACTCTACTGAATATTTTCCACCCCACATTAGCTGAGACATAAATTACGAATTGCCTTTTATTGTTGGGACAATAAAAGTGGCCATTGATGAAAATTAAACATCTTTTGAATGATTTAACGATATTGCAATGTTTTGAAATGCGGGCTTTTATTTTGAAGGTTTCTCATTACGATATAAATATGACGTTGTTTTTGGTGCTGCTAGCAGAATACTTGTAAACTCACGGACGTGACAGATTTCCAGGCGACTGACTCAAAGCAAGTCACGGGGTATGAAACGTTGTTCAGTCTCTGTATATAGATTCTTTACACATAAAGTTAATATTTTTTTAATCATATTATATTTCGGATAAAGTTGCAATGAGAAAACGAATGCTATTGTGATAATGTTCAGTGTTTGCAAGTCTAGCCCTATGTTTAACAACTTCTTCATGGAAAAGTAATTGGAACATTGCAACAATTGGGGTGCATTGATAAGGGATCCCTATATAGCCTAAAATTGATTGGTTTTCGATATTGGCTGACATAGCCTTGCGTGTATTGTCCTGTGTTGAATGTCTAACTACACCTGTCTGTCTGTCTGTCTGTCTGTCTGTCTGTCTGTCTGTCTGTCTGTCTGTCTGTCTGTCTGTCTGTCTGTCTGTCTGTCTGTCTGTCTGTCTGTCTGTCTGATTACAAGCCTACAGTAAATTAGCAAACCCTTGGCTTGTTCAGGATGGTGATGTTGCAATGTAACAGCTAGGACACTGAATGGCTTTAGAACCGACGTGGGACACTGATCACTGTTGGGGAAGCTACTCTGAAAATACAGTTTACCAAGTTAGCAATTACTTCACACTGGAAGAAGTTAAACTACACTAAATCTACCTATAAGAAAACTACTGTTGACTTAACTTAAGTTACTTTGAAAAAGTAGTTCACTACATTAATTTAGCCTATTACCTATTAAACACAAAAACTATGTTTCAAGTGAGAAATAGGCCAGTGTGAAGCTGAAAAAGAAAGGAAATGATTGCCTAATTCACCAATACTTTGTTTTATTACATTTTTTTATTTTTATTCACTACTGAAAACACTTCCTAGATTTGAATTTAGTTCAACTACCACCAACCCCCTGGGCACAGGTTTACATGTGGTTGAGTTGTCAACTAATGTGAATTCAACATGAATTCAACAACAAAAAAATCACTATGCCACTGGATTTAGGCTAAAAGTTGGGTGTAAAAAGACGAAATGCCCTTATGTTGATAACTTTTTGCAAATCGAATACGTTTTCCACGTTGATTCAATGCCATCACATATTTTTTGTGGGGTTGAAATGACGTGGAAACAATGTTGATTCAACCAGTTTTTGCCCAGGGGGAAGATACTGCAAAATGTAACTAAATTACCAGTTGAACTATATGTAGTTCACTACTCGTCAACACTTTCACTGACACATAAGCATAAAGACAGAAATCGACAAGCATACAGATGCCGGAAATACGTTTATTTAACTAGATGATAACAAGCGGCAATACTTAACATTCTCATTCCATTTTTTTTTTACTTTAACTTAATTATATATAGCAGTGGTCACTAACCTTTTCTGAGTCAAGATCACTTTCTGAGTCAAAATGCAAGCCGAGATCTATTGCTCTGATTTTGTTTTAAATGATTTAAAAAAACGCAAGCCTATGCAACATTACCCTAAAAACAGTACTGTAGCAATGTTTGTGCAGTAGGCTATAGGCCCAATATATTATCCCCGCATATTGGCTTTGCTTGAATTGCCCTGCCAATGCATTGTTGTTCAGACCATTTTTCTATTCATTATTCAAATTGGATTAAATATTTTTTTTTATCTCACTCATCCTACACACAATACCCATAACGACAAAGTGAAAACATGTTTTTAGACATTTTTGCAAATTTATTGAAAATGAAAAACAGAAACATCTAATTTACATAAGTTTTCACACCTCTGAGTCAATACATGTTAGAATCACTGTTGGCAGGAATTACAGCTATGAGTCTTTCTGTGTACGTTTCTAAGACCTTTGCACATCTGGATTGTACAATATTTGCCCATTATTCTTTTCAAAATTCTTCAAGCTCTGTCAAATTGATTGTTGATCATTGCTCGACAACCATTTTCAAGTCTTGTCATAGATTTTCAAGAAGATTTAAGTCAAAACTGTAACTCGGCCACTCAGGAACATTCACTGTCTTTTTGGTAAGCAACTCCAGTGTAGATTTGGCCTTGTGTTTTAGGTTATTGTCCTGCTGAAAGGTGAATTCAGCTCCCAGTGTCTGGTGGAAAGCAGACTGAACTGAGTTTTCATCTAGGATTTTGCCTGTGCTTAGCTCTATTCCATTACATTTTTATCTTGAAAAACTCCCCATCTCTTAACGATAACAAGCATACCCATAACATGATGCAGCCACCACTATGCTTGAAAATATGGAGAGTGGTACTTAGTAATGTGTTGTATTGGATTTGCACCAAACATAACGCTTTCTATTCAGGACCATAAGTTAATTGTTTGGCCACATTTTTTTGGCATTATAACTTTAGGGCCTTGTTGCAAACATGATGCATTTTTAGGAATATTTGAATTCTGTACAAGCTTCCTTCTTTTCACTCTGTCAATTAGGTTGATATTATTGTAGAGTAATTACAATGTTGTTGATACATCCTCAGTTTTCTCCTGTCACAACAAATAAACTCTGTAAGTGTTTTAAAGGCATCATTGACCTCATGGTGAAATCCCTGAGTGGTTTCCTTCCTCTCCGGCAACTGAGTTAGGAAGGACACCTGTATCATTGTAGTGACTGGGTGTTTTGATAAACCATCCAAAGAGTAATTAATAACTTCACCATGGTCAAAGGGATATTCAATGTCTTCAATTGTTTTACCAATATACCAATAGGTGCCCTTCTTTGGAGGCATTGGCAAACCTCCTTGGTCTTTGTGGTAGAATATGTGTTTAAAATTCACTCCTCGACTGAGGGACCTTACAGATAATTGCATGTGTGGGGTACAGAGATGAGGTAGTCATTCAAAAATCATGTTAAACACTAATATTGCACACAGAGTGAGTCCATGTGTCCATGTCCATGAGTCCGCTGTGTGACTTGTTAAGCAAATTTTTACTCTAGAACTTATTTAGGGGTATTATGTGTAGGCCAGTGACAAAAACATCTAAATTTCGTCCATTTTAAATTGAGGCTGTAACACAACAAAATGTGGAAAAAGTAAAGGGGTGTGAATACTTTGTTGATTGCTAGGCATACCAACACGATTATTTCTTGATACATTCGAAACGAGGTCTAGTTGTGGCCGTAACTAGACTAGATTATGAATGGCTCTTGGCGGAATGCATTGCTTGACTGCCGTGAGGATGATAATTAGCCTGACGACACACAAAATGATTCCGCTGCTCTGTTATTCGCTACATACTTCTTCTCATTGTGGAGAAGAAACTAACGTCCGTGGGCGTTGGCCAGAGCAAGGAGTATGGGTAGCCAGGCAAGATGATAAGCACAGTCATTCGCGAACTGCAACCCCAAAACGATTCGTTCTCGAGTTCGAGTTTGTTGAGCAGAGGCTGTGTAATGTATGTTTTGGTTCTACGAAACATTCAATAATCAATTAATTGCAGTCACTCTTGCACCATGCGATGAATTATCAGTTCTAAACATGTGTTTTTCTTCTATCTTCATGATCTATTTTCCTGCTCGCATATGACAGACAGTTGGTGGTCGGAGCACGTCTCTGGAGCCAGAGGAGGGTGCATTAATCCTGCTGAAGGACTCATTGCGGCCAGCACTAAGAGGCCAAAATAACGACTAAAATGAACGAGTCACTAGCAGGTCAAAAGCGTTGTTCAAAAAAAATGAATCGTTTGTGAACTGCACACCTCTACCGTCTTCCAGCTGATGGCAAAACTCAAGTGGCACCGCATTATTTCTGCCTCGTGCACAAATTAAATCAAATCAAATGTATTTATATAGCCCTTCTTACATCAGCTGATATATCAAAGTGCTGTACAGAAACCCAGCCTAAAACCCCAAACAGCAAGCAATGCAGGTGTAGAAGCATGGGGGCTAGGAAAAACTCCCTAGAAAGGCCAAAACCTAGGAAGAAACCTAGAGAGGAACCAGGCTATGAGGGGTGGCCAGTCCTCTTCTGGCTGTGCCGGGTGGAGATTATAACAGAACATGGCCAAGATGTTCAAATGTTCATAAATGACCAGCATGGTCAAATAATAATAGTCACAGTAGTTGTCGAGGGTGCAACAAGTCAGCACCTCAGGAGTAAATGTCAGTTGGCTTTTCATAGCCGATCATTGAGACTATCTCTACCGCTCCTGCTGTCTCTAGAGAGTTGAAAACAGCAGGTCTGGGACAGGTAGCACGTCCGGTGAACAGGTCAGGGTTCCATAGCCGCAGGCAGAACAGTTGAAACTGGAGCAGCAGCACGGCCAGGTGTACTGGGGACAGCAAGGAGTCATCATGCCAGGTAGTCCTGAGGCATGGTCCTAGGGCTCAGGTCCTTCGAGAGAGAGAAAGAAAGAGAGAATTAGAGAGAGTATACTTAAATTCACACAGGACACCGAATAAGACAGGAGAAATACTCCAGATATAACAGACTGACCCTAGCCCCCCGACACATAAACTACTGCAGCATAAATACTGGAGGCTGAGACAGGAGGGGTCAGGAGACACTGTGGCCCCATCCGATGATACCCCCGGACAGGGCCAAACAGGCAGGATATAACCCCACCCACTTTGCCAAAGCACAGGGGCTGTAATGTTGTTACTCCTATGAACAGAGAGTGAAATATTCCTCGATATTAAAAAAGACCCCTGCCACTAATAATAACAACGCAAGCCTATTGATACACTTTCCTACTCATTCATTACAGCTGCAGTGCTGGCTGTAGCGCAAGTGGAATTAGGAAGAGCTTGCCTTTTATTGCTCATAAAAGTGTTGAATAAAAAGTGTTGATAGTGCTGAGTAGGAAGTTAAACATGAACTCACTCATAAAACCAGCAGCTCTTTGCTGTATTCATTGATAGTCTCTCTCTAGTCATGGTTTTAAACGTTTTGAAATCTCACAGTATCAACTTTGCTGTACCTTTCTTTTACACCTGCTGCGTTACTGCAGACACGGTAATCTGAGCCATCCGATTGGCCAGCAGTAGGCCTGTAGTGCAGTTGAGTTGCTCTCTGGACCCTCCGGGGGAAAAATGGGAACACTTGGCCTATCCAGTGCACAGGGCAGCTGAATCGGCTGCACTTACCGCCAACACCCCCTAAAAACAACAACAACAACAACAAAAAAAGCAAAAACTAATAAAAACAAATGGAAGGCTTCATTTTTTATTTTTTTACAGAAATTTTTGCCGATTGACTAGGAATGCCTTGGAGATCAACCAGTTGATCGCGATTGACCAGTTGGTGACCACTGATATATAGCCAATAATTCTTTACTCCATTCTTTGTAAACAACAACTTTTACAGGACAGAAACCATGGCAGGTAGCTGTGTTGGGGAGAGCGACGGCCTGACATTCTGGGTGGCTGAACAAAAGGACTACGATGACGTCATGTCCATTTCTGTTCAAATCTACGGAGGGAACGACTACCTGCCTCATCGATATGCCAGTTGGATGACTGAGCCTGACAGAGTGGTTATACTGGGACGCAGAGACGGCAAATTGGTCAGTGTGCAGTGCTCTCGCTCTCTCTCACTCTCTCTCTCTACTTCCATCCATCCGTATTTCTTCCTTCTTTATCTCTCCCTCCATCCCTCCCTCTCTACCATCCATCCCTCCCTCCCTCTGCCTCCTCCATCCATCCCTAAATCCATCGTCATCCCTCCCCTCTCCCCCAGGTGGCACTGGAGTCTGGTCTAATCGTTGACGAGGGGTGCACAGTGGTGGTGGAGGGGTTGAGGGTGTGCCCCAGCGAGAGGGGTCGCGGCGTGGCTGGGGTTATCCAGAGGTTCGTTGATCTTTTTTAGGATTTATTTGTTTATAGATTATTTTTTTTTACACACAACAGCAAAAAAGAACAGCAACAAACATAGTAAACACCAAATAACGTCACATACACAGCTCAAGTCCATTGTAAATTATATTCAAATGTACGGAATGTATACATATACAGATTTGCTGACCAGTACATCCAGCAGCTGTATCCCAGCGTCAGGACCAAGAGACAAACCAAAGCTGACGACCCTTCAGCTGGGCCCACACAGACATTATCCAAGTTCACAGAGCTAGGGAGACGGGTGAGTTATAATTCATACTATACTAATATATACTATACTACTGTATACTTTACTATACTATACAAACCTTCAACTTTTTTATCTGAGTGGTGTAGAAAACAGTTTGAAGGGTTTTGTTTACCGTAACCCTCAACCACAACCCTAACCCATACCCTCAACCACAACCCAACACAGGGACCCAACCCAATACACCCCAAGACCTCTCTGAGGTGGTGACTATGGAGAAAGGAGTAAAGGTGGAGAAAGTTGTGATGATCGGACAAAACAAAGGGAAAACCAAACAGTTTCCCTTCTGAACCCTCCCCAATACTAACCTCTCCACCTACCTCCTACCCACCCCACTCAGTCTGTTTCCCAGAGCCCATTGTGAGACTCCTGCTTACCTTCACCAAGACAATCCACCACAACATCCCCAGCCTGAGATAAACCTGACACGGAACCCAAACCGGATGCGCGCATGCACCATCGCGCGCCATTGTGCATACATTTATTTAGTCCCCCTACACCAACCGTGATCACGACATGCAGGTTAAAATATCAAAACAAACTCTGAACCAATGACATTAATTTGGGGACAGGTCGAAAAGCATTAAACATGTATGGCAATTTAGCTACTTAGCTTGCACTTGCTAGCTAATTTGTCCTGGGATATAAACATTGAGTTGTTATTTTACCTGAAATGCACAAGGTCCTCTACTCCGACAATTAATCCACACATAAAACGGTCAACCGAATCGTTTCTAGTCATCTCTCCTCCTTCCAGGCTTTTTCATCTTTGAACTTATATGGTGATTGGCATCTTAACTTTCATAGTATTACCACGACGACCGGCAACACAGTTCGTCTTTCAATCACCCACGTGGGTATAACCAATGAGGAGATGGCACGTGGGTCCCTGCTTCTATAAACCAATGAGGAGATGGGAGAGGCAGAACTTGCAGCGCGATCTGCGTCAGAAATAGAACTGATTTCTATTTTAGCCCTTGGCAACACAGACGCTTGTTGACGCAATAATTGAATAACATAGATTTCAACATTTATTTTGCAACGTTCGCGTCGCGTGTGCGAGTGCGAGCGGTGTGGTCAGGGTATAAGACTTACTCATACGTGTTCATAGCATGTTTTTCTTGAACAGAAGTCAGTTTCACAATCTCTAACATGATATGCGTAGCCTGTAGGTACACAACACTCCTTGTGTAAAAGTGCATTCATTCATGTTACGGCAAAATGTCCGTTATACTTATTTTATGACATAGGAGGATAAGAAGAGAAATATTACATTATGTTTCAAGTTATAACAACATGTCATGGGTCCTTCAGTTTAATACAGTGTTTATAAAACGTGTTTACATGTAATTTGCACTATTGGCGCCATTTTCTCTTTGTGACAAAGAGTAGGAATAAAAAGTCCCTGACTTCTCTCCCTTGCAATCTCTTAGTACTCAAATCCTGATTGTTCATTTATCCATAAGATGGTCTGCTGACTTGCCAAAGGCATCTGTCTTCTATCTCCTGACCTCCTCAGGGCCATTCAGAGTCGTAAAGGGAGATCCGTTTATTGGTCTTGTGATAGGTTGAAAGGGGGCGCTGTCAATAACAGAACTGTTATTAACAGAACTCGTGGGCTCTCGTTACAAACTATGTAACACAAGGGTTACATAGTTTAATAACACAACAAAAATACTTGAATTCAGCCACAGAACAGATAACTTGATCCCCCTAACCCAGTGGTCACCAACCTTTTCTGAGTCGAGATCAAATCGCAGATTTCCCACTCCGGAAAAAAAACATGACTTAAAAAATGTAACATTAACCAAATGAAAACAGTTCTGTAGGAATAAGGTTTGTGAAGTAGGCCTAATACATTATCACAGCATATTGGCTATATGCCAATATTGTTATTCTCAGACCATATTATATTTCAAAACTCGAGTTTTGATAACAAAATAGATCAGTTTGTATAACACTTGCAAGGCATAGCTGGGAAAAAATTTGAATAATTTGTTAATCATTTGCTTTTTAATTTTACTGGACTGATGGTACCTGCATCTGATGGTCATGTTGCTTTCAAGATAACTGGGAACTTGGTTAGAGTTTACGAGTTGAATAACCATTCAAAACGATTTTTCCCAGTCTAATCCAGTTCCCAGTTGTCTTGAATGCACTGAAGTCGGAAGTCAAAGATTTCTGACTTCCGAGTTCCCAGTTTTTTGGAACACGGCATTAGTTTCAGCGGAGGGAGGGAGAGAGCAGCAGAGAGGTCCACCTCTCACGGTCTCTACTCTCTCCTTCCTTTCCTCCGGTGAGACTGACCAGAGAGAGAGGACACAGTCTTCCACCTGATGGCGAAACTCGAGTCGCACACGACGGGCTGCAAATAATAATAAAAACGCAGGGCTATCGATACACATGGCTACTCATTCATTGCAGCTGCAACGCAAGTGGACGTAAAAAGAAGCGTGTTTTATGTTTTGTAGTAGTGTTGAATAAAAACTTACCGCCCCATGTTCCCCCACCCTCTCCAGACCAGACTGATTTACCTCCCCATGTTCCCCCACCCTCTCCAGACCAGACTGATTTACCGCCCCATGTTACCCCGCCCTCTCCAGACTGAATTTCCATATACACATGCAGACCGAGGAGGAAGTTGCAATAGGCCCGTGCAACCCAAGTTTTGATATCAGCACAAACAGAAACCCTCTTAAACCTAATCCTATATCTTCATGTCCACATCCTGATTCAAACCTTACCCTAACCTCAACCACAACCCAAACCCTATCTTCATGTCCACATCCCGGTTCAACCCTAACCCTAATGTTAGCAATTTATGTTATTCTTCAATAACACGAACTCCAAAGCAAATGAGGGGGAGACAAATAGATTTATTCAGAGAGGACAAATCAAGGTGTTATGCTGGGAGGTTGACGTTCAGATGTTCAGTGTCCCCTGTCCTCAGCTTTTCCCCACCGAACAAAGGAACAGGATGCCATTTATAACCCCCCACCCTAGCCTGGGCTTGACCAATCAGAAGTCCTTGCAGGACAACTGAGCCAATAACCAAATAACAAGTATCCTGCCCCTGGCTTAATGTACAGAACATAGCACACATAGCTCTGAGTTCAAGACTGACATCCCAGAGATCCTAAACAGATGTTGAACTGAAAACCAAAAATTCCTCTCGTCCTCTGCGTTGTGTATTTATCTTCAAAATATTCTTATATTTCCCCCCTAGACCATTTAAAAGTACATGTATTTTTAGAAAACATAGAAAACATGAAAAAATAGACAGAATAAAAAACATTAGCAGTAAACATAAAATCATTGACGTTAAACACCTTGCATTTCTATAAATCACAAAGGGCATATTGTACTTGCCGTTGCGATAAGAAATAGATTTCACACAAAGTTGTAGAAGACAGGTATGAACAGTTGTGATACCACAGCTGAGAGGTGCATGGTTCACTACAGCACCGAGGATAGTTACCACAGGCACACTGACCACAATCATGAGGCTTGGTGTGATGATGAAGACCCTTATGATCCCCACCACATTCCTGTGAACACCGCTGACACCCATCTCCAAAAGGACACGGTTGATGAATCTTATGATATCCCCTATCACGTAACCGTCGGATTTTAGCAGCCAAAGATCGGGCAATAGCACACTTGATAACTTGGATGAGGATAAGAAAAATAACCACAACTCCCACTATTGGAAGTATCATGCTCACCAAAAAACTTCCCCATGTACCAAATGTGGAAGACAACCACATGACTAAGCCTAAATCACCTGGAATTGTAATCATGGTATTTAGCGCCCTCAGTCCTGATCTTTTGGATTAGGTCAGTTATTTCCTCAGAATTATCAGGAATGTAAGTACAGCATTCAACACCAATAACGGCACATGTAACCCCTTGTGCGGACAGAAGATAGTCCAGGGCCAAACGATTTTGCATCACCACAGTCCGAATGGCAACCATCTCAGCTGTAGTTAACTCAAGACTCTCAACTGTACTATTAGCTAGGATTTCCAAAGAGCTAGCCATATTAATAACTTCCCATGCTATTTCAGAAATACCATAAGATGGAAAAGCAATCGCAAAGAATCTCTCCGTTTCCTTAATCACACGTTTATGACGGTGTGAAAAAGGAGAATTCGCTGAATGTCTTACATGGGGTACAACATATCCCAAATAACATGACCCTTGCCACAACTTTGGTAACCAGGAATAGGCATAGGATCCACAGATAAAGTAAGTCCCATTAGGAGCTATCATACCATTATTGATGATGTTACCCAAGGTATTGGCATAAAAAGTAGTCATAGTGCCATTACCGAGCCTTAGTACTGTCACAGGCAGATAGGTAGTAGATCTGTTGTCTGATCACACTTACTCTGTCTTACTTTGACGAACGCTTCCTGGTGCAGCTGAAACAAATTCCCGAGAGAGTGACCTATTAAAACATGACCCCCCCCCAACAGGGGCATGTGTAATAACTAGGTAAGGTGGTCGAAGATCAGTGTCATTGGTAATCTCAAATGAAGGAAGGTACTGCAGAACTAGGTACTCTCGCATGTTGATACTCGACATTCTCACCCAAATTAGTACAAACAATCGCCTTATACCAATCAACATCTCTCCATATACCCAACGTTTCACTCTGGTTAAAAGGAATAACCCCTAATGGAATACCTGCCCTTGATGTGAATGGAGCATACGTACAAACCCAACAACTACTTTGATTGACTACTGTGGCATAGTGTAGAGAGAGCTAGAAACGTATTGACGCCCGAGTGTCCCTCATCCTGCTGATGTATCTCTGTGTCAGAAATGGAAACATCCTGTATTAGGAGAAAACTCACCAGAAAAATGATTTCAAACATCTTTCACTTGTCTGCAAGACGATAATATTTAATCGTCCTATTGTCCCGGTAATCATTCACAAAGTCCTTTAAAAGTGACCAGCTCTTTCACACGGGTATCAGTCCCACATAGATAACTATTAAAAATGATGTTCTGACAGTCTGCCGGTAATGAGGAATTCTTCTTCCGTTCCACTGGCTGCACTTCACTGGTGATCTTGTTTCGTTTCAGATACAGTCCTTGAATCGAAGGATATTGCTTCAGACTGTAGATTCTCATAACTTGTAGCGAAGGAAACAAAAAAGTGAAAGTAACATGTCCTGGTTTCAAGATAAATTGATATTTCACATAGATTTCCCAAAGTAAGCATGTCCCAATTTTCGGGAAAAACGTTGGACATTTCACCTAGATATCCCTAATATGACGACTGCGGTGTACAACATAGAAGCTTATCAGGTTCTGATCATGTTACAATGCTTCTTCACCCGAGATTGGCCCCCGATTGCTAATCAATCAGTTCTTTATTCTCCAGGCTCCGCTTTGTCATCAAAATGGACAACCTTGCAATGAATATGGACAACCTTGCAATGAATATGGACAACCTTGCAATGAATATGGACAACCTTGCAATGAATGACATGTATCCATCGTGATTTTCCCTGAACTTTTACTGCTGACCTCGTTACGTGCAAAACTTAATAAGGACCTTCCCATTTTGGCCCTAATGTGTCTGTCACATATTTTTTTTACCATCACCCACTGTCCTGGTACTACGTCATGTCCCCCCTCGGGAGTTATTCCCCATTAGAGAGTTGTTTATTTTATATTTATGTTATTTCACCTTTATTTAACCAGGTAGGTTAGTTGAGAACAAGTTCTCATTTACAACTGCGACCTGGCCAAGATAAACAAAAGCAGTTTGACACATACAACAACACAGAGTTACACATGGAATAAACAAGCATACCGCCAATAATACAGTAGAACAAGTCTATATACAGTGTGTGCAAATGAGGTAGGATAAGGAAGGTAAGGCAATAAATAGGCCATGGTGGTGAAGTAATTACAATATGACAATTACAGCTTTTCTCGATTGTTTACAAACATTTTCTGAAAGCATGCCTCATATTCTCAGAACTCTACACACAAATCAAAAAACACACACAATGGGTAAAACCCCTTAATTCTCCAGCAAAATGAAACTTTACATTTAAAACAATGTTATTTCTTATCAAAATGGTATTTTTGTTTTCAAATGACACACACAAACCATCATATGAATAGACGTTTATAAGAACCAGTTGAACACTGATGTGCTCAATGTAAAACACTATGATAAATGTAAAACACTTCCTCTCCATTCATCATAATGACTTAGGCCTTTTTTTGGTTCAGTGTTGCCATTACTACAGACAGTACATACATAAGTGTGTTGTAAAATATTAGAGAATATTGTTTTTATACTCAGAACACACAAATACACGGTAACAAATATATATTATTTTTCCCACAAAAACAATGTACACAGTGTACATCCCATTCCCAACCAACACAAAGTTGCACATACAGTGGTCTACATACAAAACAGAATAATTTAATTTAATTTAAAAAAAAATTAAAAATATGCTGCATCCTCTCTTCTGTTGCGGTCTGGCCACAGCACCTCATCCACATCACAAGCAATGTTTTCCCTGGCGAAGCAGCTGGGGAAATATCGCCTAGCATGGCGATTCCAGCCATGAAAAGCGTCAGCTGTTATATCTCCACATGCGTCTTCCATAGCTTGGAGAAGAGGTATACGCGTTTGTGGATTTCGGTCATACACTTTCCATCTCCAGGCAGAAAAAAAATTCCTCAATAGGATTGAGGAATGGAGAATATGGAGGGAGATAAACAACTAAAAAGCGTTGGGTGGGCAGTGAACCAGTTACGAACCAGAGCAGCCCTGTGGAAACTTACGTTGTCTCAAATGACAACGTACCTGAGCTGCTCTGGGCCATCTACCTGATCTGGTGGAATGAGTGTGTTGTGTAGGGTGTCCAGGAATGTGATCAGATGGGCGGTGTTGTAGGGGCCAAGGGTAGCATGGTGATGGATGACGCCGTGGTGGCTAATCGCTGCACACATTGTGATGTTCCCTCCGCGCTGGCCAGGGACTTGAACAATGATACTCCTTCCCCTCTTTCGTCTTTTGGTGAGGTTGAATCCAACCTCATCAATGAAGATGAACTGGTGCTCCACTGCAGCCACCTCTAGCTCAAGGACTCTCTGAAACACACATGACAATATCAGAAATAGACATGGAGTGGTCACTATTGTGAAGCACAATCATTATGATTACAATACTGAAATATGTTTAATTTATACAGTGTTGAGAGTATGCATCAATTGTGGGATTGTATAGGACTCACTTGCACATAGTTATATCGCAATTCTTTGACTCTTTCTGAATTGCGTTCAAATGGCACCCTGTAGACCTGCTTCATCCTGAGATTATTTCTGCGCAAGACACGGTCCAGTGTTGATAAGCTTACCCTATCAATATTTTGAAATATCTCATTGTTTTCTATTATTTGTCTTTGTATTTGCCGTAATGTTATGGCGTTATTTTCTAGGACCATGTTCATGATTTCAGTTTCCTGTTCAGGAGACAGAACACGTTCCCGACCACCTTGTGTTGGTAATCTTTCAGTTCTGCCAAACAAATAGTAAAATACTGTAAATACAAAGTAGGAATACATTTCCCAAATACTTGAAACATACTTTATTTTTACAGTCCTACAGAACAGTCCACAGGCAATACTGTACTACTGTACTCATTGAGTACTGTATTGATATGCAGTACTGCAATTTTCTAGTGAGAGTAGATTTCTTACCTATTCTCATTTCGGAATGTCCAGATGATGGATGCTACAGTGTACCTGCTCAAATTTGGCTGTACTCTTTGCCCAGCCTCCCTCATTGTTAGACCATGGTTGACCACATGATCAACCAAAGTGGCTCGGATCTCATCAGAGATTACGGTCCTTGGCCTTCCTCGTCCTCGTCCTTGTCCTCCCCGTCCTCCTCCTCTTACTCTCACTCCTCTGGCTCTGCCTCTGTTTCCAATGTTGGCATCCATTGCTCCAAAACAGAAGAGCTCACCTGTTGCCCTTTTATGCTAAAGCTCTGATTGCTAATTGTAAAACTGTGTGACGGGTGTTTGCCCATGTGATGAGTCAGTGTGCATATTTGAATGGCAGTGTGTTCATTGTGAAAACAAGAGATTTTCTGCATGAAAATTGTGCCAAATGCAAAGAATTGTGTGTAGTGTTTAGAAAAAAGTGTGTTTTAGAACTGCAATTTGAGTGTAAAGCAGGAATTGTGCTTGTAGTTTAGCAGAATTGGTTCAAGGGGTTGGTGCATGAGTTACATGTTGTGGTCATTGTGTCTCAAGTACCAGTATTTGTGTGTAAACAATTGAGAAAAACTGTAAACAATGGAATGGTAGATGTGCAGAAGATGAATGTGCAAGTAGAGATACTGTGGTGCAAAGGAGCAAGATAAATAAATAAATGCAGTATGGGGATGAGGTAGTTAGATGGGCTATATTACAGATGAGCTATGTACAGGTGCAGTGATCTGTGATCTATGAGTTGTATGCAATAGTTAAGCATTGTGTCACTCATAAAGTGAACATCTGCTATTCTCAAATCTAACGTGCCTTGTATTATCACATTGTCCATTGTAGTAACTACCCATGCCCAGCCTGCCTCACACCTCCCCCCACAATGCTTGAACCGTCTGTGTATAAGATAAACTCAGGGTTTTCCAACGAATGACTCTATAAATCCATCAGAGAGCTGATCCAAAACGACTCACAACAGTCGTGTTCAAGTAATGTGGTATCTGAAGGAAGCATCAGAGTAGCTGGACTACATGGTGTCTTATCAACTATACCCATGTCCCATAGTTCTTTACTCACTACTTTAGTAGCGTCCATAGCTTCCTTGCTAATGGGATATTGTTTTGTGCAAGGTGGGGCAACCCCTATCAAGCACACTGATTCGATATCCAAAGTTCCACACTTATTTTTCTTCGTAGTCCAAATAGCATGGTTCTGAACTGTAGATTCCTGCATCAATCTTCATTGGACCAATAGAAATTGATAATGGTTTGGTCTGTTTCATATCTGTCTCACTGGCTGTGTGTTTCGGGTCGTTGTCATGCTGGAAGACCCAGCCACGACCCATCTTCAATGCTCTTACTGAGGGAAGGAGGTTGTTGGCCAAGATTTTGCGATACATGGCCCCATCCATCCACCCCTCAATACGGTGCAGTCGTCCTGTCCCCTTTGCAGAAAATAATGTTTCCACCTCCATGCTTCACGGTTGGGATGGTGTTCTTGGGGTTGTACTCATCCTTCTTCTTCCTTCAAACACGGCGAGTGGAGTTTAGACCAAAAAGCTCTATTTTTGTCTCATCAGACCACATGACCTTCTCCCATTCCTCCTCTGGATCATCCAGATGGTCATTGGCAAACTTCAGACGGGCCTGGACATGCGCTGGCTTGAGCAGGGGGACCTTGCGTACGCTGCAGGATTTTAATCAATGATGGCGTTGTGTGTTACTAATGGTTTTCTTTGAGACTGTGGTCCCAGCTCTCTTCAGGTCATTGACCAGGTCCTGCCGTGTAGTTCTGGGCTGATCCCTCACCTTACTCATGATCATTGATGCCCCACGAGGTGAGATCTTGCATGGAGCCCCAGGCCGAGGGTGATTGACCGTCATCTTGAACTTCTTCCATTTTCTAATAATTGCACCGACAGTTGTTGCCTTCTCACCAAGCTGCGTGCCTATTGTCCTGTAGCCCATCCCAGCCTTGTGCAGGTCTACAATTTTATCCCTGATGTCCTTACACAGCTCTCTGGTCTTGGCCATTGTGGAGAGGTTGGAGTCTGTTTGATTGAGTGTGTGGACAGGTGTCTTTTATACAGGTAACGAGTTCAAACAGGTGCAGTTAATACAGGTAATGAGAGGAGAACAGGAGGGCTTCTTAAAGAAAAACTAACAGGTCTGTGAGAGCCGGAATTCTTACTGGTTGGTAGGTGATCAAATACTTATGTCATGCAAATACTTGTCATGCAAAATGCAAATTAATTACTTAAAAATCATACAATGTGATTTTCTGGATTTTTGTTTTAGATTCCATCTCTCACAGTTGAAGTGTACCTATGATAAAAATTACAGACCTCTTCATGCTTTGTAAGTAGGAAAACCTGCCAAATCGGCAGTGTATGAAATACTTGTTCTCCCCACTGTATGTTTTGCATAAGATATGGGAAATACGGTGGCTTCAGCACCCTTATCTACTAAAAAGATCTACTGCAAAGTTGTTAACCATCGTGTTCATATATATTCCATCCTATTTCATATACCAGCTGAGATGGGACATAAGAAGGAGTCTATTAGTTTACCTCCAACAGCATCTAGCAAACTGTGCTGCTGAGCTGGAGAGAGCTTCCTACATTTCTGCACAAGTATTGTGTTATTGGGGCTGTTGTCTTGATTCCATTTTCCCTAAGACGGACCCTTCTTCTCCTGGCCACTTCTCATAAAATCACGTTTTCTTTTCCGACATTCTCATTGCCAGTGACCAGAAATCCCGCAACAATGACATACACCAGCTTTCTCTTTTACTGAACGAATAATGTTGTTGGTTTCACTCGGAACCTGCACAACTCTGATAACCACGTCTCGTGGATGCTTAAAAGTTTTCGACCATTCATCCAACTGTTTTGGAGATGCTGATTCATGTGTGATCACTGTCTCTAGAGGTTTGTCTTTACTTCCTTTTACAGCCCTGTGTCCTGGTTGGCCTAAGACATCGTTTGTCACTGCTGTCAGAATCTGTTGACTCAAAGACAGGCAGTGCTGACCAGTTGCTTGAAACCTGATCTGCCTTGCCCAATTCAGTGCGAGAATAGATAGAGGGGACAGAGGTCACGTCGGACTTTTTCCACCCGTGTCTCCTGCTCTACTTTGAAATGGCTAGACAGTGAATTTAAAATCTCTTTCATGCTCAAGAGAAAGAGCTGTTACACCCTTTTCCAGAGTGGTTTTCTCAATTAACAATAACATTACATTAACTTCAAAAGTTGTATAATACATATCTCTATTTTTATATATTTATTTAACCCATATATATATATATATATATATATATATATATATAAACTTTATATATAACTTTATATATATATATATATATGGGTTAAATAAAGATATATAAAAATATATATATATATAAAGTTTATATATATATATATATATATATATATATATGGGTTAAATAAAGATATAAAAATAGAGATATATATTATACAACTTTTAAATATATATATATATATATATATATATATATATATATATATATATATATATAAAACCCCTTTTGAGGACCCAAACCTCTTCTAGAACACAAATTGTTTCTATAGGGCCTGGCTACCCAAAACCTATGTTCACTCAAACCTTGTTGAATGCTTACAAGGCTTACATTTACCACATGTATAAAAATTGCTACTTCACTAGCAACTCACTTCTGTACAACAAGAAGGTATCACAAAAACAGAGGCCTCAAACCTTTTATAGAGTAAGGCCTCAAACCTTTTAATAGTAAGGCCTCAAACCTTTTAATAGTAAGGCCTCAAACATTTTAATAGAGTACGGCCTCAAACTTGTAATAGAGTACAGCCTCAAACCTTTTAATAGTAAGGCCTCAAACCTTTTAATAGAGTAAGGCCTCAAACCTTTTAATAGAGTAAACAAAGGACTAAACTCTGTAATAAAACAAAGGACTTGAACACTTACACATCACAGATACATATTACTTATTGCATGCACTATTTTAACCTGATTTTGTTCTTTTAAAAGGATATTGGTCTAGACTCAACCAGCATCTCTGCCATCAATCAGGAGATTAGGAGTTGACTCAATTTACAGGATGTAGCACACGTAGCTCTGAGTTCAAGACTGACATCCCACAGATCCTAAACCGATGTTAAACTGAAAACCAACTCCTGTTGATCGTTAATCCTAGTCCTCTCATCCTCTGCGTTGTGCATTTATCTTCAAAATATTCTTATACTAACATTAACCACAACCCTGACCTTAGTGTCCACCTTCTGGCTCAACTCTAACCCTAGTGTCCACCTTCTGGCTCAACCCTGACCCTAGTGTCCACCTTCTGGCTCAACCCTGACCCTAGTGTCCACCTTCTGGCTCAAGCCTAACCCTAGTGTCCACCTTCTGGCACAACCCTAACCCTAGTGTCCACCTTCTGGCTCAAGCCTAACCCTAGTGTCCACCTTCTGGCTCAACCCTGACCCTAGTGTCCACCTTCTGGCTCAAGCCTAACCCTAGTGTCCACCTTCTGGCACAACCCTAACCCTAGTGTCCACCTTCTGGCTCAACCCTAACCCTAGTGTCCACCTTCTGGCTCAACCCTAACCCTAGTGTCCACCTTCTGGCACAACCCTAACCCTAGTGTCCACCTTCTGGCTCAACCTTAACCCTAGTGTCCACCTTCTGGCACAACCCTAACCCTAGTGTCCACCTTCTGGCTCAACCCTAACCCTAGTGTCCACCTTCTGGCTCAACCCTAACCCTAGTGTCCACCTTCTGGCTCAAGCCTAACCCTAGTGTCCACCTTCTGGCTCAACCCTGACCCTAGTGTCCACCTTCTGGCTCAAGCCTAACCCTAGTGTCCACCTTCTGGCTCAACCCTGACCCTAGTGTCCACCTTCTGGCTCAAGCCTAACCCTAGTGTCCACCTTCTGGCACAACCCTAACCCTAGTGTCCACCTTCTGGCTCAACCCTAACCCTAGTGTCCACCTTCTGGCTCAACCCTAACCCTAGTGTCCACCTTCTGGCACAACCCTAACCCTAGTGTCCACCTTCTGGCTCAACCTTAACCCTAGTGTCCACCTTCTGGCACAACCCTAACCCTAGTGTCCACCTTCTGGCTCAACCCTAACCCTAGTGTCCACCTTCTGGCTCAACCTTAACCCTAGTGTCCACCTTCTGGCACAACCCTAACCCTAGTGTCCACCTTCTGGCTCAACCCTAACCCTAGTGTCCACCTTCTGGCTCAACCCTAACCCTAGTGTCCACCTTCTGGCATAAACCTAACCTTAGTGACATTAATTAATTTACGAAATGCACCTTTGAGATAATAATCTTCTAGCAACCTTCTGCTGAGTTCACCCAGTCAAAAAATGTGTACATTACACAGTGTGTACATTGCCTTACATAATCTCAAAGTGGATTCACAGTACTTCTCTGAATTGTATTTGAATACCTGCTGCTCCTCCTTCTGTGCAGACAATATTATTCTATTGATAAAAGTGGTTGAAATAGTCAGTACTTCTGTAAATTGTATTTCTCTGAATTATTTTAGAATTTTTACTTCTGTGTCAAAGCCTTTTGAAAGGCAAATGTGCAGACGGTCTGTCTGCATTTCCTATTTCTTCCTAGAAACCAGCCCAAATGTCATACCTGGAAACACAGTGGTTAAAAGTCTGTCTCAGCGTGTGGCTGTGTGGTGCTCTATACAACTGCCTTTCAAAGAACACCTGACTAAAGGAAGAAACAGCATGTGTCTCTGTCCTAAATGGCACCCTATCCCCTATATAGTGCACTACTTTTGACCTAGGCCCATAGGGCTCCAGTGCACTACAGTGCGAATAGGGTGCCATTTGGGATGTAGCCTGTGACATGGGTACTGGTGTGGTGAATACAATACGAAACAGTGCTGTGTACTAATGGAAACACTTAGACTAGTTTATTGCAGCAGTAGTCCCGTTGAGGGCCGCGGACCACATGGAGACAGGTTATATCTAATGAGTCAAAGTGTGCGTCCCAAATGGAACCTGTTCCATATAGTGCTCTACTTTTGACCTCAGCCCTATGGGCCAATAAAGTTGAATGGATGATTTATTCATTGAGTTTCTGAGGGAGCTTGTTTGGGATAGGCTGTGCTTGTATTGCTAAGAGACTTGCGCGCACACACAGATACACACACACACACAAACTATTGCTGCACCTTTCACAAGGTGACAAACACCACAATGGACTCGTAATTCAGGTGTCAAACCACCCCTCTTTTTCTTCTTTTTACATCTACCTCCGCTTCATCCCCCTCGTTTATAGTGCTGTGCACTGTTTTCACCCACTCTTTTTCTTTCTCTCTCTTAAAACCTGTTGGGGCTAGGGGGCAGCATTGAGAATTTTGGAAAAAATATGTGCCCATTTTTAACTGCCTCCTACACCAACTCAGAAGCTAGAATATGCATATTATTGTTCAAGTTTGGATAGAAAACACCCTAAAGTTTCTAAAACTGTTTGAATGGTGTCTGTGAGTATAACAGAACTCCTATGGCAGGCAAAAACCTGACAAGGTTTCATGCAGGAAGTGGCCTGTCTGACAAGGAGTCGTGCGTCTTGCATCTGTTTATTGAAGAGTAAGGATCTTAGCTGTAACGTGACAATTCCTAGGGCTCCAATAGGCTCTCAGAACCCGGGAAAAACCTGAACGATGACGAGGCGGCCTCTGGCTGAAACAGATTATCACCTTTGCCAAGTGGCCGATCAGAGGGTCATTGAATGAGGCGCGTGCATGATTCGCCCCCGTGGAGAAATTTCATTCGGCTGTTTAGGCTCATTGCAGATTCCCGGTCGGAATATTATCGCTTTTCTACGAGATAAATGGCATAAAAATTGGTTTTAAACAGCGGTTGACATGCTTCGAAGTGCGGTAATGGAATATTTAGACATTTTTTGTCACGTAATGCGCCATGCTCGTGGCCGTGATTTGCCTTTGGGATAGTGTCTAGAACTCACGAACAAAACGTCGTTGATGGAACATAACGATGGATTATTTGGGACCAAACCTACATTTGTTATTGAAGTAGAAGTCCTGGGAGTGCATTCTGACGAAGAACAAGAAAGGTAATAACATTTTTCTTATAGGAAATGTGATTTTGGTGAAGGCTAATCTTGCCGGGTGTCTAAATAGCTAGCCCGTGATGGCTGGGCTATGTACTTAGAATATTGCAAAATGTGCTTCATCCGAAAAGCTATTTTAAAATCGGACATATCGAGTGCATAGAGGAGTAATGTATCTATAATTCTTAAAATAATTGTTATGCTTTTTGTGAACGTTTATCGTGAGTAATTTAGCAAACTGTTAGTAAAGTATGCTTTTTCTGAACGTCACATGCTAATGTAAAAAGCTGTTTTTTGATATAAATATGAACTTGATTGAACAGACATGCATGTATTGTATAACATAATGTCCTAGGTGTGTCATCTGATGAAGATCATAAAAGGTTAGTGCTGCATTTAGCTGTGGTTTGGGTTTATGTGACATGATATGCTAGCTTGAAAAATGGGTGTCTGATTATTTCTGGCTGGGCACTCTCCTGACATAATCTACTGTTTTGCTTTCGTTGTAAAGCCTTTTTGAAATCGGACAGTGTGGTTAGATTAACGAGATTCTTGTCTTTAAATAGCTGTAAAATAGTCATATGTTTGAGAAATTGAAGTAATAGTATTTCAAACGATTCAAAAATCGCGCCACTGGATTGAAGTGGCTGTTACGTAGGTGGGACGAATTCGTCCCACATGCGCCAGAGAGGTTTAATTTCTCTCTCCCACTCCCTCATTATCTCCCTCCCCCTCTCTCTCCACCCCATCCCCTCTCAATCTCCCTCTGTCTCTCTCTCTCTCTCTAGGCTGCTCTCTCATTCATCGGGGAGGCCGACAGTTTCGAGGGTTTCATCTCACACCTGAGGAACAAACTACATTCCACCACAGGAAGTGAGCCAGGTGTGTCCGTCACTCAAATGGTTCTGATAGAGGATGAGCAACAACTGAAGAACATCCTCCTTGATCCTGAACTCCCCTCCAGGGTTCAACTTCCTGGTGGTGCCATTATCCAAGACTGGCAGCCCTTACAACCAATCAAAGGCAACCTTGAGATCTTAGCAAGGCGAAACCTCACCTGGTTGGCCGACAAGCCGGAAAGACCTGCCTTCCTCAGCTTTTACACTCCGCCTTATCCAATCCCGTACAAGGGAGGATCGCTGAGATTCAATATCGATATGTTTGGAACTGATCTAGTTTCAGCAAAGAGGGCACTTGCCGGCCATTTTGAGAAAGTGAGTGAGAGGAGGGAGGTGAAGGGGAGGGTGATGGTTCATGTGTATCTGAATAAGTCGCTTTGGGAGGGGGTGAGGGAGTTCTGTGAGGGACACACAGGGGTGAGGAGGTGTAGAGAGTACTGGGAACAACTGTTTCTGGAGAGAGGGATGTGAGGAGATGTGGAGAGGATGAGAAAGAGAGGGAGAGAAAGATGGAGGGAGAGAGATAGATGAACAGAGGATAGCAAAAGAGAGGACAGTGAGAAAGTGCGCACATGAGACTTAGAGAAGGGTTTTCCACATTATCTTGCTTAGATTATTTGAATCAGCTGTGTAGTGCTACAGAATAAGCTTGGGGGGGGGGGTAGCCATGTAATCAATATACATAATATATCATACAGTATGTAACAGACTTTTTATATTGATTTGATTGATTGATTGGCACAAAGCCAGCACTTTAGAAGTTAATATGATTTTTTTTTTAAACGATTGGGATGATGCAAGAATTTATAATGGGGCATTACAGGAATAAATGTTTTCTTATTTAATCATTATACATTTTTGTAAAGACAAGTCTACCAAATCACTGTGATTCATCATGACTATGAAATGCAAATCAGTATCAATAAGAATAAATGAATAGAATGTCACTGATCATTCTCTTTCTCTCTCTGTCTCTCTCTCATTACTGTATCCATTTATAACTGTGTGTGTGTGTGTGTGTTTTTGTGCTTGCGTGTGTCAGCTGCAATGAAAGGGCCATGGATGTCACGGGTGTCGTAGGTTCAAGACCAAGGCGCAGCGGGTTGCGTGCTCATCATTATTTTATTTATAGGCGAACACGAAAAAAAACAATGAACGACAGTACGACAGTTTCGCAGGCTATACACAGCAGTGCAAAAACAATCTCCCACAAAGGGACAGGTGGAAAACAGGCTCCCTAAGTATGACTCTCAATCAGAAACAACGATGTACAGCTGTTCCTGATTGAGAGCCACACCAGGCCAACAAAGAAATACACAACATAGAAACCCTAGAATACAAAACAAGAACATAAACCAAAAACCCCAGAACACATAAATCCAACACCCCTCTACATACACACACACTCCGAACCATATAAAACAAATACCCCTCTACCTAAATACATAGCCCAAACCACATGAAACAAACACCCCCTGCCACGTCCTGACCAAACTATAATAACAAATAACCCCTATTACTGGTCAGGACGTGACAATGGAAAACATGAATAAAAGCACTTCTATAAGTCCCAGTTGCTGTCTAATCGATACAGTATGTCTGTTATTCAGTACTATAGGTAAAAGGTAATTCAGATAATTGAACTCAATGAACTGAATGAAGACTACCGTACAGTGGCTCTCACAAAACATGTTTACTGACTCACTACATCTCACAGAGAAAGAGCTGGATATTGGGGCTCCAGTAAAGTCAATGATCTTTCTCTGTAAGACAATGAATACATGGTTACTGACTCTTCATTATCTTATAATACAATTGTATCCAGTGGCTTTAGTTTATGATACATTATCAGCCAGTAACTTCTGTCGCATATCAATATGTGTGAAATCATAATTGACGTCATACCAGAACAGACAAGCATTTCGCTACACTCGCAATAACATCTGCTAACCATGTGTATGTGACTGTAAGGCTCCGTGTGTAGTGGGTGCGAAGTCAGGCGCAGGAAGCAGAGAGTACCGGGTAGTGCTTTAATAGGCACACAAAACAAATGCCCCAAACACTGGGGACTGAAACAGTCCGGAGAAAAGCCCACGACCGAACACACGAAAAACTCAAGCGTGCATAGTAGCCACACACAAACAATCCCGCACACAGAGCAGGCGGGCCTACTGGCTAAAATAACCCAGCTAATCAGCAGAACAGGTGAGACCAATAAACAGAAAGGGGGAAAGGAATCAGTGGCAGCTAATAGGCCGGTGACGACGACCGCCGAGCGCCACCCGAGCAGGAAGGGGAGCTACCTTCGGTAGGAGTCGTGACAGTGACCAATAACATTTGATTTGATTTGAGATGTACTGTATAGTACCTGTATATCTTAATGGCAGTTGTTATCTGACAGTTATCAATGAAACAGGATGGTGTATAGTAAAGTAAAGTATATATTGTAGTTAAAAGGAAGGTCCTTGGTTGGAGGACAGAGCTTTCAGTGTTTAGGTGTCTGTCTGTTCAATCAGAAACACACTCCATTCCCCCCTTCTCAACCAGGGTAAAACGTGTGTGTGTGTGTGTGTGTGTGTGTGTGTGTTGAGTGCTTGTTCCTGAATACTAAAACACTTTACACATGTATTTACCGAATTAGAAGGACTAATTGGATCCCAAAGAGAATTAAAGAACATTACTATCCAAAACAGCTCTGTGAGTAACATAGCGTTCATACGTTTAGCTACATTGTTGTTCAATTAGGCGCAACCTAGGCAGTGTAGCTCTCAACGGGCTGTGTGGTGTTTTCATGTGGTTTTATTTGGAACAAAATAAAATACTGGCAGTAACATCAACAGTAGCCAAGGATAAAACAGAATAAAGAATATAACGAAAGGAGGAACAATAATATTAGACCTCTTCAATTATACCTGGTGTATTGTAAAAGCCTTGCTAAGGCAATATAGGAAAGGATAGAGCTTTATCATTTCTAATACATTGTCTACAGAATAAGCTTGGTGTGTCAGATCCTCTACCGGCACATCTTTACTTATGACTATCGCTGTCAAACTCTCACAGACAATACTGATATGGTTCTACACAGGCAGCCCAATTCGGATCTTTTTTTTCATTCGTTGGTCTTTTGACCGTCAGATCAGCTCTGAGAAAGATCTGATTTGAAAAGATCTCATGTGATTGGTCAAAAGACTAATTAGTGGAAAAAAGATCAGAATTGGGCTGCCTGTGTAAACACAGCAATAGATTCCATCCTCACATCCTCGATCACTGTCTGGTTAGGGAATACGTCTGCCCGGCCCAAGGGCAAACTGCAAAGGATTGTCCGGTCTGCTGAGAGGGTTATCAGCTGCCACCTGCCCTCCGTTTAGGTTCTGGATGGCTCTAGGGAAAGGTCAATGTGCAGGAAAGATAATTTCTGTTCCATTCTACCCTGGTCTCCCCGTCTTCCAAAGACTCCCCGCTGGCAAAATTGTTCAGGTCAATCACGACCAAACCCCCAGCTCTTTTGTTGTTGCTGACGTTGAGGGAGTGGTTGTTTACCGGGCACCACGCCGTCAGAGTGCCTACCTCCTTGTCGTCCTTTTCATCATTGTTGGCAATCAGGCCTGCTACTGTTGTGTCGTCAGCAAACTTGATGATGGAGTTGGTACTGTGTGATGCCACGCAGTCATGGGTATACAGAGAGTACAAGAGGGGACTGAGGACGCACCATTGTGGGGCCCCCGTGTTGAGAATCAGTGTCG